>NW_021621412.1:0-8033 GCF_004785775.1 Grammomys surdaster
AGGTTGTCTGGTCCATAATTTCCAAACACTGATCTGACCCTGCCAATTTGTTTCAATAATGTCATCACACAGACCACAGTAGAAGCTTGGTTTTTTCTGTGGGTTAATGTATCCAAACGCACTTAGGCACTCTTAAAATGCAAACATTTAAACAACTAAGGATTTCCTCCTGCCCCATGTTTCACAATCTTCTAAGTGGAATGTAAAATGGTATGAGAATTTAAAATTGTTGGGCTTGGGTGTGACTAAGTAGTAAAGAACATGGCTACATGATCTTATGTTCTTGGACATGGGTTACCTCTGAAGTTCCACAGCAAAAGAAAAAAAAAGAGCAGCTTTAGCCAACGTAGAAATGGTACCTTGACTATACAGTACTCTCTTTACAAATTTAAGTGTAAGAAAATTCCAGGACAGGTGCTGGGAATCTGGGATGAATTCTTCCTTCAGGAGAGATTCTGAGCTACATTGCTCTCGAAGATTTAAACTCATGGAAAATCCCAAGTTACCAAAACCAAAAAAAAAAAAAAATTCCTCAATGTGTTCTAGACACAAGATCAATAGGTCAGGAAGGAGTCTATTGCAATATATTGGTGGATGGGACCGGTTACCTCAGGTAGTTAGTTACATGTGTGACTGGGGTGTGCTCCATGGATATCACTTAATACAGGATGGTTGTCACTCACTGTGGCCTTGCATTGTCTCTTTGGATAGAGTCTGAAGGTGGAGGTGGAAAGCCAGAGCTGGACTTAACCTGTCAAGATACTCATTCTCCCCTTGTGTGGAGTATACACTATAAAAGGTAGAGGTCAGTCTACTTGGAGTGCTGATCTCACTCCTTCCCACCTAGATCTGTACTCACAGGGAAGACTGATGTCTGGCATGGGTTGAGCAGATGTGGAGTAGGTGAAGGCAGAGGTAAAACATGGTATCTGGACATTCCTTGGCTGAATCTCCTTTAGCACCATCACCATTTCTGGTTAGAGCGCAGAAGTCTGACTCCCAGGGTAGGACACAGAGCCATGGGCTGGCAAACACTGCCCAAATTCTTCAGCTATCAGAGGGCCCAGGCTGTTGTGCTCATAGCAATACACCTGGCTATTCTCTTGGTAGGGAGGTGCCAGGCTGTATCCTTGATTTGGCATCTGTGGTGGTGTGACCAGGACAAAGCTGGCAGACAGTGTTGGATAGAAAGGAACCATGGCATTGGGATCTAAAATTTTATCACACTGGTTTGTCACAGCCAGAGTGGAGAGTGTAGTGTCCTGGTTAATGATCTTCACATTGAATCCCTGGAGTGCATCTTTCCTCCCATCTGTGCTTCCATTGAAATTCCACTTGAGAGCACCTGGATAGAAAGGTGCTCAGGTGGAGACCTGGTGTTGCTCAGTCATCACTGACAGCATGGTTGTGCCATCATGTTGGTTAAGGTAGGCATTACCCATGAGTGGCTGAAGAGAACTACTGGATGCTGAGGGCAGAAGCCATGCTGAACTCACATCTGGGGTGGAGACCCTGGAGATGTTGCACTCCCTTCCTGAGTGTGTGGAGTTGCTCAGCACAGGCAGAGAAGGCTGCAGAGCCCTTTTTGCCCCAAAGAAAGATGAACTTTGGAAATTTTCTGTAGGGAGGAAGACGACAGTGGCAAAATGCTGAGGTTGATGCTTTCTAGGTTCCTGTGGGGAGCAGTTCTATCTCCAGTTTGTCCTGGCTGGGATCAACTAAGACTGAAGTTCCCCCAACATCACTATTGCAAGTGCTCAGATTGATTCTTGGCACAAATCATAGTGACGCTCACTTAATGAGCTTCCTGATCTTCCTCTGTGTGCATGAAATTCCTGGTTGAACTGGTTCTGCCTTTGCTCCAACCTAGACTCATTCCTTCTTTGCCCTACTTTGTCTTGCTCTCATCCCTGCTGTGACACTGCTTCAAAACTGTGTCCCAGAGTAGAAGTGTTTAGAGGTAGGAGAGCCTTAGATAGTTTCTCAAGTTTCTGCCTTTTCCATGTCCTTCAAATACCTATTTACAGAGACATAGTCTGTTTACATAGAATAGGCTTGGCTTCAAATCACAGAAACCAACCTACCTCTGGATCTAAAGCACTGCTTTATAGGTATTTCCCAGGACGACCATGCTTGTCTATACTCTGTGGGTGTTTTTAAAAATTACGTATCAGGGATTTTGTATATGAATATTGTATTTACTTAATTTACTTTGCTAACTCTTCCTTTTTCCCTTCCACTCCTTCTATAACTGAGGATCTTATTTAAGGATAACTCTTAAATACCTATGTGTTTATGATTTTATGCATATAACCCACTGGTACCATTTCATGGTGTGTACATTTGTTTAGGACTGACCCTTTGGGATTTGCTAACCTATTAGAAGGTTGATCCCTGAATAAGATTTACTCTTCCTCTGTTCCTGTTAATTGCCTGTAACTCTTGAAGAGGGGATTCCTTGTAGCATTTCCCACCTATGTCAGTTTGTGTTGTACAGAGAACAACCTAATATGGAGTTCCCAGTCCCAACTGATAATTTCCAATAAAACCAGTGCATACAAGAATCAGAGAACTCTGTCCAAGATGTGTTAGATTGCAAGAGTGTAGGATGAGAGTGGGATAATATCCTCCGTGTGCAATAGTGAAGTTGCTCCCAGATGAGTCCTAATATGGCTGCCTAAACAAAACTTGGGAAATGACAATGTCCTGAGCCCTTTGATTTAATATGTATGGGTCTCTGCAATATTCTGTCCAAGACTATTTTTGTGTTCCTTAAAGATCACTTCTGCAGGTTTGACTCTTTCTATTGCTCTGTTTTCTAGCCTTTCATCTTTATAGTTAGGATTGTATTTTGTTCCCCAGTTCTTGGAAGTCCATCTTTCATGTAACAGCCTCAGCAATTCTTTCACTATAAGAACTACCTCTCAGAGTCCTGTCCCCCTTAGTCTCTAGCACATTCACTTGTCTTTTAAGATTCAACAGCACAGAGCCTAGACCATAGTAGCACTGTAATCTCCCTGAGGTTGATAAAGAATCAGTTGAGAGTAAACTGTGTGTCCAAAGTCATATTCTTAGGAAGAACAAAAGCTAAATATGACTTTCAACATGAGATATCTATAGCTGTGTCATCCCTAGTATTTGCAAGATTTAAACATATACTAAAAATAAGGAAAGATGTGATCAAAAAATGTTTGAAAGTTTCTTTCCTTACCTGACATGGTCGGGGGGCTTAGTAGGGGGAGTGAACTCTACAACTGAGCAGGATAAATGTTAGTCTTTGTCCTATATGCTGACCAAACTAGCGAGTGTGTCCAATATCAGACAGAGCCCACTGGTCACTGGTCACAGGGTACCTGTAGTGATCCAAATTTGTTTACAGGCAGCACCATGGAAACCCCAGGATTCTAACAGGTGCTGGTAGGCTCAGAGGGGGAATGATGTCATAAGTCAGTCAGTAGCCAATAGGAAGGACAAATTCTGAGATGCAAGAGATGATTGAGGGAAACAGCAGCCCTGAAGGCTGAGGTATGTGCTGGTCAAAGGATGTAATTTCAGATGGTTGCTGCATTTGCCTTGCCTTTTAGTTTAGGAGATCATGACAGTGTTTCTTATCAGATTCATGGACTGTTATGAACTGATGTTTCTGTTCCATGATTATGGAGATTTTTCTGTCCCATGGTATCTTCTTCACATACTTGAAGCTTTTATCATACAAGTCTTTCACTTGCTTGGCTGGTGTTACCCTGAGGTATTTTATAATATACAATGTTACTGTGATCAGTGCTTCCCTATTTTTATATCTGTCCATTTATCATTGGTGGAAATGTTAGTCTCATTTACAGATAATATCAAGTGGTCTGCAGATAATGATTGTTTGACTTCTTTCTTTCCTGGTTGTATGCCCTTAAGTTGTCTTTTTTTCTCTTATAAGGACAACATTTTATTAGAACTGGCTTACAGGTTCAGATGTTTAGTCTATTATCATCATGGTGGGAGCATGTCTGTGTCCATGCAGGCATGGTGCAGGAGGAGCTGAGAGTTCTACATTTTCATCTGGAGACTGCTAGGAGAAATCTGATTTCCAGAAAGCTAGGCCGAAGATATTAAAGCCCACACCAATAGTGACACACCTACTCTGCTGGGCTAAATCTCCTAATAGTGCTACTTCCTGGGCCAAGCATATATAAACCATCACACTATCTGTCCCCATTAGTCTCTGACTAGACCTCAGTGGTTCTATGGATTCTTATTAGTTATTATTGACTTAACAGCTAATATCTACATATAAGAGGATGTTATATACTATGTTTGTCTTTTTGGATATGGACTATCCTCACTCAGGATGATACTTTCTAGTTCTAGGAATTAACCTGCAAATTTCATTGGGTATTGCTATTGTTGTTTAAAGACTGAGTAATACGCCTTTATATAAATGTACCACATTTTCTTTATCTATTTTTCTTATAAGGGACATCTAGGTTCTTTCCAATTCCTGGCTATAATGAATAGGGAATCAATTAACATGATTGAACAAGCATTTCTGTGGGAGGATGAGGTTTCCTTTGGGAACATGCCCAAAAAATGGTATAGCTGGATCTTGATGTAGATCCATTTCCAGGCTTCTAAGGAGCTGCCATACTGATTTCTGTACACATAGTTGGTGTATGAGTTTGTCTTTTTGTTAAAGCTAAACTTCAATTTCTATATTGAATAGATATGAAGATAGAAGGAAAATTGTATTGTTCCAGAAGTTATTGAAGACACTTTGTGTTTCTCTCCATTTACTTGAAATATTAGCAACAGACTTGCAGAAGGCAGTACCTTCTGTCACAAGAAGCCTTTCAGGGTATCAAGGCCTATATTAATTGACTTAAAGAGTATAGTATCTTCATTCCATGTCACTGTTCCTGGATTACACCCTTGTCACTAGTTTAAAACCCTGGAATAAAATGCCGTAGATCAGTGCAAGACCTCAGGAAGGAAAATAAGATGGGGAGAGACGTTAACCCAGTAGTCCTGAATCCATATACACTTCTGAGTTTCTTACTGCCCAACAGACAAATTTACAAACACTTGGATTTAAATGGCACCTTCTTTAATATTCCCCTAGACAAGAACAGCCAGAAAGTTTTTATCTTCAAGTGGCAAGATCTGGAATACAAGTTCAGTGGACAGCTAAATTGGACAAGACTATTGCAAGG
Organism: Grammomys surdaster; assembly: GCF_004785775.1. Lineage (NCBI taxonomy): Eukaryota > Metazoa > Chordata > Mammalia > Rodentia > Muridae > Grammomys > Grammomys surdaster. The sequence continues at coordinate 5,202 of NW_021621412.1, forward strand.
ATTTCAGAACTTACCCACCATCTTTGACAAAGCTCTCCATTAGGACTTATGTGAGTATCAACATGCCATGTCCCATTGTATTTTGCTTCAATATGTACATGATTTATTACTGGCTTCCACTGACACCGACTCTCATATGAAGGCAACTAAAGTCTTCTTAAAAACTACACAATGATTGGAGTCTAGAGTCTCAACTGAAAGGACACAGATTTGTGTACCTGATGTAATCTTAGGGTTAAAACTCAAGAGTCAGGGGGCAAAGAAGCCTATCCCATGCCCATAAGGATACCATCCTAGGCATCCTCACAAAGAACCAATGCGTAGTGTGAGAATTCTTGGCATCAGGTGGTTCCTGAAGGCCCTGGATCCCCAGCTTTGCTGAAATGGATAAGCCACTCAATGAGGCCACTATAGGAAAATGTCTGTGACACTCCTCATAACCAATATAATGTATTTTATCATGTCCATTGCTAAGACTTCCAGAGCTTTCAGTATTGGAGATTTTAGAATTGGATCTTTGGGCAATGTTGTAAAATAATCACGATTTTGGAATTTTTTGGGGATTAGAATAGAAGCATTTTACATCATGAGATAAATATGAGACATTGCTGGCTACCATAAAAATGGTATGAATTGGCTAATTATCGGTCAAAGGATCTTGTGCTCGAAAACTGATCATGAGAACAGGGTGCTACCAGTGGATCTTAGAGTAAGAGGTGAAGGAATTAGTCTGAGACCTTTAGGTCATTGAGTGTGTGCCCAACGTGTCGGATCTCATGTCTTATGTTTTTTCAACATGAAATGATCTCTCCATGCTTATGTTTTAAGTGTGTTTTTCCTAGATAAGGACACTCTTTTGGAAGGTTTTAGAATATTTATAAAATGAGTTCTAGCTGGTCAAAATAAACTACTGGACATAGCACATCAACTGTAACTAAGGCTGCACTTTGACCAATGGCCTTCCATTACGTCTCACAGTTCCATTTCACTTCCTGATGCCTCTTTAATACTCAAACCACATATTTTATATTTTTCCTTTCTCAGCTTGCTATGCTTGTTTAAAATACTCTTCATGAGATTTAACCAGAGAACAAAGTCTATGATGGGTGTTTCTGAGACTTCCTTTGTCTTTTTTTTTTTTTTTTTTGAGACAGGGTTTCTCTGTGTAGTCCTGGCTGTCCTGGAACTCACTCTGTAGACTAGGCTGGCCTCGAACTCAGAAATCCACCTGCCTCTGCCTCCCAAGTGCTGGGATTAAAGGTGTGCACCACCACTGCCCGGCACTTCCTTTGTCAATGAAATTAATCTGAGTCTCTTCCGCTTAGCCTCAGAGTCTCAAAACAAGGGCAAAAAGTTGCCACAATCTTCACCAAAATACCACAAAACCCATCTCTAGGGCGCATACTGAAGTTATCCACTGAAACCTCTTGGGGCAGGTTTGCACAGTTCAAATCACTCATAGCAACAAAAGTCTTCCTTATTCCTACTAGGATAGTTCATTAAGTCCTACTTAAAACATTCCATGGCTTTCTAAATCCAAAGTCCTCATATCCACATTCTTCCAAACAAAAACAAGGTCAGATCTGTCACAGCAATACCCTAGTCCCTGGTACCAGCTTCTGTCTTAGTTAGGGTTTTATTGCTGTGAACAGATAACATGGCCAAAGCAACTTTTATAAGGACATTTAATTGAGGCTGGCTTACAGGTTCAGAGGTTCAGTCCATTATCATCAAGGCAGGAACATAGGAACATCCAGGCAGGCATGGTGCAGGAGGAGCTTAGAGTTCTACATCTTCATTTGAAGGCTGCTAGCAGAATATTGGCTGCCAGGGAGCTAGGATGAGGGTCTTAATGCCCACACCAACAGTGACACACTTACTACAACAGGGCCACACCTTCTAATAGTGCCACTTCCTTGGTGGAGCTCTTGGGTTGGGGACCCCCAGGTAAGAAGGCTGGAGGGGATCAACTGGTCTCAACCCTTGGGCTCCCAGGCACTGCTGGGAGGCTGCAGAAGGACTAAGATGGGCACTTGGGGGTGTGGAATATGGGCTGGACCCACCTGCAGCCGAACCGGGCACTCCAGCTGCGCCCTACAGTGAAATGAGATTCTTGGTCGAGGTGACTGGCTTGGCTGGGTCATGGCTGGCTGTGCTAGCTTGCTTGAGTTGGCTGGCCTTTATGGCTGGAATGCAGAGAAGTCCTCTGGCGGGAGATTAGGTGGCAGCTCATAGGTTGAAGGACCCCTTTATGTTTCTCCCCAGTGGGCCCCAAAGACAAAAGGAAGTCCATAGTTTTAAAAGGTTTATTGTCATGGCGGAAAGTGGATAAAGCTGTACTCCATGTTTTCAGCGTGGGCCTGAGGTTAAATATCTTTTGCAAGTAGGAGGCTCTGGGAAGGAATGCTTAATTGGCTATGCTCTCTGGCCTTTAGCTATCTCATTAATATGGAGATCTCTTGAGGGACTGCAGCCTGTAGCCACACCCTGTACCTGTGCTATGTGACCAAAGTCTACAAATCTTTTTTTGGGACAGGCTGTGAATGGCTGATGCTAAGTGAAAGGAATCAGGGCCCAGGAGCAAGGCCAAATTTCCACCATCCCTTTAGGGTCACTGGGGTTTTGAGGCCTTCGCTCGACCAGGTACCCAGCTGCCTCTCACAACCCACTACCCCACATAAACCTATGTATTGGTTGTGTACTGGAGAGTTACTATGTTGTTGTTCGTTTGTTGTTATTGTTATTCTTTTTTTTTGTTATTGTTTTCCTCTTTTTTTCTTTTCTCCTTCTTCTTCTTCTTCTTCTTCTTCTTCTTCTTCTTCTTCTTCTTCT
>NW_021621412.1:8133-14140 GCF_004785775.1 Grammomys surdaster
TCTTCTTCTTCTTCTTCTTCTTCTTCTTCTTCTTTTTTTTTTTTTAGTTAATTTTGTATTGAGACATGTAACTGAAGGTGTTTGTTGACTGTATGATTTCCCTGGTAGAATTCTTGGGGTCACTTGTGTATACTATCATATCACCTGCAAGTAGCAACACTTTAGCTCTTTCCTTTCCAGTTTGATCTCCTTTAGTTGTCTTATTGTTCTTACAAGACTTCATGTATTATATTGAATCAAAACCATCATCTAATGAGATTATCATTTGTAGTTTTTTCATTTCAGATTGTTTGTATCATGTGTACAGTGATATATTTGTATGTTGAACCATCCCTACATCTCTGGGATGAAGTCAGCTTGATCATAGTGGATGATCTTTTTGATGGGCTCTTAGACATCTTTTATGAGTATTTTATTGAGTATTTTTTGCAGCAATATCAAGGAGGAAAATTGGCCTATAATTTTCTATGTTGAGTCTTTGTGGTTTGTGGGTATTGAGGCAATAATGGCCCCATAAAGTCAATTTGGCAATGTTCCTTGTGTTTCTGGTTTGTTTTGTTTTGTTTGTTTTTCGAGACAGGGTTTCTCTGTGTAGCCTTGGCTATCCTGGAACTCACTCTGTAGACCAGGCTGGCCTCGAACTCAGAAATCCACCTGCCTCTGTCTCCCAAGTGCTGGGATTAAAGGCATGCACCACCACTGCCCAGCATTCCTTCTGTTTCTATTTTGTGGAATAATTTCAGAATTATTCTTGTTATGTTTTCCTTGAAGTTTGGTAGTATTTTATACTAAAACTTACTGGCCTAGTTGTTGTTGTTGTTTTCTTTGATTGATTGGTTGGGAAATTTTTAATGACTGCTTCTATTTTCTTAGTGATTATAGGTCTACTTAAATCTTCTACCTGATCTTGATTTAAGTGGTATTTATTGAGAAAATTGTCAACTTATTTTAGAATGTCAATATTGTGGATTGCAGGTTTTTAAAGTATGATTTAATACTTCTTTGTATTTTCTTGACATCTGTTGTTATGTACTTCTTTTTGGTTCTAATTTCGTTAATTGGAATATTTTCTCTTTGTCTTTTAAGTAATTTGCATAAGGATTTGCCTATTGAGTGTATTTTCTGAAAAAACAATTTTGTGGTAGTGATTTGAGGTCTGAGTTTATTTCTTTTGTCTACTCCTTTAGGGTGTTTTTGCCTCTTTTTGTTCTAGAGCTTTCAGGTGTATTTTTAAATTACTAGGACAAGATCTCTCCCTTTTTTTAGTTTCTCCATTTTTAAAGAAAACACTTAGTGCTATGAACTTTCCTATTAGCACTGGTTTCTTTGTGTCTCATAAGTTTAGGCATGTTGTTCATTCATTTTCATTGAATTATACGAAGTCTTTTATGTCTTTGTTCTGCCTAGAGCCTATAGTAATTCAGTGGGGATTTAGTCAGATGTATGCTTTCTATTGCTTCTGTTGTGGTTGACATCCATTTTGATTCCACAGTGGTCTGATAGGATATAAGGAGTTATTTCAATTTTCTAATTTCTATTGAGATTGCTTCATGATTGAGTATGTGGTCAATTTTTAAGACTATTACCTGTGGTACTGAGAAGAAGATGTATTTTTTTATGTTTGAGTAAAATGTTCTATAGTTATGCATTAGGTCTACATTATTCATAACTTCTGTTAGTTCCTTTATTGCTCTGTGTAGTTTTGTCCAGATGAAATTCCCAATGCTGATAGTAGAATATTGAAGTCTCTCACTATTAATGAGTTTCAATGTGTGATTTAGGCTTTAGTAATGTTTGTTTTACAAATGTGAGTGCCCTAGCATTTCAAGCACAGATATTAGGAACTGAAATAGCATCTTGGTTCACTTTTCCTTTTATGAGTATAAACTGTCCTTCTCCATCTCTTTTGATTAATTTTAGTTTGCTGTTTACTTTTTAGATATTAGAATAGTTACATGAGCTTACTTTTTGGGTCTATTTGCTTGGAAAAATACCTTCTAATCCTTTACTCCGAGGTAATACACATATTTGAAGTTGAGGTATGTTTCTTGTATATAACAGAATAATGGATCCTGTTTCTCTATCTATTCTATTAGCCTGTGTCTTTCTATTGCTGAATTGAATCCAATGACATTGAGAGATATTAATGACCAATGATTGCTAATTCTTGTTATTTCTTGGTGGTGATGACGGTGGTGTGTATATCTTTCCCTTCTTTTTGATTTGCTTATGTGACTTAAAAAAAAAGATATGAGCATTTAATATTCTACATTCAAGTTGTGTGAATGGAAAGTTCTCATCCAAGTTGAACATCGAATGTTTCTAAATGCAAATCCCATATCCATTGTTGATCTTATGGGATGGCATGCCAAAGAAAATTGATGAATTGAAGCAGTCAAGTCTTTAGTGTGACATGAGTAGTTTTAGCTTTTTCTTCTAGTTTACTATTGCATGGATTTACACTGATAATTTAACAATCCAAAGCCTCAGTGTATCTCTGACATGTTTTTTTCTTATACACTTTATACCCTGCTCACTGCCCCCTCCTGATCACCACCTCCCACAATCCTTCCCCTTCCCCTTCTCCTCTCAGCCAGTGAGCCCCTCACTCCAGTATGCCCCCATCATGGCACATCAAGTCTCTGAAAGGCTAAGTATTCCCTCTCTCACTTAGGCCAGACAAAGCAGCCTAACTAGAAGAACATATCCCACATATAAGCAACAACTTTTGGGATAGCCTTGAGTCCAGTTTTTTTGACCCCATATGAAGACTACGCTGCACATCTGCTGCTACATAAGTGTGTGGAGGCCTAGGTTGAGCCAGTGTATGTTCCTTGGTTGGTGGTTCAGACTCTAATAGCGGGAAGAGTTCAGGTGAGGTGACTCTGTTGGTCTTCCTGTGGAGTTCCTATCCCCTTCAGGGCCCAAAATCCATCCCCTATTCCTACATAAGGTAGCCCCTTCAGGTTCCATACCTCCAGTGCTATGAGTCACAGCTAAGGTAACTCCTATTGATTCTTTGACACCTCCTTTATCCCAGGTTTTTTATCTCATCCTACTAATGCCTGCTACCTCCCCAACCTAATAAGTTGCAGATTCCCATTCTTTCTCATGTCCATCTGGCTATCTCTCCTGTCTCTCCCCACACCTGATCCTCAAACCTCCCATTCCTATCCCCATCCCTCTCCCACCCACTGCCCTCCTTCTGTATGCTTCTTATGACTAGTTTATTCCCCCTTCTAAGTGGGATTCATACATCTTTGCTTGTATCTTTCTTCTTGTTAAACTTATTGTTTAGCTACTGTGCATCTGTGTATTGCTGCATAGTACCTGTTTTTTTATGACTAATATCCACTTATAAGTGAGTCCATACTATGGATATCCCTTTGAAACTGTACTACCTCATCAGGATGGTATTCTCAAGTTCCATCGATTTGCCTGCATAATTAATGTCTTTGTTTATAATAGCTGAATAGTATTTCATTGAGTAGATGTGTCACAGTTTTTTAATCCATTCTTCAGTTGAGGGACATCTAAGTTAAGTTGTTTCCAGTTTTGGGCTATTACAAATAAAGGTGCTATGAACATAACTGAGCAAATATCTTTTTTGGATGATGGAGCATCTTTTTGGTAGATGCCCAAGAGTTGTATAGCTGGATATTTAGATAAAACTATTTCCAGTTTTCTGAGAAACCTCCTGTGTGGTGTGTGTGTGTGTGTTTCCTTTATTTTGGTTTTGCTTGTGTGATTTTTTATTGCCTGTATTTTTGTGGGTGTAGTTAACCTTCATGTGTTGGAGTTATTCTAGTATTTTCTATATCACTGGATTTTCAGAAAGATGTTTAAATTTGATTTCTCATGAAATTTGTTGTTTTATTCCTCTATGGTGATTGAACATTTTGCCAGGTATAGTAATCTGAGGTTGATCTTTTAGAGTCTGCTGAACATGTTTTAGGCCTTTCTGGCTTTTACAATCTACCTTTAGAAACTGGATGTAATTCCAATAGGTCTCCTCCCTTTATATGTTACTTGGTCCTGTCCTCTTGCATCTTTTAATATTCTTTCCTTGTTCTATATGTGTAGAGTGTTGGTTATTATGTGGCACAGGGAATTCCTTTTCTTGCTCAATCTATTTTGTGTTCTGTAACCTTGTTACATCTTTACCAGCATGGGCTTCTTTAGCTTAGGAAACTTTTATTCTTTGATTTTGTTAAGTATATCTTCTGAATTTTTGTGCTGGAATTCTCCTTCTAAAACCATTATCCTTAGGGTTCTGTATTTTCATAGTGTCCCTGATTTCATCGATGTTTTGTGTTAAAATTATATTTAGATTTAACATATTATTTGACCAATGAATCTATTTGTTGTTTCTTATGTTCCATGCCTCAGAGTCTGTCTTCTTTCATTTATATTCTGTTGTTGATGTTTGTGTGTATAACTCTTTTTCACTTAACTAGATTTTTCCATTTCCAGAATTTCCTCAGTGTTTCTTTTTTTGTTTCTGATTTAATTTCAGGTCTTAAATTGTTTCTTTAAATATATGTGTTTGTTTTTTGGCTTTCTTGGAATTCCTTAAGGGATTTCTTGATTTCCTCCAATGTTTTGTATTCCTTGATTTCTTCAAGGTTGTTGTTTTTTTTTTGTTTTTTTGTTTTTTCGAGACAGGGTTTCTCTTTATAGTCCGGGCTGTCCTGGAACTCACTCTGTAGACCAGGCTGGCCTTGAACTCAGAAATCCGCCTGCCTCTGCCTCCCAAGTGCTGGGATTAAAGCCGTGTGCCACCACCACCCGGCCATACAGTTGGTTTTAAGGTGACTTTATTGTGCCTCAGCTGCACTGAAATATTAAGGTCTTGCTCTAGTGGTATTATGCTGTCATATCTGTTGTTCACTATGTTCTTATAATGGTATTTAAGTATCTGGGCTTTGAATGGTTATATTTCTAGATGATGATTTCTGAATTTGTCTTTACTGTATGGGCAAATTGTTCCTTGATTTGTTTCCTTTTTAGTCTTCTGATTGTTGTGGCCTGGATTTTAGGTAGCCTCAAGACCTCTTATCCAGTAAGGAGCCTCTGACCATGTTAGGAACTAGATATCTGGTTGCTAGCTTGACTTTTGATGTAGTAGGGGATGTCTTCCTATTACAGGTATAGCCTGCACCTATTGATTTTACTGCTGTAGCTAGGACTTGAGGATGTGAAGTCTTGTAGGCAGGAGCCCAGCAGCATGGCATGTAGTGAAGTGGGTGGATGGTAGTGAAATGTAAACCAAGTCTAGGGAATTAGGGCATTTCTGCTAGAAGATAGGTCAGTCACCTGTTCTTCTGACTGATGTGGCCTGCACCTGAGCAAGGGGAATTGGAATTTAATCTTTTATTGAATGTTGAGTCAGCAAAAAAAAAATATTTTCTCATTCTGTAGGCTTCACCTTTGCCTAATTGAAGCTCTTCTTTACTTAACAGAAGCTTTTCAGTTTCACATGGTCTCATTTAAGAGTTGTTGATCTTAGTGCCTACAAATAGCCATACCCTGTACCAATGAATTCAGTGCTATTCAGTTTCTCCTCTGTTAGGTTCAGTATATCTGGTTTTATGTTGAGGTCTTTTATCCAATTGTGCTTAAGTTTTGTGTATGGTGGGGAAAAGTATGTATCAATTTGTATTCTTCTACATACAGGTATCCTGCTTGACCAGCACCATTGTTGAAGATGGTATTTTTTGCCAGTGTGTATATTTCTGGCTTTTTATAAAAAAAACCCAAGTATATATGTGTGTATTTATGTCTGCATCCTAGTTTCATTCCATAGGTCAGTGTGTCTCCTTTTATGCCAATGACATGGATTTATTAGCTTGGTAGTAGCTCTTGATGTCATGTATGATGGGCCTTTCATCATTTCTTTTATTGTTCAGGATTTTGTTATGTATTCTGTGTTATTTTTTCCTGTGCATGTTTCCTTATAAAGTTGACAATTGTCCTTTCAAGGTCTTTAACAAATTGTGTTGAAATT
>NW_021621413.1:0-6794 GCF_004785775.1 Grammomys surdaster
TGAACTTTTGCAGAATAAAACACTCTTTGCGTTTACATACTATTTGAGACAGGGTATTATTCTTCAGAGAATCATGGACCCTTACAGTAAGACTAGTCATCACCAATTCTTTATTTTTCTCTAGCCACATTCAGTGTTATAGAGAATTGAATTTTTTGTTGTTCTGTCCAATAAATACTGTAAGTGAAGGTGTATGTAAAATGGTGACTGTAACAATGGAACACAAACCTAACCTAGCAAGAGACCAGTCGTGGCAGGTTTATGGGTTTGTAGATACTGTGAGATGGAAATTTTGAGAATCAGGACACTGAGAGTGAACTAGAAGGTTAGGACTTGTGGTTAATGGGGACAGTTAAGCTCATGGAGAGGACACAGTTATAGTGACAGTTCCAGTATATTCTCATGAGCCATGCTGGCATAGTAGAGTAGAGGACAAGATCACAGGCAAAGATAATTTAAGGAACTGTGAGGCCAAGGATGTGGAAAAAAGTTTCTGTGATCTTTGAAGTCAGTGAGGAGTGAGAGAAGAGGAACACTGGTGAAAGTCAATATCAACTAGGAGCTAAACCCATCAAGGACTCAGGGAAGAAAACAGATGCTAAAAGGTAAGCTCCAGACAATGTGGGGATAGCAGCCTGTTCTGATAGCATATGGTGTAAGAAAGTTGAGGAAGTGAGTACACTTAACTGAAGTATAACTTCTTCCATACTTTTCTGAGAATAACGTAAATTCTAAATGAGTCTTGCAGTACTAAATCTGAAGTGCTAGCAGGACTGGTTCCATCTGAAATCTCAGGGAAGAGTATGTTTACCCATTCCACCTTTCAGAGGCTGCCAGCATTGGCTCTCTGGAGGCAGCAGCTTTGCTCTCTGTCCTCATTGTTCTCCCTCTCTGATTTAGGACCATGTTCCTAGAAGGTTCTTTAGGAGTATCAAGTCCACCTCGGCAATCAGGATTACCTCCCCACTTATATTTCTTGATTTTAATTTAATTAGCCAATATTTTTCTGTCATAATAAAGTACCTACCACAGGTTCTGAAAACAGAATGTGGACATTTTTGTACACATGCTCTATTTCTCTCTTGGAATTTTTGAATTCTTAATCTTGTTCACCAAACTTGGTCCTAGGGCTCTGACACTCTCTCTCTCTCTCTCTCTCTCTCTCTCTCTCTCTCTCTTTCTCTCTCTCTCTCCTCAGTATTAAGAAAGGAATTAAAATTCAGTGCAACCCCTGTTTATCCCATTTCTGAAATCTTATTAATTATTCACCTGCCATCAAATCTCACTCGGATGATGGGAAAGCCTGGCTTGTCCTCCCGATTCATTACTGCACTATCCCAGCCTAGGAGAGCTTTGACATTATATTTGTGAACAAAAACTTCCGGAAAGAAATTGCGTCTGATTATGAAAGGCAATTCCTGAAAGTTACTAGTTTCTGTAAAGATTGATTGTCTGATTAGAATTTCAATACTCTGGAGAGATTGCAATTTTGTGGGTCCAGAGGCCAATAATTACCTTATCTTGGGCTAAGTCAGAACTGACATCTTGACACAATAGATAAAAAACAAACAAAGAAACAAAAAACCACAACCAACGTTTTAGAATCTACTGACTTACCAGGCAACTAGCTTCTACCAATCCAAAAGCCAAGTGCCATTAGATAACACCCTGAACCTGTTGAAGAGCTTCTACGATCTTGATATACCTGCTTCTTGGATGTACCCACCAAAGTACTTTAAACTTTCCTTGATATACGACTTTCTCTGCCCTATAAAACCATAAAACCGTTGTGAAACTGCTTCCACGTTGCAACGTGAAATTTGGGGTAACCTAAGTCATTGTTCCAGGGCCATGATCACTCAAAATAGCTTCAGAATAAACTCTTATTCCTTTTAAGAGGAGAGTTGTGGTTTTTACCTCTACGTATTTGTACAATGTAGGTCTCTTTTAATGTAGGTTTTTTTTTTCTTTCTTTTTTTTTTTTGTTTTGTTTCCAGCGGCACATTACGACCGAACTCATCACAAGGAGATAGGTTCTTACTGTACACTAGACAGGGACTGCAACTGTCCCCTCACTGTTTAAAAGACGGTGACAGGTTAAGGTTAGGCTCCACCCTTGCGGATTTAAAAAAAAAAAATGGGGGGAGCAAGGCAGGGTTGTATGCAAACGGGGTTCCCATAATGCCTTGTTTTCTTTGGAGTCTAAGGTGCTTACAAATGGGAGAACTTCCTGGAGCTGACTTCCCAGGTATTGATCCGGTGTCTGCTTTGCTGAATCAATCTCCCGAGGGATAAATTCCACGGAAATCCTTGAAGCCTGGAGTAAACAAGACCCCGCCCAGCCCAACCAGAGGAAGCTGTAGTGAAAGCTTTATTCCGGAACCCAGCGCCATTTCCCCGCTCTCTGGGTGCGGCTGTTTTCTTCACCGGTGTGCCATAAGACTGTGCTTGAGACCGGGGAGGGCAATGGAGGCCACTTCTCCGAGTTCAGAGCCTCTGGACCCGGTGGGGCGCCTTGAAGTTTTGTGCCTCAGAGGAGTCCTGCTGGCCGTACTGCTGCTGTTCTTGCTGCCATTTACTTTGGGTGAGCTGAGGGGAGGCACGGAGAGACACAGATGCACGGTTCACCTGAGACCCGCGGTAAATAGGCTCAGCACAGACTCTAATGCTGGTCTGGGGTCCCTGTGGGTACCCAGCGCCCTTTTCCCATGAGTGAGCCTGGAGCGCGCTCAGCCTACATCTTGTGTTGTTCTCAGCAGGCAGGAATGCTTGGTCTCACAGCGGCTTGCCTTTATTAGATGTACATTGTACTTGTCTATCTATCCTGAGGGTTTGTGGGAGCAGGGGGTTGCTTAAATATGAGAGATGCAATTTCTAATCCTAGAATTTGGTTTTGTGAGGATAGTTACTATGTTTTTGGGTTTTCTTATCTGTGAAATGGAGATAGTGATGTCTTTCGTTGTTTTGCTATTTAAATGGTGTTGTCAAGTGTCTAATCCAGTTCTTGCTCCTTAATTTATTTCTATCGTGGAGACAACCTATGTATTTGCTCCAAAGGCCCAGACAAACAGGCCCAGGGATACAGGTTTCACTTGACAACTGTTTTGTCTTGGCAATATGTACTTTATTTCCCACCCCAAATCTTCAAAAAGTCCCTTGAGTCCCAGCTTTAAGGAAGGTCCTCCTGCTCCCACTCCAGGATAAAATGTAAAAAGCTTGGAAGCCTCTAGGTGCAATGAAATATTTGCAAATTGAAAGGACTGTACAATTTACATATGAAATTTTAGTAATGGTTAAGAGCAAAATAGAGTGCCCATTTTACTGTGAAAATTCGGAATATGATAAAGGTTAACCTTTTATGAAATATAACAACTTAAATTTGGTTGTTCTATTGATTGAATATATATAAAATAAAAAGTAGGCTTAATGAACAGAAATAGGCAACTGTATAATAAAGTGGAATATTTAAATATGACACTTTTAGCATCTAGTAGAGTAAGAAGACTATTAAGTGAAAGTATTAGGAGGAAAAGAAGTCATAACGAAAAATGTAGTATTTCCAAAATTAAATAGAGATGATTTTTTTCCAACAGATAATTATTGGCTACATATTATTTGACTCTATCTGCCAATTAAGTAAATGCTACTAAGCCTTAAAGGAAAATAACGGAGTCTAGAAGATACATCAAAACATGTATTGGAAAATACATTAACAAAATGAAAGGCAGTTTCATTTTTTGAATTTTATTATTTTTTCCCCCTTGACCATAGTACTGATCCATTCCTGAATGCCAGAGAGGAGGATCATGGTCCCTAATAGCTAGCTGGAGAACTGAAAGTGGTGAGGGAGGAGGCAAGTCCTTCCATCCAATGCAGTGTTGATGTGTCTTCTTCTCCAGGTCAGTGCCCTGCCCCATCACCGTTATCTTTTGCCAAACCTTTAAAGCAAATTCGTGGATCCGTGTTTCCCATTGGAACAGCTTTGCCGTATCAATGTCTCCCAGGATATGTCGGGAGGTGGTTCTCAATCATCTGCCAACAAGACTCAACCTGGACAAGTGCTGAAGATAAGTGTATACGTGAGTAACTGCAGAAGCAGCTCCTTTCTGACAAAGAGTAGAGTCTGCCTCAGTTTGTCTGGAGTTTAGATTATGACACACCATTAATAATCTTATCTAAGGTATATAGGACATGTGTATCTTTCTTGTCAGTCAAATCTCTTTACTCTGGGATTCTGTCTTTTCAAATGTTAATAAATTTCATAAGAATGACTGTCACAGGGCATGATTAAGAGAAAATATCCTCAGGATATTTCACTTAGGGTGGCTAACTTTGCACAAGTGTCATTAAGTAAATAATGATTCTGAAGCAAAGGGTATTAATAACAAAGAGGTGAAAACATTTCAGACTTTGAGGCCTGTGAGTTGGAATACATAGAAGAATGCTTTGTAGTAAAAGAAGTATACATGTTTAGGGAGTCACTGTGTGAATATAAGAAATGACTTGGATGAGAGTTCTTTTGGAAACTAGTGTCTGATGAATTTTCTCAAAGTGGCAAAACCTTGAAGTATTATAGTTATATATATTTTACAGTAAGTTCTAATCAGGTTAGAAATTCATAAACTACAGAAAGTTCAGTTTACTATACTTGATTCTAAAATTCTGCTTCTTTCTCATAGGTAAAAGATGTAGAACTCTTCCAGATCCTCTGAACGGCTTGGTACATGTATACACAGGCACTGAATTTGGAGCCTATATTAATTTTACTTGTATTGAAGGGTGAGTTGACAACAACATCTCTTCATTTAAGAGTTCTGGAATAGCAGTACTACTTTCTAGTGAGATCTCAGGGAAGACATCTAATCTATTGCTTCCTTATTTGGTTTTGGTTTGTGTTGTGTTCTGTTGTGTTTGTGCTTCAGGTTGAACTTAAGGCTCTAAATATGCTAGACAAGTGCTCTACAATGAAGCATTAGCATCACAGTGTTATCTAGCCTTAAAAAGGCTTGAACATGATTGTTTAATTCGTGATTGAAATGAATAGAAATATAACATGATTTTTTGGAAAAGACATCCCTGTTGAATAAGCAAAATAACACGTGTGTTAGCTTTCTATTACTATGATAAAATAGTTGGGGTAATGAATTAAAAGGAGGAAAGGTATATTTTAACTCATAATTACAGAAGTTTCAGTTCATGATCTCTTGACTCTTGCTTTAGTCTGTCACAACAGGAACGTGGTAAAGAAGGCCCATTCACCTTATAGTCTCCATGAAGAAAAGAGAGGCAAGAAACACTGATGTCCTAATTTTGTCCCTTAAGGCCTACCTCTTAAAGATTCTACCACATCCCAATAAGATCATAGGCTGGCAGACTAAGCCTTTAATCTCTCAGCCTTTAGGGAATGTTTCTGACTATGGAAACATATATAGAAAGTGAGGCACTCACTGGGTGAGATAGTGCGGTCTAAGCACACAAACTTCTTAAATTCACAGTGGATGCTTCTAGAAGAAAGGAAGGCCCAGGGAGCTCTGAGGAAGAACAGGCCTTAAATTCACAGCTAATATTAGTCTACCAAGGTTGCTGACATGAGTACCACAGACTGTTTTCAAACAAGAAAAATTATTAAGAGTTTTATTCTGCATCTACAAGTCCCAAATAAGGTGTTATCAGGACCCTGCTCCCTCTGATGTTTTTAGGGGTGGGATCTTCCTTGCCTCCTCCAGCTTCTGGGAGCTCCAGGCCTTCTATGTCTGTGTAGCACAACTCTAATTTCTGTGTCCACCTACGTTGCTTCTCTCTGTATCTGTGTGTATATGTTGTTCTGAATGTATTTATATTCAGTGTTCTCGCTTTTTATACTGATACTGGTTATGTTGGATTAGGATCCATTCTAAAGTCCCTAATTACAGCTTAGTTACATTTACAAAGACCCTATTTCCATATGATGTCACAGTGACATGAAACAGGAATTTATAGGATCAGCATATCATTTAGGGAACACACTTCAGCCTCAAATTCCTCTGTGAACATGTAAAGCATGAAGTCCTCAAAAGTATGTGCTAATCTCATTACTCAACACACAGTGAAATTCTGAATGTTACAAACTTTTAACCAAAAATTTGTCCGGTCTAAAAGAAATGTAGGGACAAAGATGAGGCAGAGACTGAAGGAAAGGTCAAATAACTGTCCCAAGTAAAGACCCATCCCATGGGCAAGCACCAATCCCTGACACAATTAGTGATACTCTGTTATGCTTGCAGACAGGTACCTATCCTGTCTTCTGAATATAAAATCTTTTAAAGAGTAATTGTAATTACTAATATTAGTTTTCAGGTTGTATATTATGCCCCCTCCCACCATGTGTTAGGGGTACGGTTGCTGTGATGAAACACCATGACCAAAGCAACTTGGAGAGGAAAGGGTCTTATAAATCTTGACATGGTGGGAAATACACAAGCCTACACATAGAAAATTGTGTAAAAGTCCTTTTTTTTTTTCTAATAGGTGATGGTAGTGCTAGTTTTTAATCCTAGCACATGCGATGCAGAGGTAGGATCTCTAATTCTGAGGCCATACTGGACTGTAGAACAAGTTTCAGGACAGGCAGGGCTACACAAGAAATCGTGTCTCAAAAAGCAAAACAAACAAACAAACAAAGTCTCTTTCTCATAGGAAAAGGAGCAGGTGGAATGTACAAAATGATGTTTTTGTGTGAAACTAATAAAATAGGTATGAGTTCAGTTGCTGTGAATTGTATCATGAATTGTTTTAATTCTTTTATGATATACTGG
>NW_021621414.1:0-2044 GCF_004785775.1 Grammomys surdaster
AATGCCTCTATGGGCAATATACTTACTGACAGGAATTGAACAGTTTCAGACAAGGCTTATTGCATCCCAAGCAGTAGCTGTTCTCCTACAGGGACCCCAGCCAGTGGTGACAGTGTCTTCAGATGCAGTGCTGCCAAATCACACTGTAGTGCTGCCATTCCTACCTGCACTAGCCAGGGAGATGGAGCCAGGGCAGGTTTTACAACTAGTGAACTCCTGTTAATCACACAGTCAAGACAAAATAAAGAACCCCAGAGCAGAGCATGAGGGGATGATGGGAACAGCTGCAAAGGCAGCTTCTGGGAAGAAGTCTCAAACATATTTATTTCTGATGCACTATCACAATTAAAATATATCACTGGTTCAACATCAGGGCTTAAATATGCCTTCAACTTTAATTCAGAACGTGCAGTTTCCTTTTCTTCTTCCTTTTATCCCATTATATGATACTGTTTTCCTCAGCTTTTGGTTTTTTCATTTATTACAATATTTACGATAAGGAAAAATATATGTATAATATATATAATTTTGACAGAAAATTTCTGTAACATACTGGTTCATATTTTGAAAAGCAGGATTCAGGTATAGGAAGCAGGGGCCCTGACTCCCAAGGAAACCACTGAAGGTTCTGGAATAGAGAGGTGCATGCTCTTGGACCATGAATAGAGCAGGAACCTGGAGGCAGTAGACGATGTAGAGGCCATAAAGGGGTGTTGCCTGCTATCTTGATCACCATGGTCACTCAATCTGCTTTCATATAGAAACCAGGATGACAAACCCAGGGTGATACCACCCACAATGGACTACACTCTCTTATCCATAATTAACTAAGAAAATTCTCAAAGCCTTAACTATAATCCAATCTTGTGAAGCTATTTTCTAAATTGAGGTTTGCTGCTTTAAAATAACTTCTGCTGTGTCAAGCTACATAAATCTATCTGGCAGAGTATGGTCTCTCAAAATACCTTTGTATCAGTTCTAGTCTCTCTTTCAAAGTCTTCTGCTAAGTTATAAATCTGTCCATGGGGATAGAAATTCCTCCTGCAGATAACAAAATCAGTCTCCACATTAAGGCTAATAAACCAAGCACAGCAAATTATCTACCAAATCAGTGTATATTCCTAGCACACTGGGAAGGAAAAATGTGTAGGTTTCTAGGTACCTAAGTCTCAGCATTCTTTGAGCCTCTCAGTCCAAGGCGCAATGCCCTCAGGGGTAAGACTGTGCCTTTCTATAGGCAGGAGCCTTTAAAGTGCACCCTGTTGCAGGGAGGGCAGGGAAAACTTTCTAGTTTCCAGTGGCAGAAGGAAGCTCAGAAAAGAAGTAGCAGTAACAGGGATGGATGGATGGATGGATGGAAGGATGGATGGATGGATGGATGGATGGATGGATGAAGGAATAGATGGATACAAAAGACATGATTGGGAAGAGGGGCTATGATCCCGCCAATTATTGAGACTCTGAAGAAAGACATGACATCTGCTTATTCACTTAACCAGGACACAGTCATAGACAATCGCCAAATTATTATTGTCTCATTCAGTAACCTTTTACAAAAGTATATTTCTTATTTTAAATAATATATTTCTAAAGAATGATAAATAACAATAACTTTAGTTTTCATAAGTTCAGCATTGCTTTCTGTGCATTTACTCAGTATGTGAGTCATAGACTGGTGAAGTTCTGGAAGCTTGGAGAAGCACTTTGTGGTTTGATTTTTTTACTCTAAAATTTCTTTCAAATTTAACTGGAGTACTATTTAAATAGGAAATACATTCTTGTCTTATACAATACATCCCGGTCACAGTTTTTACTACATCCACCCCATACAGCTCCACTCATCCCTCCCCAGACCCTGATCTACTACCCATCTGATTCCTCTTCCATAAAGTGCAGGCCTCCATGGACAACTACAACCAAACATTACAAAAGATGATACAATGAGAAAAGGTACATAAACACCTCACTTGTCTAGACTGCACAAGGCAACCCAATAGGAGGAGAAGAGGAGAAAGTGCAGGACAAAGAGTCTCAGACACATCCT
>NW_021621415.1:0-3602 GCF_004785775.1 Grammomys surdaster
TGTACCTTGTTGGTTCCATATTTCTGGTTTTCTCTCAGGACTTCCATGCATATTCTTAGAGTCATCAAGGACTGGTTAATGTTTCCTGACAGGAAATAAGAAACAAAAGACTTGTGAATCAGCAAGACAGGAGCTGATGACTCTGTGCCTGTAAAACCTCTACTCTACTGAACTGATAGACTCTCATGCTCATGTTCAAGAGGTGCCTATGCATGATCCCACTGTACTTTCACAGTATTAATTCTGAATAGCCTCAGCATCTTTCAGTGATTCCATAAAACGCTCTCCAAATACAATATTGCTCTTTACTTTCATTTTATGTGCATTGGTGTTTTGACTGCATGTATGGCATCTGTTTGATGGTGTTGGATCACCTTGAACTGAAGCTACAGACAGTTGTGAGCTGCCATGTAGGTGCTGGGATTTGAACCCAGGTTCTCTAGAAAAGCAGTCAGTGCTCTGAACTGCTGAGTCATCTCTCTAGCCCCACATTATTACTCTTAAAAAAAAAAAGAAGAGAAAGAATATAGAATCTCTTTTTTAATTTTAATTCTATTAAACTTTATTCTTTGTGTTTGAGTGTTTTTGCCTAAATGTATGTAAATGTACTGCATGTCTGTTTGGTGCTCACAAAAGCCAGTGAGGACATCAGATCCCCTGGAAATAGAGTTATGAATAGTTGTGATACTTCTGAGCTCTCATGTGGATGCACAAATTAAACCCACGTCATCTGGAAGAACAATATCTTCCTTCATTCCCTCCCTCCCTCCTTCCTTCCCTCCCTCCAGCCCTTCTCTCTTTCTTTCTGGTTTTCCAAGCTATGGTTACTGTGTTTAACAGCAGAGTCCTGTCTATCCTGGAACTTGCTTTGTAGACCAGGCTGACCTATCTTTCTGCCTCTGCCTCCCAGGCCCTAGGATTATAAGCGTGTGCCACCTTACCTGATCCAACAAGTGGTCTAAATTGCTGAGCCATCTCTCTAACTTGGGAATCCATTTGACACTGAATTCTGTGCTGATTTCAATGAGAGTGGTCCCCATAGCATCATATGTTTAACTGCTTGGTTTCTAGTTGAAAGAACTATTTGGGACAGTATAAGTGGTAGAGCCTGGTTGGAGGATGTGTTTCACTGGAGGCAGGCCTTAAGAAGGTTTCAAAAGCATAAGCATTCTGAGTCTCCTTCTCTCTCCCTGCACCCCTCTGCCTGATGGTTGTGCATCATCTGATCACAGTTACCCCACAGTACCCTCTCAGCTACTGCTCCAGTACCATGCCTACTTGTTGCCTATCCCCTTGCCATGATGGTCACCGACTCACCCTCTGAATCTGGAAGCAAGCCCCCAGCTAAGTGTTTTCTTTTCTAAGTTGCCTTCATGGCAATAGAAAATAACAGTTTCTTCCAAACCCTAAATTCTGTCATAGACAAAGTCATTTACTTGGCTTTCTTCCTTCTTTTCTTTTCTAGGGGTGGTGGTGCTGGAGACTAAACACAGGCACCTCATACATGGAAGGCCAACTACATCCCAAGGGACCATTTCAGACTACAGTTAGAAAGGGACAGAAGTCTCTCCTACACATGAAGAGACACGTTTCTAACAGTCAAATGTCTACATCTCAGCAGTAGTCATCATGCTTTCTGTTTCTGACCTGTCTCATTTGGATTTCTGAGCCTAACAAGGCTAGTGTACTAATCACAACTCTTTAAGAATTCAGATCTCAGTTATACACCCAAGTGCTAAAGGACTGTTTATCTTGGAACACTGAGGCCTCCTAACTCCATCATGCCTATCAGATAGATCATTCAGCTAGACATGATGATACACACCTGAAATCCCAGTATTCAGAAGGGCTGAGGCAAGAAGACCAACAGCCAGTCTGGACTACCAAAAACAAACAAACAAACAAACAAACAAAAAACAACAAAAACAACAAAAAAACCCAAACCACCAAAAAACAACAACAAACAAACAAATCAAAAGACAAACAAGTTAACTTAGGTGGGCTGGCAAGGTGGCTGACCCAATAGAAGCGCTTGCTGCCAAGACTGACGACCTGAGTCTCAGGATCCACAAAGGGAGAACCTTACCTTCTGATCTTTATGTACACTTGGAGGTGTACAGGAACACAAATAAAACGTTAATTTTTTAAAATGTAGAAGATTTAAAGAGTAAGTTTAATAATTAATGTTATTGCAGTGATTAAGCAGAAACCACCCACTGATAAATACAAACTGATGTTCCAAGCTGTTGAAAGTTATAGTCAGAAGAAAGCATAGCACTCCGCTCACCAGCTTCTGCTTTAGTACAGTTGACTTTTTCACTTCCAGCAAGATCTACCAGAGACAGCTGGCTTACAGTAGTTTGCTCTTTTTCCTAAAAGGAGAGAAAATCAACAATCTAAGATAAATTATACCTTTAATCCCAACACTTAGGAGGCAGAGATAGGCAGATGTCTTGTGAATTCCAGGCCAGCTGAGTCTACAAAGTGAGTTCCAGGAAAGCTAGGGCTACACAGAGACTCACTGTCTCAAAAAGTAAAACCTTGTCTCAAAAAGTAAAAACAAAAAACCCAAAACAACAACAAAAAGATCCAGTTACCATGGTCTTAAGTCTTAATGGACAGTGTATGCGCACAATACAAACGCCCAGAGCAGCCGAGGATGTGTGACACAGGAAGAGTTTGCTAGAAGCTCATGTCCTCAGAACAGATACTAGAGAACTTCTTGAGAAGAAAGACTCTGTGCCTTTCTGCTGTAACAGGTATTATTTATATTCTAGCACTGGGAATTTAAGCTTTGTCTTCAGCAACACACATATAACAAAAACCGGAGCCCCCAACCTGCCCCCCCCCAAAAAAAACCCACATGAACTTAACAGTTTCACAGCACTCTAACCTATATTAAAGAAGTGAAAGTCAGGGCAGACAGAAGCTCAATGGTTAAGAGCACGGCTGCTCTCGAAGAGGCTCCAGGTACAGCTCTCAGTACCCACTTGGCAGCTTAGAGCCATCTGTGACTCTGGGTCCAGGGGATCTGATGCCTTCTTTTGGCCTCCACAGGCACCACACACACACAAATGGTACACAGACACACCTTCAGGCAAACCATTTATACACATCATATAAAAATAATGCTTTAAAAAGGAAAAGAAAGTTAAGTGCACCAAGAAGGTGTTATGCTGTTAGCAAGAATTCACATTCCTAGCATTAAAAACAGTCATTCATAGGAAACTGGGTGTGGGAAAGACTTGTTGGTGGCCACTTTCTGACTAACATTTGACTGTCTAAGCCAAGCAGCAGACAAGACACTTCACACTGCTTCCCTTAATTCTCATGATCTCATTATGAGAAGGCTCTCTTACAGTCAGGGCAGACAGCTGGGAAATAGGCAGGAATCAGAACTCACACTTTCCCACCAACCTGGACACAGCCACACTGAACAGTTAAAATCATGCCCAGTGAAGCAAGACTTTAGTCGTAGCAGTGGAGGCTGAGGCAGGGAATCTCTGAGCTCCAAGATGCATAGTGAGATTCTGTTGTCAAAAACAAAAGCCAGGCATGGTGACACATGCCTTTAATTCTGGCTGTTAGGAAGTTGGGGCCAG
>NW_021621416.1:0-15687 GCF_004785775.1 Grammomys surdaster
CTATTAGATTTGATGGTCATAACTGTATTGAGTTTATTTACATGATAGTAGAGAAACTGGGGAATTGACATAAGGGGAAGATATTAAGGATTTAAAAGAGATAACTTGGGTGTGGGGCATGACTTGCTCAGGGAGGTGCTTAGAGTGTCATCATAAGTACTATGTTAGATCCTGCCCCACACACATAAAACAAATTTCAAAATACTAGCCTTGGATCCCAGGAACTGAGTGGCAAAAACTGGGGATCAAATAGACTGTGTGAATTTTCAAATTGGATATTCCTTGTCAGTATGAATTTCTGTCTAGAAAACTGAGGTATCGAAAGGTAAAGTTCTGATGTTGAAATACGCTTGGCACATGTGTACACAGCATCATCAAATACATGAAAATTTCCTTAATGAATACTGGTGCTTCAGTTCAAATTTTTAATTCTGGATAGAATTAATACAGAGGTAACTATGTTGGATCATTTTTCAAAACCTAGTTTGGCATAACTGTCAATCATTGACAAAAATGGCAAAGGAACTGAAAAACACTTCCTATTATTTCAGATTTTTTATTTGGATTTTTATTTGTTTGCTTGCTTGGTTGCTTGTTTGCATTTGTCATTTGCAACATGGTTTCTACATCTAGTTCTAGTTGCCCTTGGATTCAGAGGAATTCCCCTGCCTCTGCTTCTCAAGTATTACTTTATATGTCTTGACCAACAATCCTTGCCAGTTAATTATTATACTGCATATACCCTTTGAGTTTAATTTTAAGGTTACAATTTCATGATTGAAACTATGAAGCAAGTACACTGCTCCCGTAATATCCAGTCATATTCCTGACAACCTGCCTTGTGCATCTTTGAGACCATGAACATGGGTTGGCCACTTTAAGAAAGGCTGATCTTCCTTTAATGTATTGACCACTTAAAGAATATATGGTGAACAGAGCTCACAGGGACATATCTTTGTGTTTCTCTAGGGATAGAGACCCAACATTTGAAAACACAGCATCTATAGTGAATTTGGAGAACAGAACTTGTAAAAGGGAGGCAAAGTTCAGCAATCATAACGGCTAGACAAATGAGCTAACCCATAGTCCAATCATTGTGGGCAAGCAGGTTGAGGGCAGGTGTCTGGAATCCACAGATTCATTGACAACAGTCTCTTGGCTTTGTTTGAAGGTCCATGTCTCCATGCAGGGGC
Organism: Grammomys surdaster; assembly: GCF_004785775.1. Classification (NCBI taxonomy): domain Eukaryota; kingdom Metazoa; phylum Chordata; class Mammalia; order Rodentia; family Muridae; genus Grammomys; species Grammomys surdaster. The sequence goes on from NW_021621416.1 coordinate 1,194, forward strand.
AGGAAGCTCTCTTTTCTGAAAACATGTCCTTAAAAGAAGTCACCAAACTTTTGCAACAGCAGCAATCAGCAACAACACCAACACAGGAAAATGCAAGGACACAGTGGCAGACCACACCAGATATATTATTGGCCACAGGTTAGTAGGGAAACTGGAGAGAACAGGCATGTTTCATGGCTATCCCTTTTGTGCACATTTTCATAGATTGTCTTCTTTCCGAAGGACAAGAAAACACTGAAAATAATCACAATAATTTCTGGAATGCTACTGAAGTAAGGGTTGGAGAGAGTTGTACTGGAAATGAAATGAACTCCCTTATCATTCAGAAAATGCAGTATCCTGAGCATGAAAAGGCAGGGGGTCATTTTCAATTCCCTCTTGGTGCCAAAAGTGCAAATCAAGGCAAATCAAATCATCCTATAGAATTCTTGAATGCTTCTACTTCTGAAGATGTGCCCATGGAGGAAGAACCAGTGATATTCTCCAAGACAAACATTTCTGAAGACAGGTTAGATGGTTATTACACTTCCACAAGTGCTACTCAAGTAAATAGTGCTGATATTATTCCCAGGAACAGGAAGAACTCCAGACTCTTTATCCAGAGAGTGTATCATCCTGGGCCTGAAATGAGAGATGTTTCTTATGAAGTTCCTCAGGATTCTACAAGAGCAAGTCAAGGAACGTCTACATGCCAGGAAGAGTCATTTAGGGAATCTTTTTCTGAAGAAGACCCAAGGGAGGTACCAGAGTTTCTCTCAAGGACAGAGCAGCCTCCCTCTGGGCCTCTCAATCTTTGCAGGAATCATGAAGCAAATACCACATATGAAAGTCACCAAAGAATCCATAGAGATCCCAAACCAGACAAATGTGATGAATGTCCAAGGACCTTCAAATATGCCTGTAACCTTTCATTGCACCGGAAAACACATCAGAATAAGAGGGCATTTGTCAGTCCCACATGTCAGAAAAAATTTAAACGAGTCTCTGATCTCCAAATTCATGAGATCAGTAACAAACCAGAGAAGTCATTCACATGCAGCACATGCAAAAGGTCCTTCAGCCCCAAGACCAACATGAAGGTTCATGAGAGGATCCACACAGGAGAGAAGCCTTACAGCTGTACCCAATGTAACAGTACCTTTCGCCAGTCATCCTCATACTACCGCCACCTGAGGAAGTACCATAAATCTGAATGAATGTGAAACTTTTTCATCAGAGTCTAGAATAGCTTCAGCCTCAGTAAGTCAACTGCAAACAGTGAAGAATGTAGCTACTAAATTGAACATAGCAAATAAAAATCTACCATGTATCTTGTGGATTGCCATTTTTGTATATGTTGTGTGGGGAGAGAGAGAGAGAGGGAGGGGGGAGAGAGAGAGAGAGAGGGAGAGAGAGAGAGAGAGAGAGAGAGAGAGAGAGAGAGAGAGAGAGAGAGAGAGAGAGAGAGAATGCACTTGATCGCATGCACATGTATGTGTGTGTGATATTTTTTCCTGTATTTTCTTAGTAAAGCAGGATAATTGACAGAAGAATTACTAGCTGTCTTTTTTGTTTTGTTTGGTTTTGGCTTTGGTTTTGGTTTTTTGAGACAGGGTTTTTCTTTATAGCTCTGGCTGTCCTGGAACTCACTCTGTAGACCTGGCTGGCCTTGAACTAAGAAATCTGCCTGCCTCTGCCTCCCAAGTGCTGGATTAAAGGCATGTGCCACCACTACCCAGTTTAGCTGTTATTTCTTGAGTTATTCCTTGCACTGAGACTGTTTTTTTCTAATTGCCAGCCCCATATGCCAGTCTACCTGGGACTAGATATTCCAAGCATTCTCTGGTCTGCACTGTTCATCTCTATAGTTATCCCTCACAGTGGCCTGTCATTCTCTCTGCCATTTTTCTACCTTGTTGGGGTTTGAAACCCAAATCTTAGGCTTGCAAGGAAAAAGCATTGCCTTTTCACAAATCTCTCGTTTCAAGCGTACAGCTACAGTTCAAGAATATTTCTCCACATTAGTAGAAAGTCTTCCAAAATAGAACCAAAAATATCAACAGCCACTCACAGTGGTTCAGAGGAGCCTCCCCTTCCTGTTCCATTATGGTTCCCCCCAAATCAGCATAGCACTGGTTTCAGGACATCCAGATACTTGGTTAGTGGAGGTGGTTTTATGATAGCTTGTCCCACATAATGACGAATAGACTAGAAAAGCAAGCCCTTTTACATGATTAATTTCCCAAAAGTACAGTCAAGAAACAAAAATGGAATAAGAATAATATTGAGAAACAGGATTCTGTGCAGAATTAAAGCCAGGGGTTATAGGCTGTTTGAGTTGTTAGTGTTTGTGTGTGTGGTGGTAATTTCCCCGAGGAAGCTGAGCTAACTTCCCATATCATCTGGAATCACTGAGGACGCATTATTACTATCCCCTGATGTACCTGCTGCAACCTTTATGGAGGCAAACAGAAGATTTCAGTTATGAAAGTACATAATTTCCTTAGCTGACATGAATACCAACACAAGGTTTGCATTTCCACACTTAAGATGTTATTGTTGGCATTGCTTTTTCTGGACCCAGTTCGCAGCATTTGGTTCTCTAACCCATTTGCTTATGTCACGTTCTCTGGTCTTCTTTTTCTAGTGATATTGGGTGATTTAGGTCCTCGTGGTTTCAACATTAACATTTCTTAGCTTGTATATTGGGATATATTTTAGCCTTCTATCTTTAAAGATTCTAGCCTTTGCAGGATTACAGAACTTTGGTTTAGCTTCAGTGCCATTTTCAAATAATGTTGCATCCTAACATGAGAGATTAAGCCCCGTACAGGTAGTCATCAGAGGTAGAATTCAGCTGATAATACTGTGATATCCAGATATCATGGAGCATTCCTGCAATCACTACACCTGGAATCTGTCAGCAGGAACAGTAGAAGTTCAATTATTCTCTGGTACAAGGAGATTTCAATGCCATCTTGGCTAACAAGACCCACAACATAGCTTTTCTAAAGACAAAAACATCACCAACAACAAAATAAAAAACAGAAAGAACAAATAAAAAAACAAATATCAAAGAAAAACACCAACTCACACAAACCTGAGAAAATTGAGATACAATACTCTAATTTCAGCAGTGTACAAAGACAGTGACAGGTGCTGGGGCCTGGGCAGGACAGGGGCCTGGGCAGAGGCATGCGCAGGTGCTAGTGGCATATCTCAGACTCTGAGGCCAACTTTCTAGAGGAGGCTTCTGAATCTGTGTGAGGGAACACCATCATGGCTGGATGACAGTCTCATAGACCTATATGTTAGATATTTAAATTATATTTAATAAAACTTGCACAATTATAATTATCAAGTAACAACAAGAATGTCTTTGTGGTTGAGGGCCACCACTGCATGAGGAACTGCATTAAAGGTGTACAGTATTTTGAAAGTTGAGAACCACTGTTCAAGAGTTTGAAACAGAAGGTTCCAAATGGCTGGAATGTAAATAAGTAAAATAATGAAATAATTTAAAAGAAGAATAATAGGTTTTAACCAGACTGTGGTGGTACATGTCTTCAATCCCAGCAGAGGAGGCTGAGGCAGACACATCTCTGAGTTGAGGCCAGCCTTGTCTACACAGCAATTTCCAGGACATGCAGGGCTAGACAGGGAAGGCATGTCTTGCACAGAAGATGAAGGTTAAGAAAATCAGTTTTTAAATACCAGTACCTACTTTTCTATTTTGGAAAGATCCATTAAACAACTTTCTTACATCTGGCTCTTTGATTTTTTCCCTTCAATTTATCATGATGTTACCTGAAACTTTGGTAAAGGGAATGATATAGATATCACATTTGTGACTGGGCATTATAGAGTTGTTCATTCTCTACAGTTTGCTTAGTTTCATAATCACCTTCACAGCACAAAGACATTTCTCTGATGAGTTGTTAGTGTCACATTTACATATGGCTATAGATGGAATATTTTAAAGAGTGTTATACCACTACTGGGCATATACTCAAAAGAATCTCCAATATATAACAAGGACACATGCTCCACGATGTTCGCATCAGCTTTATTTATAATAGCCAGAAACTGGATATAACTCAGATATACTTCAATAGAAGAATAGATATAGGAAATTGTGGTACATTTACAAACTGGAGTAATACTCAGGTATTATAAACAATGATTTCATGAAATTCACATGGAAATGGGTGGAACTAGAAAAAAACATCCTGAGTGAGGTACACCAGACACAAAAGAACAAGCAAGGTATGTACTCACTGAAAAGTAGATTTTAACCCTAAAACTCAAAATAATCACAGTACAACCCATAAACCATATTTAGCTTAAGAAGAAGGAACACTAAAGTATAGATTCTTCAATCCTATATAGAAAATAGAACACAATAATCACAGGACCTAGAGAGAGGGAGGGATCAGGGATGAAGACAGGATGGGGGGAGGTTAGAAAAGGGGGACAGGAACCTGTATTGGAAGGAACAGGAGAGAAGTACAGAGGATCAGGAAATTGAATAGAAACATGTAGCAGAGGGGCATGGAGAACTGCAAGTGGCCATTACAAAGTCCAAGACTCCAGAGAAACAAAAGGCACTAAGAAGCCAATGGCAATGACTTCAGCTGAACACCCAAGAAAGTAGAGATACAACCTGTAGAGGCCACCTCCAGTATATAGGCATGGCACCCTGTACACGGATAGGGCCACCCAGGTATCTTAAATTTTTAACCCAGAAATGTTCCTGTCCAAAGAAATACAGGGACAAAAATTGGAACAGAGACTGAAGGAAAGGCCATCCAGAGACTATCCCACTTTGAGATCCATCCCACATGCACATGCCAAATACCACACTATAGCTAATGCCAAGAAGTGTTTGCTGAAAAGAGCCTGATATAGCTGTTTCCTGGGTGGTTCAGCCAGAACCTGAACAATACAGATGTAGACACTTACAGCCAACCATCAGACTGAGCCCAGGAATACCAATGGAAGAGTTGGGGGAAGGAATGAAGAAGCTGAAGGAAATTGCAACCCCATAAGAAGAACAATAACTAAGTGGACCACCCAGAGCTCTCGGGGACTAAACCACCAACCAAAGAATATTCATGGAAGGACCCAGGACTCCAGATACATATGTAGCAGAGGATGGCTTTATCTGACATTAACAGGAGGGAAAGGAGGCTTGATGCCCCCATTGTAGGGGGATGCTAGAGGAGTGAGGTGGGAGTAGGTGAATAGGTGGAGAAGTAACCTCATAGAGGCAAAGGTTGGGGAGGTGAGGGGGAATGGGATGGGAGTATCTGGAAGGGTAAACAGGATATCATTTGGGATATCATTTGAAAAGCAAATGAATAAAATAATTTTTTAAAAAGTACATTCATGCTATATCCATTTAGAAAGGACTGAGGCATTCATTAGAGATGGGAACTGTGAGGAACCCTACAATTGATTCCTGGCCTGATCTGTAGAATGAGGCTTCTTTTAAAGCAATGTTTCTCAAACTGTGATAATTGGAGAACACATATTTCCTCTGGTCTTAAAATTTTACAACCATGGGGGAACTTGAGAGGGAGACCAACTTTGAGAGAACAGGGAAGAAGGGGAGAAAAAAAATACATAATTTACAGTGCCTATAGCCAAGCTACAGCCCAACAGGGCTACAGTGCCTACACAGCTCAGCCAACTCAAGGATATGCACAGACTACCCAGGCATATGGGCAACAAAGCTAGGAAACCTCTGGACAGCCTACTTATGTCTGCTATGCCCAATCTCAGACCACTGCCACCTATGGGCAGACTGCATATGCAACTTCTTATCAATGCCTCCCACCAGATATACCACTCCAATTGCCCCTCAGGCATAAAGTCAGCCTGACTAAGGATAGGACACTGTGGCTTATGACTCTACCACTGCTACAGTCACCAAGACTCAGGCATCTTATGCAGCTCAGTATGTATATGTCACTCAGGTTGCCTAACCAGCCTATCACCAACAGCCAGCAGCCATGTCACCTACAAGACCACAGGATGGTAGCAAGCTAGCTGAAACTAGTCAAACTCAATCTAGCACAGGGGGATTAGAACCAGCCCAGCCTAAGATATAGACTACCATTTTCCCCAGGTACCTGGAAGCTATCCCAGGCAGCCAGTCACAACACCTCCATCATCTCTTTGTCTTGTATATGTTGACCTTTATAAGACCTGCCTTGGTCAGTCATGGTGTCTGTTCACAGCAGTAAAACCCTAAATAAAACATAAGTTGGCACCAGGCCTATACTGCTCATATAGGCCTGATTATTGGCTTTTTTTTGGGGGTGGGGGAGAAGAATGTGGACCTGGGGACTTTAGATTTGGAAAGCAATGGGATGCTTTAAATGGGCCAAAATTGGCTACACTAGTAAGGATATGAAAGACTGTGTTACTGAGAGTGGTTTGAATTGTGAAGACCTGGCCCAAGAGGATTCAGTGAAAATTTTCAATATGTGGCATAGAGACTGTTCTTGTGGTATTTTGGGGAAGAATGTGGCTAATTTTGCCCTTGTTTTAAGAGTCTGCCAGAGGCTAATGCGAAGAGATTCACATTACTTGAATTGACAAAGGAAGTCCTGGAGATGCCCAGCATACACATTTTTGTCTGGTTAACTTTCACAAAGAGCATTTTAAAGAAGCATATCAAGCTGAGAAAGGAAAAATATAAAATGTATCATTCAGGTATTAAGGGAAGTGAAATAGAGCTGAATCCTGTGTTCATATTATTAAATTGAACTAAGGGAATGGTAATTTTAGGGCAGGAATCTAGCAAACTAAATTTAGATCCAAGATTGGTGGTACACACCTTTAATCCCAGTAGAGAAAGCCAAGCAGATCCCTGAGTTGAGGGCAAGCCTGATACAGAGCAAGTTCTAGATGAAGAAATGTTTAAAACCAGGCACAGTGGCACACACTTCTAATCCCAGGAGTCAGGCATGCAGACATCTGAGTTCAAGGTCAGTCTACTGAGCAAGATCCAGGACTGCTAAGCTTAGTCAATGAAGGAGTTGGAAAAGAGGAAGCTACTGATAATGTAATAGGACAATGGGATCGTGGTCCAGCTCCTGCAAGCAGAAGAATATGGCAGTTTGGGCCCTGTGTCTCTGATTTTATAGTCAAGAGGAAAAGAAGACTACTGCTACAATTGACGCTGCATAGCCAGAGATAAGGAGTTAGTGGTGATCAGCATCACTGAGGTGAAATCTTCTGGGAAGTGTTTTCTGAGAGCACAAAGAAGCTGTGTTCCAGAGATAGCCAAGGTTGTATCTTATGTTGAAGCTCTACTTGATGATGTATAAGAGTCACCCAGGTGGTACTAATTTTGAAATCGTGAAGTGGTCATGAAGAGCAGCTGAGACGTGGCACCGTGAGAGGCCATGAAAGGCCACTGGTGAAAATACAGCCCCAGGACTGATTGGATCATGCAAAGGATTTGAGGCTTAGAACCATGAACAGAGCCTATGAGAGATTGTTAAGCCTAATTGCAGCTAAAGACTCCAGCGTATTGGAGATGCCAGTACCATGGTATGATCACCAAGAACAACAGCAAGAGTGGAATGTATCAGCCTGAGCTTAGAGTGCTACAGAGGGCAGAGCTGGAGAAGTGACACCTGCCCTTTAGAGAAGCCCAGAAGATCATGTGTGGATTCCAATTTCAAAGAAGCTGTAATATCCAACTTGCCTTGGAGACCTCAAAATTTATGAGGTGCCAGAGCCATAGGATATCTCCTGAGTAAATCTGGTAACACAGAGTGGAACCACTACAGCAAAACAAGTTTGTTGTAGTAAAAAAAAAAAAAAAGATGAAAAATGAGTTGCAGATCTGAAAACTGCTTGGCATCAGACATTGAGATGCAGAGTTAACATCATTGAGAGAGCCTTCCTAAAGACAATAAATAAAAATGAAACAAAAAGCAAGCAAAAAAAAATCCTCACAGAAATCACAGGATTTTATTTTTAGCATATCTTGTTGTGGACCCACTCCTCAGTATTTAGCTTTCTAACACCATTGCTTATTGCATTTCTCTGATCTTTCCTTTCATAGTGATGTTGTGATTTGGTTCTCATTGTTTCAACATTAAAGCTTTCCATATTGGACTTTGGGGGATATTTTAGCCTTTTATCTTTTGAGATTCTAGCCTTTGCAATGTTACATAATTTTGAAATACAACCAGTGCCATTTTCAAAGAAATTTATATCCTAACATTAGGAGTTAAGCTCTGTACAGGTGAGAAACAGGAAAAATTCAGCTGATAACAGTGTGATGCCAGCATCTGGAAAACACTGCACCTGGGATATGTGAACAGGACAAATAGAAGTTCAATCACTGCCTTTTACAAGGAATTTTCAATGCCACCTTGGCCTATAAAAGCGCTTTCCTAAAAACAATAAATAAAAATGAAACAAAAATGCAAGCAAGCAAAAAAAAAAAACCCTCACAAAAATTACAGGATATGGAGGTACAATCTTTAAAAAGCAAATGCCAGGAGTAGGGATCTGGGAAGGGGCCTGAGCAGGGGCCTGGGCAGGGGCCTGTGTAGGTGCCTGGGCTGGGGCGGGGGCGGGGGCAAGGGCAGGGGCAGGGGCGGGGGCAGGGGCAATTCTCTGACACTGAGGCCATCTTTCAAGAGCAGGCTTCTGCACTTATGGGCTACAACCCCATTGCGGCTGGATGACACTTTTATAGGGCTATATGTCTGAAGTTTACATTTCATAAAAGTTGCACAATTATAATTATGGAGTAGAAACAAAAATAATTTTATGAGTGGGTGCCCCGGCCCGCGGGGATTCAAAGAGACCTTAGGGAAGGGGACAAAAGAATGAAGGGACAAGAGACACAAGGAATGAGAGCAAGTCTGGGGTTCTGATCAAGCTCTGAAACTTTAATTTCAGGTGCAGGTTATAAAGACACAGCAAACCAGGAAGTTGGGGTGAGGGTCATTGCTTAGGACTATCCCACTATTGAATGCTTATTGCCCTAGACCATCCCACTGTCATATGCTTATTGCCCTAGACCATCCCACTGTCATATGCTTATTGCCCTAGACCATCCCACTGTCATATGCTTATTGTCCTAGACCATCCCATTGTCATAACTGGCTCCCAAGAAATATCAGACATTCTTTAAGTTCCTGAGGCCTGAGACCCATAACGTCCTTTCTTAACAATGCACTGACCAGGGTTTCAAGAACAGCAGGTAACTTCCTGGGTTCTCTTAGAACAGCAAGTAGTTTCCTGGGTTTGGCTGCTGGCAAGTGTGGGCCACCACAACATGAGGAACTGAATTAAAAGTTTGCAGTATTGTGAATGTTAAGAACCACTGTTCAAGACTTTGAGGGAAAAAGCATCCAAATTACAATGCTAGTAAGGGACCATGCCCTAATTCTGTCTAACCAAACCAACGATTATGTTTGTCAAGTAATACAGGTGGAGGAAATTTGCCTAGCTCAAAAAGGGCTTTTCACAACTGACAGATTACTCTCAGATTATTCTGCTCATATTTTTTTTTCAGAAATATCTCTAATCATAAGAGCATTTAAAGGCATACATATGTAAAACTTCCTGAGGGAAAATTGTACTGGAACTTCTTTGTAACATATAGACTCTTAGTATATACAGATGAATTCCATGAACAGACTCTGAAGGAAGGCTTACGCCTACATTCTGTAAGAAAATGTTAATTCTCTGAGACTGGAATATCCTATGAGTTACATTTCCACTGAATTTCACACAGCTTAGTGTTGTTTATAGCTCCAAGGTGTTATTTATTGCATCCCTTATGAAGATACTACAGATCTTCCAGTGTTATCACCAGTCTGAAATGGTTGTACAAATATAAACTATTAAGAAAAAAATACAAGTGATCATGAATGGAAAATACGACAGAAATATATAGCACAGAGATATAAAATTATCACAGTATCATCATCTCTTAAGTACAGTTAATATCCTCTTTCAAATAAAACATATTTAAACCCTATCACCACAGCCCTGTGACTCAGGTGGTTCACTTTACTTACATGATGATCTCCATGACTCCAGCTCCTCCACACCATATTCTGTAACATCCACTTTGCAGAAAATTCATTTACAATTGTGTCCTTTGCATATATTTATTTATTCAAGAAAGTATATCTCTGTCTTCCTCATTTTCCTGAGGAGTTATATGTCTATCATACTTAATTTATAGAAGTTTTCCCTAGGAGTAAATTCTCTTTTTTTGCAAAGAAGAAATTGGTCTTGGCTAAGTGCCTTTGGTTCCTCAGAGGACACACCCTAATAACCTAAGTACTAACAGTCTAGGGGCTAATAGCTACATCATTTTCATGGTGATGCATCCTACAAATTTTGACATTAGTGCCATCCATTCTGGCCTTTTTAAAAAAATATTTTCTCATATATTACATCCTAGCTGCAGTTTCATGTATCTAGCCATCCTCAAATATATCTTTACCACCTGTCCTGGCACACAGCTCTGCCAACACCACCACCCACTGCCACCTTCCCTATGAAAGATATAACCTCCCAGGGACAACAAACTAAGAGTGCATAACAAGTTACAATAAGAATAGGCAAATTCAATCACATCAATGCTGGATAAAGACAGTCCAGGATGAGGAGAAAGTTCCCATGAGTAGGCTAAAGAGTCATGTTGAATGGAATTAGAAAAAAAAAATCACTGTGAATCAAGAAAACCAGAGCATGAAAATCAAACATGATATGTACTCACTTATAAATGGAAATATCTACTCATAAGTTGTAAAATAAAAACAATCATCCTACAGTCCACAGATCCAAAGAGGCTAGGTCACAAGATGGGCTGATGTCAGGATGCAAGTGTGAGATCCTGAAAGGTAGAATGGTCCCCAGTTGAGCTAAGGCTAGAAGACCTGGAGACTCTAAAGGGATAGTAGGAGCATTGTCTCCTCCTGGGCACCAAGCCCTTAGAGCTATCCACAGTCCCCCATTGATTTGTAGCCATCAGCCACTTAAGAGCAAAACTTAAGCCCTCTGTATGTAGATGAAGAAAAGGACATGACCTCAGGTCATGTCTGCTCAAGACAGATCTCCATACTAATGAGCTACATAGAGGCCTGGAGGGTGTAGCCAATAAGCTTTCCTTCCCAGACATTTCTCCCTGCAAAAGGTATTTTACCTCAGGCCCACCCTGAGAAGTGGAGTATGGTTTTACACATCTGCTTTCTGCCACGGCAATAAGTAATTAGAACCATCGACCATCTCTTTTCATTGGGATTCTCCTTGGGGAGCCAGGAAAAAGGCCTTTGCCTATAGAACCGATGTCTAGTCTCCCATAGAAGGCCTTTCTGCACTCACAGCCATGACCACCACCATACTCAAGCCAAGTCTGGCACTGTCAAGCCAAAGACTCTCATAATGGGACCAGCTGGAACTCTTCCCTCTTCCCTGGACCTGTGCTAGATAGATCCAGCCCACAGGCCCCCACTCTTATCTAGGCTCTTCCATGGCTCACACCAACCTCCTGGGTGTCCTAGAGCCAGACAACCAGACTGCCCCAATCTCTTTACAAGCTGGGGGACCCCAACGTCAGCTATCCAGCACTTCAGACTTCTCATTCCCACCCCTGAGTGGTGTCTGGGAGCTTCCCTACTGCCCAACATGCTCTCAGCAATGGGTTGGGGTAAGGCCAGTTAACTCCCTTGTTCTGACTTCCTGAGCACCACTCCCTGTGGTGGAGTTTACTCAGGTGTCACAACACTACATGCAAGAATCTGCCTAGCAAGGGAACAGAACATTTTTTTTATTCTATTCTTCACTCAGATAGGCTTCCCACAATAACATTAAGCTATGAAACCATTAAAATATATGCAATGGACCTACGTTACATATCTACAGGCACATTGATCTCTGTGAGCCCCCATAAGTGACAGATATTTGATTCCCTAGCACATGTTCTCATGGTGTCCATACACTGCCAGTTCGTATGATTCCTCCCTCTAAAATCTGTATGACTTGCAGATCCCTGTCTATGTTTGTGTATAGGACTCTGCTTCTGTTCTTATCAATTGCTTCTTGATATTTCTCTGGTCTATTTGATGATAATCATGACAGGTTCCAGTTGGAACGCTTCACAAGAAAGACAAACTGGAGGTTGAAGACTTATAGCTGTCTCCACATCCCTCTATGAACCTGCCAGTGACAGAGTCTGTGCTGCTGTCATAGATTTCATGAAGTTTCTAATGACTAGGTTTCTACCTCATCCTCAAAATTCTGTCCCCAACTACTGTCAATTCTTAAAGTATTATCACCCCCCCCCAATTTGATCACTTCTGTAACCAACCACTATCTCCCATAGTCCATTTGAAAAATCAAATCTAGTTCCCCTGAACAGGCAGATCCTTAGGTTCCCTCCTACAGCCCTTATTTGTGCTCAACCTCTCTGGGCCTTTGGATGATAGCATGATAATCTTTTGCTTTAAAATAATATCTACTTATACGTGAGTACAATATTTTTCATGCGTCTAGGTTACCTCAATCAGGTAGCTCTTTTCTAGTTCCATTCATTTGTCTGCAAATTTCATGATGCCATTGTTTTCTTATCTTTTTTCCATCCTCCTGTTGAGGAACATCTAGATTGTTTCTAGTTTCTGGCTATAATGGATAAGTGGTTATGAACACAGCTTTGTAAGTGCTTTTGATGTGATGAGACATATTCTGGGTATGTATCCAAATTTGTTATAGCTGAGTTTTGAGATAGACTGACTCCCAATTTTATGGTAAATTGCCATATTGATATCTAAGAGGCTGTGCAAGACTACACTACCACCAACATGGGAGGAGTGTTCCCACTGCTGGATTTCCTCCAGAGCATTAGCTGTCACTTGTGTTTTAGATCATGGCCATTCTGACAGAAGTTAAAAAGAAATTGCAAAGTCACTGTCATTTGCATTTTCCAAATGGCTACAGCTAAGGATCTAAAAATAGTGAACCCTTCCTGTCTGGGCCTGCACCTGGAGCAGTCCTAAGGCTTCCACTCTTCAACCAACCCCCTAAAACCCAGAGGAGGCTGGACTCCCAGGAATTCCAACACACCCAGGAGTGAAAGTAAGTCACAACCCTCCCCCCCCAACAGGAATTAATTTGGGACCTGCTGGGACCCACAAACTCCCTCAAGGCCAGTGGCACAGGACCCTTCCTGTCTGTGCCTGTGTCTGGAGCAGCCCTAAGGCTTCAGCTCTGCACCCAACCCCACAAAACACAGAGAAGGTTGGACTCCCAGGAGCTCTAACACATAGGAACATAGGATAATAGGATCACATGTTCTCAGGAGCTTGGGCACACCAGGATTTCAGGAACCCAGAAGCAGCCTGACTCCCAGGAGCTATCGCAACCAGGGTTTCAGGACCACAGGATCACAAAGACAGCTGGACTCCAAGGAGTTCTGACACAGCTAAGATAACAGGACAGACAGGCTCCAGTCAGAAATAGTGAGTGAAGGTAGCACTAGAAATAACAAGATTTGAAAGTTAAGTGCAAGAATATAAGCAACAGAAACCAAGGTTACATGGCATCATCAGAAACTAGTTCTCCAACCATAGCAAGTCCTAAATAACCAATGACACCAAAAAAGCAAGATTCAGATTTAAAATCACTTCTCGTGATGATGATAGAAGACTTTAAGAAGGTCATAAATAACTTCCTCAGAGAAATACAGGTGAGTACACATAAACAAGTAGAAGCTCTTAAAGAGGAAACACAAAAATCCCTTAAAGAATTACAAGAGAACGCTATCAAACAGGTGAAGGAACTGGACAAAAGATTCAGGACATAAAAACGGAAGTAGAAATGATAAATAAATCACAAAGGGAGACTACCCAGGAAATAGAAAACCTAGGAAAGAGATCAGAAGTCATGGATGCAAGCATCACCAACAGAATACAAGGGATAGAAGAGAGAATTTTGCGTGCAGAAGATACCATAGAAAACATTGACACAACTGTCAAAGAAAATATAAAGTACAAAAAATTCCTAACCTAAAACATCCAGGAAATCCAGGACACAATAGGTATAGAAGAAAGCAAAGATTCCCAACTTAAAGGGTCAATAAATTTTATAACAAAATTATATAAAAAAAACTTCCCTAACCTAAAGAAAGAAATGCCGATGAATATAAAAAAAGTCTACAGAACTTCAAATAGACTAGAACAGAAAAGAATTTTGCCCCATCACATATAATAATCAAAACACCAAATGCACAAAACAAAGAAAGAATAATAAAAGCAGTAAGGGAAAAAGGTCAAGTAACTTATGAAGGCAGACCTATCAGAATTACATCAGAATTCTCACCAAAGAATATAAAAGTCAGAAGATCCTGGACAAATGTCATACAAACACTAAGAGAACACAAATGCCATCCCAGGCTACTATACCCAGCAAAACTCTTAATTACCATGGATGGAGAAACCAAGATATTCCAAGTCAAAACCAAATTTATATA
>NW_021621417.1:0-2077 GCF_004785775.1 Grammomys surdaster
CCCATAGCTAAACGCAAGTACAAAACAGCTAAAAACACTTAAACAACATTACTTGTGACATTTCAGTTATGACTTGTGATTGCTTTACAGCATAAACACTTGAACCATCCAGTCATGTATACTTGATTGTTTCATATGGCATGTCCAAGTAAGTTGCTAGATTCCAGCAGAACAGCCCTATACACCTTCTTGATAAAATGTACTGTAAAGATGCTTGCATTGCAAAGCATTTGTACTTCAAGAGCTAAAGGCAAGTACAACACAGATTTAAGCATTGGAATCACATTATATGTGATATTTCAGTTAGGACATGCGTTTGGTTTAAAGGATAAACGCTTGTACCATCTGGCCATGTATATCTCATTGTTTCATTTGGCATGTCCAAGAAAGTTGCTAGATTCCAGAAGAAAAGCACTATGCATCTTATTGAACAAACGTACTCTGAAATGCATTGCAAGGCATTCATACTTCCAGAGCTAAAGGCAAGTGCAATACAGCTCAAAACATTGAAATAACCTTACATGTGACATTTGAGTTAGGACGTGTGTTTGCTTTAAAGCATAAACTCTTTTACCATCAGGTCATTTATACTTCATTGTTTCATATGGCATGTCCATGTAAGTTGCTAGATTCCAGCAGAAAAGCAATACACAAATCTTTGAACAAACCTAGTGTACAGATGCGTGCAATGCAATGCATTCTTACTTCCAGAGCTATATTCAAGTACAACACAGCTAAAAACATTGAAATCACATTACATATGACATTTCAGTTAGGACGTGTGTTTGGTTTAAAGCATAAACACTTGTACCATCCGGCCATGTACATTACATTGATTGATATGGCATATCCAAGAAAGTTGCTGGATTCCAGCAGAAAAGCACTATATAAACTATTGAACATTCCTACTCTAAAATGCATTGCAACGCCTTTGTACTTCCAGAGCTAAAGGCAATACAATACAGCTGAAAAGACTTAAACAATGTTACATGTGACATTTCAGTTAGAACTTGTGTTTGCTTTAAAACATAAACACTTGTACCCTCCGGTCATGTATACTTCATATTTTAATATGGCATGTCCAAGTAAGTTGCTACATTCCAGCAGAAGCGCACTATACAACGTATTATACAATCTTACAGTAAAGATACACGCATTGCAAAGCATTCCTACTTCCAGAGCTAAAAGCAAGTACAACAAGGCTGATAACACTCATATCATGATACGTGTGATATTTCAGTTAGGACATATGTTTGCTTAAAAGAGTAAACACTTCTACAATCCGGCCATGGAGATTTCATTGCTTCATATGGCTTGTCCAAGAAAGTTGCTAGATTCCCGCAGAAAAGTAATGTACAACGTATTGAACAAACGTACTCTAAAGATACACACATTGCAATAAATTCGTACTTCCATAGCTAAAGGCAAGTACAACAGAGCTGAAAACATTGAAATCACATTACATTTGACATTTCAATTAGGATGTGTGTTTCTTGTAAACCATAAACCCTTGTACCATCCTGCCATATATATTTCATTGTTTCATATGGCATGTCCAAGAATGTTGCTAGATTCCAGCAGAAAAGCACAATAAAACGTATTGTACAAACCTACTCTAAAATGCATTGCAATGCATTCGTACTTCCAGAGTTAAAGGCAAGTACAATACAGCTCTAAAGACTAAAACAACATTATATATGACATATCAGTTAGGACTTGTAATTCCTTTAATGCATAAACACTTGTACCATCTGGTGATGTGTACTTCATTGTTTCGTAGGGCATATCCAAGTAAATTGCTAGATTCCATCAGAAAAGCACTATAAAACTCATTGAACATACTTACTGTAAAGATATGCACATTGCAATGCATTCGTACTTCCATAGCTAAAGGCACATACAACACTACTGAAAACATTGAAATCACAATACAGGTGACATTTCAGTTAGGGTGTTTTTTGGGTTAAACCATAAACACTTGTACAATCCGGCCATGTATTTTTCAGTGTTTCACATGGCGTGTCCAATATAGTTGCTAGATTCCAGCAAAAAAGCACTATACAACAAATTAAACAAA
>NW_021621418.1:0-3121 GCF_004785775.1 Grammomys surdaster
ATGTCTTTATAGATATAAATGCTAGATATTAATTATTTTCTATTATATTTCACATATTCATAGGTAAATAAAAGTTCTTTGTCAATGTAAATCTAGATAAGTTTTACATAGGTATCTAAATATACATTTAGAAAAATATCTTTTGCTTAAGTTTGATTTTAGAATTTACATAAATATTTGTATATATCTCTTTATAGATAATGTACTCTTATACAATGTTATAAAAGAAATAATATTTGAAATTTCTAATTTCTTTTCTTCCCTTGTCAAAGTTTCATTTATACATTTTACTGTGTCTGTGTTATACTTGAATTATTCTCTTTTTTTTTTCTTGTTTAAATTTTATGTTTAAGTGCTTAGTATTTTTGCCTGCCTGTATGTCTTTGTTAGGGTGTCAAATCCAATGAAACTGACGTTAGGGACAGTTGTGACCTGCCACGTGTGTGCTCAGAACTGAAACTGGTTCCTTTGGAAAAGCAACAAGTACTCTTAACCACTGGCGTATCTCTCCAACCCCCATATATTTTCATTCATTAATTAATATATTTATTGACTTTACATCCCAATCACAGTCCTCCCCTCATCACAGTTCCCCCCTTGACACAGCCCCTACCCCTAACAACCTCCCCTTGTCCTCTGAGAAGGGGGAGGCCACCCCTGGATATCTTGCCACCCTGGCACAACAAGTCACCGCAGGTCAGGCATCTTCTCTTCCAGTGAGGCCAGACAAGGCAACTCAGTTAGAGGAATAAGATATAATAGTCAATGGAGGTGGACAGAAGGAGGGAACTGGGAAGGAATGGGGACGGGGAGAGGTATAAGACATCAGGATCTGGTGTGGGGAGAGACATGGAAAAAGAGCCTTGAGAGCGAATGGAAATTGTGGCTGGGGTCAGTGCATCTCTATGACTTGCCTGAGAACTGGGATAGGGGAGGCTTTGGGGAGTCTATGCATGTGACTCTAGCTGAGATTCCTAGCAGTAGGGGATATGGAACCTGAAGTGGTCACTTTTATTTTTTTAAGCCAGGCAGGACTCCCAGTGCAGAGATTAAGTTCAACCCACCCACAAAACCTTGAAACCTAAATTTGTCCTGACTACAAGAACTACAGGATAATGACAGAGCAAAGACGGAGAGAATAGGCAACCAATGACTGGCCCATCTTGAGATCCATCCCATGGTCAAAAACCAATCCCTCACACTATTGATACTCTGCTATACTTGCAGGCAGGAGACTAGTATAACTCTCCTCTTAGTGGCTCCATCCAGCAGCTGATTGAAATAGTTGGAGAGACTCACAAACATTGGGTGGAGCTTGGAGAGACTTGAGGAAGAGTTGGGGCAAGGACTGAGGGCTGTGGAAGGAAAAAAATCCACAGGGAGATCAACATAGTCAACTAAGCTGGACACTTGGGGGCCCCCAGAGACTGAACCAACAACCAAAGAGCATACAAAGGCTTGAACTAGGCCCCCTCGCATATATGTAGCATATGTGCAGCTCAATCTTCATGCACATTTCCCAACAACTGGAGCATAATCTCTTGAATCTGTTGCTGAATTGCTCTCTCTCTTTTTATTCTTTAATCTTTATTTTTACAGTCCAGTCTTTATTCCCCATCCTGGTCCACCCACCGACTGTTCAACATCCCATATCTCGTTCCCCTGAAACCACCCACCCCAGGTCTCTAAGAGGATGCTTCCACTCCATCCCTATCACACCACACCTCCCCACTCCCTGGGGTCCCAAGTCTCTCGAGGGTTAGGTGCATCTTCTCTCACTGAGGCCAGATCAGGCAGTCCTCTGCTATACATGTGTCAGGGGCTTTATATCAGCTGGTGTATGCTGCCTGGTTGTGAGAAATCTCAGAACTCTGCTCCGGGTGTGGGGAGATCTCAGTCTGAGACCCACCGGGGCAGAGCTCTTGGGTCGAAGGGATATAGGCTGGACCGGCCCACAGGCGAGAGGGAGAGAAGCTCCAGCAGCCTGGCAGCGCCCCATGGGAAAATGAGAATCTTGGTCACTGCAACTCGCTTGGCTGTGTCATAGGTGGCTCGGCTAGCTTGCTTGAGTTACCTCGGTAGCTGGAATGCAGAGAGATTCTCTGGCAGGAGATTAAGTGGTGGCTCATTGGTTAAAGGGCTCCTCTACAGTTCTCCATGGTGAGCCTCAAAGACACGAGGAAGTCCACGATCTTAAAACATTTATTGTCATGGCAGAAAGTGGATGAAGCTGTACCCTGTACCCTGTGTCTTCAGAGCTGGCCTAAGGATAAATATCTTTTGAAAGTAGGAGGGTCTGAGAAGGAATGCTTAATTGGCGACAACCTCTGGCCTTTGAGTATCTCATTAATATGGAGATCTCTTGAGGCTCTGTGGCCTATAGTCATGCCCTAAACCTGTGCTATGTGACCAAAGGCCACAAACCTTTCTTTGGGAGGGGCTGCAGATGGTTGATGCTAAATGAAAGGAATCAGGACCCAGGAGCAAAGCCAAACTCCTACCGTCCCAGTCCCACTAGGGTCTGGGGTTCGATGCCTGTGCTCTACCAGGTACCCAAATGCCTCTCACAGCCCACCGCCCCACACCCACCACCCCACACTGTCCACTGGTTGTGTGCAAATATCTGCATCTTTGGGAAGGAGCAGGACTGAAGCCCTGAGGGCCAGCAGAAAAAATCAAAATAGGCAACCTTTGAAGGTAGGAAGTGGGGGCACCCTCTAGAATGTACCAGAGACCTGGGAAGTGAAAGACCCTCAGAACTCAAAACGAGGGACCTTAGATGAAATGCCTACAGTGAGGAAACGGAACTTGTAGTGCTCGCCTCCAGTAAAAAGACAGGGCATCAAGTGGGGAATTAGAGTTGTCATCCCACAGTCTAAAACTGACTCAGAATTGTTCTTGTCTGAAAGGACTGCAGGAATAACAATGGAGGAGAGCCTGAGGAAAAGGATGTCCAATGACAGGCCCAAGTTGGATCCAGCTTAGGGATAGGCCCCAAGGCCTGACATTAATATTGATGCTAAGTTGTGCTTAGAAACAGGGGCCTATCATGACTGCCCTCTGAAAGGCCCAAGAAGCTGTGTTACTCTTAGTTGGACGGCTTCATGTTTTTGTGTTTTTC
>NW_021621419.1:0-3342 GCF_004785775.1 Grammomys surdaster
GAATACTTGGTCCCCAGATGGGGTGCTGTTTGTGGAAACTTCGGAAGAAATGGTCTGTCAAGAGGAAGTAAGTCACTGGGGAGGGGGTCGACTAGACGGTTATAACTTGTCCCTGATGAGCTCAGCCAGAGCACTCTCTGCTTCCAGATTGCTAACATGATGTAACCATCTCCCTCAAATTCCTGTTACCCCAGCTAGGGGCTGCTTCTGCCCCATTGCCTTTCTAGCCACGGTGGACTGTACTCCCTCAAACTTCGAGCCAAAATGAATGCTTCTTACATGCTGGAAATTCCAGCTGTTTGGGAGACTGAGGCAAGAAGATTGCAAGTTTAAGACCAGTCTGGGCTACTTAGTAAGAGACTTTGTCTCCAAATAAAGTTCAAAATAACAAAATAACGGTGATGGTAAGGAGGCTGGTGGTATATCTCAGTGGTAGAGCACTTGCCAGGCCAGCTGGGGTGAGGCTCAGGATCAGTTTCAGCATCCAGGAAACAGCATCTCCAATAACACTTCCTTCTTCCTGAGGTTGTTTCTGACCTCATGGTATTTATTTTGTCATGGTGACCAGTAAGCTAACAGAAGCTCCCAGTGTGAAAACAGGGCTGCACCACAGAGCTACATTTTGGGTGACTCATTTTCTTTCTCTTCCCCAACCTCCCTGATGTAAGATTTAAAACTTTAGGAAAGTGGGAGAATAATCCAGTCACTCTCCTCCCAGGCCTGACAATGATCTGCCAAAGCCAGTCTGTTCATCCACACTCCAAAGATAGCTCCTTCCTCTGACCACCCCGCACCCTGTGAGCAGAGTGTAGAGAAGTCAATAACAGGACTTTGCATAAGCTAGGGAACAATTTATCATGGAGCTAGGTCCAGCCTTATTTGTCCCTTTCCTGGATTATTTTAATGCAAACCCCAGATGGTCAGGCACTCTATATACAAATATTTCAGTATCTGTCTCTAAATTATTGGTGCCATGGTGTGCTGGATAACTTTATGTCAACTTGACCGAAACTATGGTCATCTGAGAGGAAGGAACCTCTACTGAGAGAATGCCTCATAAGATCCAGCTGTAGGCAGGCCTGTAGAGCCTTATCTTAGTGATTGATGAAGGTGGAGGGGGGCAGGTCATTGTGAGTGGAACCATCCCTGAGATGGTAGTCCTGGGGTCTGTAAGGAAGCAAGCTGAATAAACCATGAGGAGTAAGCCAGTAAGCAGTACCCTCCATGGCCTCTACATCAGCTCGGGCCTCTAGGATCCTGCCCTGTTTGAGTTCTTCACAGCACCCACAAGCCCCAGGAAGAAGCACCCATGGAGTGCTGGTGTTGACCAAAAGAACTGAGAAGAACCATCAGACTGCAGAGAACCTTCATGCACAGTGAGGATGTCAGCTCAGCAGCCTGGCTCCAGGTGTGCTTGTGAGCTGAGGAGACAATGGTCCTGGAGGCAGAGGAAGGGACTCAGAGAACATGACCTGTTCCATGGCTTGAAGAGATAGGTGTCTCCAGGATAGAGGCAGCAACAGAATTGAGAAGCAGTGAGGGTCCATCTGGAGTCCAGAAGTGAATCCAGAGTGGGCAGAGAGAGCTCAGCCCCACAGTTCTGCTGCAGGCCTCCGCAGCATCCTGACTACTGAGTCACAATGCGAGATCCTGAAGCCCTAAATCCTAAAGTTATCAGCTCTAGTCTCTGACTGTGCACGTCACAGTCACACTTGAGTCATTTGATGGGTATTCCTTAAATTTGGTTGGACACACAACACACACACACACACACACACACACATACACAGAGTCTATAGTAATGAGGTTTTCTTGAAGTGGAGAGAATCCACATTCAAAACAAGGTAATTTCATAATTTCACTGACTCTGCCTTCTGCAAACATTCGTCCAAATCAGTTTTCTCTCATCTCCACTCCCTTCTGACAACGTAACTCCCTATTCTCCTGCTTTCTAGGAGTCATGGGAAGACAGGATGGGCCTCGTTCTCCACTTTGGCCCAGGGTACCCAGCCATGTACAAAGTGATGCTTACCTGTGGACTGTCATTTGAGGAGATCCAAGGTGAGGTCTGAAGTTCTTGCCACTTGAGTCCAGAGAAGGTGCTGGTAAGAAGTATTGCAGTGAGGAGCAGGGAAATGTTGATGGGAAAACAGATGAGATCCCCTGATAGGACAGTGTGGAGTTTCCTCTGGGTGACCCACGGTGACTTGCCCCATTTCCAGCAAGTAGAAAGACCCAGAGACCCTCAAAGAGGAACTGGATTCCTCTATGCCCTGATCCCACTCTCTACTGAAAACTATTTGGTGTACATTGATGTTTTGTCCATAGAGCTGGCTGCTGGCATGCTCATGACTTTGCTAACTCTGCCTCTGCTGCTGCTGCTGCTCCTGCTGCTGCTACTCCTGCTGCTGCTCCTCCTGCTGCTGCTCCTGCTCCTGCTGCTGCTCCTGCTGCTGCTCCTGCTGCTGCTGCTCCTGCTTCTCCTGCTGCTTCTCCTGCTGCTGCTCCTACTTCTCCTGATGCTGCTCCTGCTTCTCCTGTTGCTGCTGCTGCTGCTTCCTTATGTCCATTGCAGGCTGGGAAGGGCCAGGTGCTTCTGGGGCCAATCAGTGAGCATTCCAAACCCTGATGCTCTGGAAACTGCAGAAAACACCAGTAACATTACACAACACAGAACAAGACTTACAGCCAGTCTCTCCTGCAGAGACATGAGAATTTCCACCTTTTCAGCACAGAATACCTGGGTAGAATAGAGGAACACTGGTGATGCTTCCTGGCTCAGGCCATCAGGAAGCCATAATTATTTATGAGGTCGTGCACAATTGGACTTTTTGTAATTCGTACCAAGTCCTTCTTTTTTCAGGTCTTCTTAATAAAAGAGGATCTTACATTTTTCCCCTGCCAGTAAAATCTGTCCACCCTCTACAGTTGTCTGACTTCTCTTCCTAAAAAACTAAATTGGATCATGTCATTCCCTCTTCTTAAAGCACTCACATCCCTTAGCACTGATGGCTTCTGTGAACCAACCACACTAGAGTCGACTAGGGAGCTCATTAGGCTGTCATCTGCTACAGCATCCATCCCCTTGGAGAGAAGTCATAGGGGTCTCCAAGTGTAATGAGGTCCCCAGGTGATTTTTGTAACCACTAAAGGTAGAGAACCACTGTCCAGCAGGAGAGAGCCCAAGCTTCTTGGGCAGAAGTGAAAGGTTCCTGCCCCTCTGGGGATGATTGCCTCGGTGTCCTCTACTCTGTATTATGTGGCCCCAAACCAGTCACACTGGATTCCTCACTCCATCTCAATACTTCAGCCCCTCCCATGCTTCAAGGCCTTCTCTATAGA
>NW_021621420.1:0-2377 GCF_004785775.1 Grammomys surdaster
TTGACACAATTGGTTAATAAATAAAGATATTGACAGAATTTTTACGAGAATAAATATACTGACAGAATTTCTTATTATATAAAGATATTGACAAAATGTTTTTTTAAAAAAGATATTGACAGAATTGGTTTTTAAATATAAATATTGACAGAATTGGTGTTTATATATAGATATTGATAGAGTTGATTATTAACTAAAGATACTGAGAGAATTGGTTTTTAAATAAAGATATTGACAGAATTGGTTATTAAATAAAGACATAGACAAAATTGTTTTTTAAAAAAAGTTATTGACAGAATTGGTTTATAATTAAGATATTGACAGATTTGGTTTTTAAATATAGATATTGACAGAATTGTTTATCAAAAAACATATTGACAGAATTGGTTTTTAAATAAAGATATTGACAGAATTGGTTTTTAATTAAAGATATTGAAAGAGTTGGTTATTGAATAAAGATACTGACTGAATTGCTAATTAAATAAAGATACTGACAGAATTGTTTTTTTAAGAAAGATATTGACAGAATTGCTTTTTAAATAAAGATATTGACAGAATTGGTTTTTAAATGAAGATACTGCAGAATTGTTTATTAAATAAAAATATTGGCAGCATTGGTTTTTAAACATAGATATTGACAAAATTGATTATAAACTAAAGATATTGAGAGAATAGGTTTTTAAATAAAAATATTGACAGAATTGGTTATTGAATAAAGATACTGACAGAATTGGTTATTAAATAAAGATATTGACAGAATTGTTTTTTAAAACAATATATTGACAGAATTGGTTTTTAAATAAACATATTCACAGAATTGGTTTTTAAATAACGATATAACAGAATTGGTTTTTAAATAAAGATTGGGACAGAAATGGTTATTAATTAAAGATATTGACAGAATTGGTTATTGAATAAAGATACTGAAAGAATTTTTTGTTAAATACAGATATAGACAGAATTGTCTTTTTAAAAAAATATATTGACAGAATTGGTTTTTAAATAAAGATATTGACAGAATTTTTTTTAAATATAGATATTGACAGAATTATTTATCAAAAAATCATATTGACAGAATTGGATTTAAATAAATATATTCACAGAATTGGTTTTTAAATAAAGATATAACAGAATTGTTTTTTAAATAAAGATAGTGACAGAATTGGTTTTTAAATAAAGATATTGACAGCATTGGTTTTTAAATGAAGATATTGAAAGAATTGGTTTTTAAATAAAGATATTGACAGAATTGGTTATTGAATAAAGATATTGACAGAATTGGTTATTAAAGATATTGACAGAATTGGTTATTGAATAAAGATAACGACAGAATTTTTTATTAAATAAAGATATAGATAGAATTGTTTTTTTAAAAAAAAATTGACAGAATTGGTTTTTAAATAAAGTTATTGACAGAATTGGTTTTTAAATGAAGATACTGAAAGAATTGGTTGTTAAATAAAGATATTGACAGAATTGGTTATTGAATAAAGATATTGACAGAATTGGTTATTAAATAAAGATATTGTCAGAATTGGTTATAAAATAAAGACATTGACAGAACTGCTTTTTAAAAAAATATATTGACAGAATTGGTTTTTAAATAAAGATATTGACAGAATTGGTTATTGAATAAATATACTGACAGAATTGGTTATTAAATAAAGATATTGACAGAATAGTTTTTTAAAAAAAGATTTTGACAGAATTGGTTTTTAAATAAATATATTTACCGAACTGGTTTTTAAATAAATATATTGACAGAATTGGTTTTAAATAACGATATTCACAGAACTGGTTTTAAATAATGATATTGACAGAACTGGTTTATAAATAACATATTGACAGAATTGGTTTTCAAATAAAGATACTGAGAGAATTTTTTTTTAAATATAGACATAGACAGAATTGGTTTATAAATAAAGATATTGACAGCATTGTTTATTAAATGAAGATATTGACGCAATTGGTTATTAAATAAAGATATTGAAATAATTGGTTATTGAGTAAAGATACTGAAATACTTGGTTTTTAAATAACTATATTGACAGAATAGTTTTTTAAAAAAATATGTTGACAGAATTAGTTTTTATTTAAAGATATTGACAGAATTCGTTTTTAAAGAAAGATATTGACACAACTGGTTTTTAAATATAGATATTGACAGAATTTGTTTATAAATAAAGATATTGAGAGAATTGGTTTTTAAATAAAGATATTGACAGAATGGGTTTTTAAATAAATATATTGACAGAATTGGTTTTTAAATAAGGATATAGACAGAATTGGTTTTTAAATGAAGATACTGACATAATTGGTTATTAAATAAAGATATTGACACAATTGGTTATTAAATAAAGATATTGACAGAAATGTT
>NW_021621421.1:0-5445 GCF_004785775.1 Grammomys surdaster
CTTTCTCTTCTATTAGTTTCAGTGTATCTGGTTTTATATGGAGGTCCTCGATCCACTTGGACTTGAGTTTTCTACAAGGAGATAAGAATGGATCGATTTGCATTTTCCTACATGCTGACCTCCAGTTCAACCAGCACTACCTGTTGAAAATGCTGTCTTTTTTCCACTGTATTCTTTTAGCAACTTTGTCAAAGATCAAGGGACTATAGGTATGTGAGTTCATTTCAGGGTCTTCTATTCTATTCCATTGGTCATCCTGCCTGTCTCTGTTCCAACACCGTGCAGCTTTGTCACTACTGCTCTGCAGTAGCTTGTGGTCAGGGATGGTGATTCCCCCAGATGGTCTTTTGTTGTTGAGAATAGTTTTAGATTTGCTGGGATTTTTGTTATTATAAATGAATTTGAGAATTGTTCTTTCTATATCTGTGAAGAATTGAGTTGGAGTTTTGATGAGGATTGCATTAAACCTGTACATTGCTCTTGGCAAGATGACCATTTTTACTATATTAATCCTGCCAATCCATGAGCATGGGAGATCTTTCCGTCTTCTGAGATCTTCTTTGATTTCTTTCTTCAGGGACTTGAAATTCTTGTCATACAGATCTGTCACTTGCTTGATTCAATTCACACCAAGGTATTTTATATTATTTGTGACTGTTGTGAAGGGTGTCATTTCCCTAATTTCTTTCTTAGCCTGCTTATCCTTTAAGTAGAAGAAGGCTACTGATTTGTTTGAGCTAATTTTATATCTAGTCACTTTGCTGAAGTTGTTTATCAGGGTTAGGAGTTCTCTGGTAGAAATTTTGGGGTCACTTACCTATATAATAAAGTCCTCTGTAAATAGTGATATTTTCACTTCTTCCTTTCCAATTTGTATCCCTTTGATCTTCTTTTGTTGTCTAATTGTTCTGGCTAGGACTTTGAGTACTATAGTGAATAGATAGAGAGAGAGTGGGCAGCCTTGTCTAGTCCCTGATTTTAGTGAGATTCCTTAAAATTTCTCTCCATTTAGTTTGATGTTGGCTACCATTTTGCTGTATATTGTTTTTACTATGTTTAGGCATGGGCCTTGGATTCATGCTCTTTCCAAGATTTTTAACATGAAATGCAGTTGAATTTTGTCAAATGCTTTCTCAGCATCTAGTGATATGATCATGTGATTTCTTTTCTTTGAGTTTGTTTATATAGTGGATTATGTTGTTGGATTTCCATATATAGAACCATCCCTGCATTCCTGGGATAAAGCCTACTTGATCATGGTGGATGATTGTTTTGATGTGTTCTTGGATTCGATTTGCAAGAGTTTTATTGAGCATTTTTGCAACAATATTCATAAGGGAGTTTGATCTGAAGTTCTCTTTCATTGTTGGTTCTTTGTGTGGTTTAGGTATGAGCATAATAGTGGCTTCATAGAATGAATTGGGTAGTGTTCCTTTTGTTTCTATTTTCTGGAGTAGTTTATAGAGAATTGATATTATATCATCTTGGAAGGTCTGATAGAATTCAGCACTAAAACCATCTGGTCCTGGGCTTTTTATGGTGGAGAGATTTTTAATGACTGTTGCTATTTCTTTAGGAGTTATGGAACTGTTTGGATGGTTTATTTGCTCCTAATTGAACTTTGGTGTCTGGTATCTGTCTAGGAAATGGTCCATTTCATCCAGATTTTCCAGTTTTTGGAGTACAGGCTTTTGTAGTAGGATCTGATGATTTTTTTGAATTTCCTCAGTTTCTGTTGTTATGTCTCCATTTTCAGTTCTTATTTTATTAATTTTCATTCTGTCTTTGTGCCCTCTGGTTATTCTGGCAAAGGGTTTATCTATCTTGTTGATTTTCTCAAGAACCAGCTCTTGGTTTTGTTGATTATTTGTATAATTCTATTTGTTTCTACTTGGTTGATTTCAGCCCTGAGTTGATTATTTCCTTCAGTCTACTCCTCTTGGTGCATTTGCTTCTTTTTGTTCTAGAGCTTTCAGGTGTGCTCTCAAGTTGTTAGTGTGTGCTCTCTCCAGTTACTTTTTGTAGGCACTTAGAGCTATGAGTTTTCCTCTTAGCACTGCTTCCATTGTGTCACACAAGTTTAGATATGATGTTTCCTCATTTTCATTAAATTCTAAAAAGTCTTTAATTTCTCTCTTTATTTCTTCCCTGACCAAGTTATCATTTAGTAGATCATTGTTCAGTTTCCCTGTGTATGTAGGCTTTCCATTGCTTTTACCATTATTGAAGACCAGACATAGCCCATGGTGATCTGATAGGATGCATGGGATTATTTCAATTTTCTTGTATCTGTTGAGCCTCATTTTGTGACCAATTATTTGGTCAATTTTGGAGACGGTACCATCAAGTGCTGAGAAGAAGGTGTATTCTTTTGGTTTTGGATGAAATGTTCTATAAACATCTGTTAAATCCATTTGGTTCATAACTTTTCTTATTTTTTGTGGTTTTTTGAGACAGGGTTTCTCTGTGTAGCTCTGGCTGTCCTGGAACTCACTCTGTAGACCAGGCTGGCCTCGAACTCAGAAATCCACCTGTCTCTGCCTCCCAAGTGCTGGGACTAAAGGAGTGCACCACCACTGCTCGGCAACTTTTCTTAGTTTTAATATTACCCTGTTTAGTTTCTGTTTCCTTGATCTGTCCATTGTTGAGAGTGGAGTGTTGAAGTCTCCCATTATTATTATGTGAGGTGCATTTTGTGCTTTGAGCTTTGGTAAAGTTTCTTTTAAGAATGAGGGTGCTCTTGCATTTGGTGCATGGGGTTCCCAATGGAGGGGTAGAGTGATGGTTGAAGAAGCTGAAAGGGCATCGGAAGAGTGACAATACCAACCAACCAGAGCTTCCAGGGTCTAAGCAGCCAGCCTGGGAACACACATGGAAGGACCCATGGCTCCAGCTATATATGTAGTGGAGGATGGTCTTGTCAGGCATTATTAGTCAGAGAGGAGATCCTTGGTACTGTGAAGGCTGCATGCCCCAGAGTGGGGAAATTCAAGGGTGAGGAAGGGGGAGTGGGTGGACGGGTGGTGGCACACCATCATAGAAGCAACAGGATAAGGGTTTTCTGTGGGGGGAATGGGGAAAGGGGAAAACACCTGAAATCTTGTCCACAAGTGACTATCAGAACAACTGCTGCAGTCTTCCTTTACTCTCTGATCCCATGCCCAACAGGTCACAAAATTTACTATAACCTTGTTCCAGAAAACATGTCAGTAGCCTAGCTTCCAACACCAGCAGGCATTCCCTGTGAACACACCAGCTATCAGGGTGAACTAACTACAGACCTTTACCACTCCCTCTGCTCCTCCAAATTCAATCCTTCATATCCTTCATATCTCTGCAATAGAACACCAACTGTGGCCTTCCTCACCAACATACACATATTCTATAGATCTCACAGACCTTTCTGTCCACTAATCTCCAGCCCATCTGTGTGTTACTTTAACCCAGTCCTTCACTCCAGCAGGCAGCACCCCTTTCTAACACAGAGATGACTCTTGCCAAGGAAGCAGGTAGCCTGTCTTTCTCCCGCCATTTCTTTATCTAGATTCAGTTCCACAGTAGTATCTCTCAGAGCTATAACATATCTTCCAATTCATTCTCTTTTCACTGTCTACTCCTATTTCAAGGAAACTAAATAAGCAGATCATGGTTGAAAATACTATTTTCATTCCTCCTCTGAAGCCCTTCATATCCCAAGTGATTGCTTATTCCTGTCAGATCCTAGTACATTTTCCTAGAACCCTCAGTGATCACATTTACTAGGTCCAAAAAATATTTTTCTAGCAGGCAACACACAACTGTCACCCTTGCTTAAAATCCACAGAGGAAACAGAAACAAACAAACAAACAAACAAACAAAAAACCCCCACCCAATAAACAAAGACAAATTCAGAAATCAAAACCTAGACCTACAGTAATCCCAACTCCAGATATACAGACTCCAGTGTAAAAACACAATCAATAAAAGCCAGGGAAATATATTTATACAACAGCCTATCCACTGTCCCACAGCAGGCCCTGAATTATTTTAAAATAGCTTAATGCAAATTTTAAAAAAAGACCTTTACACCACTTGTAAGAAGATGATAGAGGCCCTTAAATAGGAAGTAAATAAATACCTTAAGAAACCAGGAAACACAAACAAACAGTAAAAGAAAATGAATAAACCCATTAAAGAAATGTAGGAAAGTATAAACTAACTGTGGAAGGAAACAAAATAAAATTTGAAAATAAGATTTCAAAATCTGAAATTGGAAATAGACTCAATAAAAATAATGGCAAAATCCTACAATTGAAAAATTTTGGAAATTCGACCAGGAACTACAGAGGAAAGTTTCAGAAATAAAAGAGAAAACATGGAAGAGAGAATCTCAGGCATTGAAGGTAAAACAGAAAAAGAAATGGATATCTCAGTCAAAAAAAATGTTAAGTCTAAAATACTCCTGACACAAAACATCCCGAAAATCTGGGACATTATAAAAAAAACCAAATATAAGAATAATAGAAAAGAAACCCGGCTCAAAAGCTCAGAAAAATATTTTCAAGCAAAATCAGAGATGAAAATTTCCTGAACCTAAGTAAGGAGTTGAGTGGGCTTTTACTTTTGTTTTTGGCTTCATGTTGGACCACACATTAGTTGGCCACTCTCACAAGTTCTGCATCACCTTTATCCCAGAACATCATGCAGGCAGGACAAAATGTAGATCAAAGATTTTGTAGCTAGGTTTGTGTCCCAGACCTACCATATAAAGCTTCTTTTTCCTGTTCTTGGTACCATTTGCTTCCTACTGGGTTACACCATCCAGCCTTTATACGAGTGTTTGTACCTACTTTTATTGTAACTTGTTATGCATTGTTCAGTTGATATTCTTGGGAGGTCTGATCTGTTCTCAAGGGAAATGGAGGAGGAATGAATCTAAGGAGAGGACATGTGGGAGAAACTGGGAGGAGTAGAGGAAGGAAAAACTGGGGCTTGGGTGTAATGTATAAGAGAATTAACAAAACCCTTTATTCCACCATATTGGAAATTCTAAAATAAATGAATAAGTTTCTCAATAGATAACACCTACCAAAGTTAAATCTGGATCATATAAACAATTTAAGCAGATCTATAACCCCTAGTAAAATAAAAAGTCACTAATGTATACTATCATATTATCTGCTACTAGCAATACTTTGACTTCTTCCTTTCCAACTTTATCCCTTTGATCTACTTTAGTTGTCTTATTGCTCTAATTAAAACTTCAAGTACTATATTGAATAGAGAGGAGGATCACCTTATCTTGTCCCCACCTTGAGTGAAGTTACTTTTGCTCTCCATTTAATTTGATGGTGGCTATTGACTTGCTGTATAATGCCTTTATTGTGTTTAGGTAAGTGTCTTGTATCCCTCATCCCTGAATCGCCACCTATAGCAGCTGACACAGGTCAACCTATGCAGTTGAA
>NW_021621421.1:5455-10753 GCF_004785775.1 Grammomys surdaster
ATAAATGGAAACATTTTTTAACAATGTAACATAATGGCTTCTGTCTTCATTATGGAATTAGGCAGGTTCCTCAGTCTCAAGGAAGTAATATAGAAAATCAAGCTCTTCATGGGACAAGTGTCCTGACACAATGAGAGGTCAATTGCAGCCTATATTTACATACAGCTCCGATGGACATGTCTCCGGATAACCAAAACTAAGGAGTCACAGGAGTAAACTGAAGACAGTTAGTTACCCACAAGAAACCTCAACAGCTGTCCCTGAAATAGCAGGTTCAAACCCTAAGGCACTACTAGAGCACAGCCCCAGTCATGCTACTTAGGAACTGTGAATAAATTATAAGACCCTGCTTGCTGAATCCTCTGGAGCAAGCCTAGGTGCCCTGAGCAGCCTGATAGCCAAATAGGACTTCCATTCTCCTTCCACCTCTCCTCCCATTTCCATCAGACCTGTATATCCTGAACCATACAAGAAAGCTTCCCTTCACCCACCAGTCTTCTCTACATGCTGAGTCCTCTGGGCACACCAAGCTGCTTTGAGCAGGCTGATAGCCCAGGAGGACGTCTATTCTCTCACTACCTCTCTGCCCACCTTCAACTAATATGTTACTCCTGAACCATACAGATCTGCAGATCCTGAATAACACAGCTCAAAGATACCCAACAAAGGCCTGCCACACCAGGACCACAAGATTAACTCTCCTCCAAATACATACTACAACAAGAATATACAGGGACCAAAGCCATTCAGATGGCTAAAAATCCTCAAAAGAACACAATCAACAAAACCCATGGCAATATGACACCTTCAGAACACAGCTATCCTACAACAGCAAGCTCTATATATCCTAACACAACTGAAGCACAAGAAAAACAACCTGAAATCCAATCTTTTAAAGATGATAGAGGCCTTTAAAGTAGAAATCAATACATTCCTACAGGAAACACAGTCAAACAGGTAGAGGCCTTCAAAGAGGAAACAAAGTCCTTAAGGATATACAGAGGAATACAATTAAACAGGTAAGGAAAATAAATAATTTAAACTGTGCAAGATCTGAAAGTGGAAGTAGAAGCAATAAAGAAATCACAAGCCAAAGGAATCCTGGAGAAAGAAAAGCTAGAGAAGAGAATAGGAACAACAGATGCTAACATCACTAGAGAATATCAGAGAGAAGTCTGCCCTACGGTGTCTATTCCCAATACTTCTGTGGTTTGCCTGTGCCCAGGAAGCTGCCCCTGCTTGGGGTCATGGGCAGCAAGACTGCTTTTGCCACCAGGGTCAAGCAGGTAGTGAAGCCACATGCTCCATTAACAAGGTTCCCTAACAGAAGAGACAAACCTAAACTCAGTGTCTCAGAAGCTCTGGGTTCTGCTGCATTACTCTCCCACTCCTCTGTAATTTCACAGCATTCTAAAGGAAATATATCCCCAGATTTACTGATGCATCAGGGGCCACGAGACACTGCAGAAATAATAAAAACATTACCTCAGAAATACAGAAGGAAACCTATGTCTCAAGAGGAAATGGAATCTTTCCAGTGTGATCTTCATGGCTGCTGCTTGTCAACAGACTAAAAGATTAGCTTTCCAATAAACAATTTCCACAATGTCAAATGAAAAGTCATATATTAAACAACATTAATAAACATTCTGAGCCAGGCAGTGGTGGCACACACCTTTAATCCCAGCACTTGGGAGGCAGAGGCAGGCAGATATCTGAGTTCAAGGCCAGCCTGGTCTACAGAGTGAGTTCCAGGACAGCCAGGGCTATACAGAGAAACCCTGTCTCAAAAAGAAAAACAAACAAACAAACACAACAAACAAAACAACATTCTGTAAACAGAATGAAGTGTAGAAACTCCAGGTGGTCACTTGAATCTCCTACATTATGTATATTGGTCAGCTTTCTCACAAGCTGACATGTACAGTTATTAAAGTCTACAATTTTTAAATGCAAAAGGAAAAGAATATCAGAGACAGAAGAATGAATCTCAGGTGTAGAAGGTATAAAAGAAGAAACTCATACATCAGTCAAAGAAAATGTTAAATTAAAATATTCCTGACACAAAATTTCCAGAGAATCTGAGAAACCATGAAGAGATCTAACTTAAGAAGAATAGGAATAGAAGAAGGTAGAGTCCCAGCTGCGAGGCCCAGGAAATATTCTCAACAAATCATAGATCAAAATTTTCCCAACCTAAAGAATATGATGCCTATAAACATACAGGAAGTTGATAAAACACCAATTTGACTGGACCAGAAAAGAAAATCCTCCTGGCACATAATCATCAAAACGCAAAATCTACAGAATAAAGAAAGAATATTAAAAGCAGCAAGGGCAAAAGGCCAGGCAACATACAAAGGCAGACCTATCAGAATTACACTCAACTTCTTAACAAAGACTCTAAAAGCTAGAAGGACATAGACAGATACCTTGCAACTTCTAAAAATCACAGATGCCAATCTATGTAGTAGAAAATATTAAAAGTCCATGTGTAGGGTTTCTACCCAACCTTTGGTGGTTGATTTCCGGGATAAAAACATACACAGCCTTATGCAGAACAATAACTGTGCAGCTGCCTATCATCCATGTTGCTAGAATCTACTTTCATAATGATAACACTGAAACATTATTTACTATGTTTCATTGTGGCTCCTCTTAGCTTCAGTTGGGCAGCACTCAGGTCCACACTTCTCTCTCTCTTTCTCTCTCTCTCTCTCCCACTCTCCTCTCCTGGATGTTCTTCCTTTATCACATGATGGCTACTTCCTGTTCCTTTCCTACTCCTGGTCCTCTCTTCCCAATCCCATGGAACCTACCCCACCTATGGGTCTTCTGTCCAACTATTTGAAGTTGCTATCTTTATTTACCTATCACAATTAACTGACAGCAGGGTCACTCAGTGTCTTACACACAGACTCTCTTGAATTTGGATTAACCAGTTTTGGGGGCTTGAAATTAACATTTGTATACAAACATTAGGCCAACTCACTACAATCTAGACTATTATACCCAGCAAAACTCTAAATCACAATAGATGGTGAAAACAAGGTATTTCAATAAAAAATACAAATTCAATCAATATCTGTCTAAAAATCCAGCCCTACAGAAGGAAAACTCCAACCCACACAGGATAACTACATCCAAGAAAACACAGAAAATAAGTACAAGTGAAAGTAAGGGAAGCACATATACACACACACTGTCTTAGTCAGGTTTCTATTCCTGCAAAAACATCATGACCAAGAAGCAAGTTAGGGAGGAAAGGGTTTATTCAGCTTACACTTCCACATTGCTCTTCATCACCAAAGGAAGTCAGTACTGGAACTCAAGCAGTTCAAGATGCAGGAGCTGATCCAGTGGCCATGGAGGGACGTTGCTTACTGGCTTCCTTCCTCTGCCTTGCTCAGCTTGCATTTTATAGAACCCAAGACTACCAATTGATGGATGGCACCACTCACAATGGGCCCTCCCCCCTTGATCGCTCATTGAGAAAATGCCTTACAGGTGGATCTTATGGAGGCCTTTCCTCAACTGAAGCTCCTTTCTCTGTGATAACTCTAGATTGTGTCAAGTTGACACACAAAACCAGGCAGTACAAACACACACACACACACACACACACACACACACCCAATATCAAAATAACAGGAAATAGCAATCACTGGTCATTAATATCTTTCAACATCAATGGACTCAATTACCCAGTAAAAAGACACAGGATAAGGGAATGGGTGTGAAAACAGGATCTTTAATTTTGTTGCATGCAAAAAGACACCTCTGCAATAAAGATAGATATTACCTCAGTGTAAAGGGATAGAAAAAAGCATTCGAAGCAAACAGAGCCAAGAAACAGTTTGGAGTAGCCATTCTAATATCTAATAAAATAGACTTTCAACCAAAATTAATCAAAAGAGACAGAGAAAGTCACTTCATACATATCAAAGAAAAAATTGACCAAGATGATATTTCAATTATGAACGTCAAATTCTCAAACACAAGGGCACCCACTTTTGTAAAAGAAACATTGTTAAAGCTCACACCAAGTCCCACATATTAATAGTGCAACACTTCAACATCCCACTCTCATAAACTGAGAGGTTATTCAGAAAAAACTAAAGTAAACAGAGAAATAACAAAACAAATAGACATTATGAATCAAAGGACCTAGTAGACATCTATAGAATATTTCAACCAAATATGCCTTCTTCTCAGCATTTCATTGATTCTTCTACAAAATTGACCATATAGTTGGTCACAAAGTAAGCCTCAACAGATTCAAGAAAAGTGAAATATTGCCTTTGCAGATTAAAGCTTGACTTCAACAACAGCAGAAACACCAAAAACCCTACACACTGATGGAAACTGAACAATTTTTTGCTCATTGATTTCTGTGTCTGGGAAGAAATAAAGAAAAAAATTAAGGACTTTTTAGAATTCAATGAAAATGAAGACACAGCATACTAAAATTTATGGGACACAATGAAAGCAGTGCTAAGAGCACAGTTCATAGCTCCGTCTCCATAAAGAAGTTAGAAAATTCTCATATAAAACCACACACTTACACTTGATCTTTGACAAAGAAGCCAAAAATATACAATGGAAAAAAGAAAGCATCTTTAATAAATGGTGCTTGTCAGCTGGGGAAGTTGTGTCACACACCTTTAATCCCAGGGTTTGGGAGGCAGAGGCAAGCAGATTTCTGAGCTCGAGGCCAGCCTGATCTACAGAGTGAGTTCCAGGACAGCCAGGGCTATATAGAGAAACCCTATCTTGAAAACAAAACAAAACAAAAACAAATACAAAAACAAAACACATAAAATAAATGGTGCTGGTCTGACTGGTAGTATGCATGTAGAAAAGTGAAAATAGAACCATATTTGTCACCTTGAACAAAGCTCAAATCCACATAGATCAAGGACTTTAACATAAAACCAGATACACTGAATCTAACAGAATGGAAAGTGGCAAAGTGCCTCAAACTCATGGGAACTGGGAGAAATTTCCTAAACAGAACTCCAATGGCTCAGGTTCTAAGGTCAACACTTGATAAACTGGACCTCATGAAACTGGAAAGCTTCTGTAAGGCAAAAGACATAATCAAAAGGGAAATCATTGACAGCCTACAGACTGGAAAA
This sequence comes from Grammomys surdaster, assembly GCF_004785775.1. Lineage (NCBI taxonomy): Eukaryota > Metazoa > Chordata > Mammalia > Rodentia > Muridae > Grammomys > Grammomys surdaster. The sequence goes on from NW_021621421.1 coordinate 10,594, forward strand.
GAACCTTCACTAACCCCACAGCCAATATAGGGCTAATATCCAAAATGTATAAAGAACTCAAGAAGCTAACCACCAAGAAACCAAACAACCCAACTGAAAAAAATGGAGTATATAACTAAGCAGAGAATTCACAACAGAGGAATCTAGAATGGCTGAGAAG
>NW_021621421.1:10763-13845 GCF_004785775.1 Grammomys surdaster
GTGCTCCACCATCCCACAAAGACACTCACCTATGTTCATGGCAGCTTTATTTGTAATAGCAAGAAACTGGAAACAACCTAGATGTCTCTCAACTGAATAATGGAAAAATAAAATGTGGTATGTCTACACAATGGAATACTATTCAGCTATTAAAAACAAAATTATCATAAATTTTGTAGGCAAATGTACAGATCTTGTAAATAACATCCTGAGTGAGGTACTCAGTCCCAAAATGACATGAGATTCACTTATAAGTGATTATTAGCCATAAAACACAGGATGCCCATGTTACAGTCCACAAACCAAAAGAAGCAAACAAGAAGGAAAATACAAGCAAGGATGCTTCAATCTCACTTAGAGGTGGAATAAAATAAGAGGTAGATGGAAGGAGGAAACTGGGTGGGAGTGGGAATGGGTATTGGACTGGGGGGTTTCAGAATCAGCTGTGGAGAGGGACAGGAAGAATCCCCAGATAGTCATAAGAATGAATGGAAATCTGCAACTGATGGATAGGAAGCAAACCCTAGAAACAGACAGATAAAGGAGTTGCCCAAGACTCAATGTGGGTGTCCTTAGCAGTTACTAAAAGCACTGGGGATATAGAACCTCAAGATGACCTCCTGTAGCCAGACAGGAAATCTAATGGAGGAATAGGGATACCAACTCATCCATAAAACTTTCAATCCCACATTTATCCTGTCTACAAGAAATGTATGGATGAAGAATGAAGCAGAGACTGAGGGAATGTCAACCAATAGCCAACCAAACTTGAAACCCATCCCATGGGTAAGCACCAATTCCTGACACTGCTAATGATACTCTCTTATGCTTGCTGATAGGACTCTAATATGGTTGTCCTTTGAGAGGCTTCACAAAGTAGCTGACTCAGATAGATGCAGACACCCACAGCCAACTGTGGATAGAGCCTGGGGACTCTTATGGAAGACTAGGAGGAAGGATTGAAGCCTTCAAGGAGATAGGAACTCCACAGGAAGACCAACAGAGTCTATTAACATGGATTCTTGGGGCACTCAGAAACTGAACTACTAAGGAGCATACATGAGCTGGACCTAGGCCTTTCTGCACACATGTAGCAGAAGTGGAGCTTAGTCTTCATGAGGGTTCTGAACTCCTGGAGCACAGGCTATCGAAAAAGCTGTTGCCTCTCTGTAGTATATGTTCTTCTAACTAGGCTGCCTTGTCTGGCCTCAGTGAGAGAGAATGTACCTAGCCTTATAAAGACTTAATGTGCTGGCTGGTGAAATACTCAGTAGGACCCCCACCCACTCAGAGGAGAAGAAGAGGGGAATGGAAGGAAGAATTGTGACTGGGACGGGAGCAGTGAGTGGGATATAAAATGAATAAGTAAAATAAAAACAAAGCAAAAAATTATAGGAAGGTACAGGTAGAAAGGGCAGTCAGCTACGTAAATGAAATAGTACATGGGATTCTTTTTAATTTTTTTTTTCGTTTTTTTCGAGACAGGGTTTCTCTGTGTAGCCCTGGCTGTCCTGGAACTCACTCTGTAGATCAGGCTGGCCTCGAACTCAGAAATCCGCCTGTCTCTGCTTTCCAAGTGCTAGGATTAAAGGCCTGCACCACCACCACCTGGCAAAAGATCTACAGCCTACTTCTGAGGATATACATTTCTTTCTTTCTTTCTTTCTTTCTTTCTTTCTTTCTTTCTTTCTTTCTTTCTTTCTTTCTTCCTTCCTTCCTTCCTTCCTTCTTTCTTTCTTTCTTTCTTTCTTTCTTTTTTTTTTTTTTTGGTTTTTAAAGACAGGGTTTCTCTGTGTAGCCCTGGCTGTCCTGGAACTCACTCTGTAGACCAGGCTGGTCTCAAAATCAAAAATCTACCTACCTCTGCCTCCCAAGTGCTGGGATTAAAGGCCTGTGCCACCACCGCCCAGCTTCTTTTTAAATTTTAAATTTAATTTATTATTATTATTTTAATATAGGGTTTCTCTGTGTGGCCCTTGCTGTCCTAGAATTCACTTTGTAGACCAGGCTGGCGTTCAACTCAGAGGTCCTGTTTTGAGTGGAGGGGGCCACAAGAATTAGAAAGTGATAAAGATTGAGAAGGCCCACTGTACGTACATAGCCTGAGATGAGGAGTAGGGATAGAGGCATTGGGAGGCAGATCCAAGATGGTGTCAGTTTCCAAGTTCCTAGCACAAAGCAGCATTTAGAAGCTGCTCAAACAGAAAAGATTAACTGATGGGTGTGGTTGCTCACACCTTTAATCCCAGTTCTTGGGAGGGAGGCAGAGTCAAACAAATCTCTGGGAGTTTGCAGACAATATGATTACACGGGAACCCTGGAGCTTGAGAGATCCTGTGTCAAAAATAGGAAGCAAAACTGCAGTCATGAAGGTCACGCCTTGAGAAGGTGTGGCTGGGGAGTTGTAGGTGAGTGCTACGTAAACAAAGCAGAGTCTTGTGAGGACAACAGGGCAAAAAAGCTCCTGAATGGTTAGGAAGGGAGGACTCAATAATCAGAGGTGTTTTAAGTCCAGGTCCTGGGATCTAAATCCTCAAACACCAAAACAGAGTGTGCCAAGATGCAGGAGTCTACTGATTTTCCAGGTGAGTTGTACTGGGGAGGCGCAATGGATAGTGAAAGTTGTGTGGGGCACTTTATCCTTTGCTTAGGGAGGAAAGGAGCTGAGAGAGGAAGAGCAGGCTTTCAGCACCTGCATGACAGATTCAGAGTGAGGTCCTTCCCCAATCCCAGTTTCTCTGTGCTGATGGTCATGGCTTAACACAGGAGAGGTTTGTGGGATTATTTTTTTCAATGGCAATCCTGAGGCCAAGTTACATGCTGAGACTGGCAAGCAGGTAGAAGTCAGGGGTGCCAGCCAGGGTGCTGGTTCTTAGGCCAAGCTTCTGTGCTTTGTTTTCCTTCCTCTCTTGCCAAGATAGCTTGAACCCTCTGGATAGTATGTCAGGTATAATTGATTGGAAAGTTCAAGGGACAGCTACTGAGAACTGTGGGATCTCATTGACCACTTTTATTCCTTCTTCTAGGCTTTCCAATTCAGAATGCTCCCCCAACAATTCTACCTACACATTGGATCTCTAGA
>NW_021621421.1:13855-14674 GCF_004785775.1 Grammomys surdaster
CCTGGATTCAATTCCAAGCACCAATGTGGCAGATCACAATTTTCTGTAACTCCTGTTCTGGGAGATCTGATGTTGTGGCCACATACATTCATTTGCAGTCAAAATACTCAAATATAAAATAAAAGGAAAAATTAAGAATTACATTTATCTTTATACTTGCCTTCTGTCACATGTATGGAGGGCAGAGGACAACATTTGGTGGTGGTTTTTTTTTTCCTTTCACCTTGTATGTTTCAGTTACAGAACTCATGTTATCAGACATAGCACCAATCACAGTGATCCACTGAGGACATCTTGACTATCTACTTCTTGGTTTGTTTTCAAACAGGCTCTCACTTTTTAAAATAAATATTATGAGATTTGGTCTCACTGTAAGAACTCATGTCGACTAGGCTGTCCCAGGATCACCCAGGGTCTCACTTAACCCAAGCTTGCTTGGAATACCAGACTATCCTGTTTCCCACTCCAGAATATTGGGATGACATAGGTGAATCACTACAACTGGCCCCCTCCTGTTTCTTATGCAAGACTTAGTGGGAGTGTACAAACAGATACACTGACCCTCCTTAAACCAGATCCTGCTTTTATGTGGAGGGCTGTAGGGAAAAAGAGGACTTCCTGACTGAGAGATCTAGAACAAGTAGGGCATCTGCATAGTCCTGGGGGTGGTGGGGGAGATGATTTCATATGCTAACGAATGAGCAACAAACCCTAGGGTTAACAGAGGGATCAGGGTGGTGACCTGGGGCTCTCCAGTGTCAGGAGCCATAATGGGACAAGCTAATAATTAGCAGTTGATCATCCTGAAATGCTTGCCTC
>NW_021621422.1:0-5983 GCF_004785775.1 Grammomys surdaster
TGCTCATGATTTTTGTACATATTAGAAAATATATGATATATTTCATAAAATGTGTTTTAAAATTAGAGATGTAAAATATAAAGAATATTAAAGGAATTATTTTCAGGGATATAACATGTGAAAAAAATCTTGAATTTCAATTCATATATATTTCCACATTTTTCAGGCCACAAAGGAGAAGGAACTCAGATAGCCAGAGCATTTACCAGGTCACCAAATATTCAAGCTCACCAAAGCATCCATAAAGGAGAAAAACCTCACAAATATAATGAATATGGAAAATCTTTCACCTGTTCCTCAAGGCTTAAAGTTCACAACAGAAACCATACTGGAAACAAACCTTACAAATGTAATGAATGTGGGAGATCCTTCACTAATTCCTCAAACCTTATTGTTCACCATAGAATCCATACAGGAGAGAAACCTTACAAATGTAATAAGTGTGGTAAATCCTTTACGCAGTCCACACAACTTCATGATCACTACAGAGTTCATACTGGAGACAAACCTTACAAATGTAATGAGTGTGGGAAATCTTTCAGCCGTTGCTCAAGTCTTAGAGTTCACCAGAGGATCCATACAGGAGACAAACCCTACAAATGTAATAAGTGTGGTAAATCATTTACACAGTCCACACATCTTCATGTTCACTACAGAATTCATACAGGAGACAAACCATACAAATGTAATGAGTGTGGGAAGTCCTTTGCCCGTTCTTCAAATCTTAAAGATCACCACAGTATCCATACTGGAGACAAACCTTACAAATGTAATAAGTGTGGTAAATCATTTATAAAATTATCACATTTTCAAGTTCACTACAGAACACATACTGGTGAGAAACCTTACAAATGTAGTGAATGTGTGAAATCCTTTACACAGTCCTGTGATCTTAAAATTCACTACAGAATCCATACTGGAGACAAACCATACACATGTAGTGAATGCAAGAAATCTTTCAGCTGTTCCACAGGACTTAGAGTTCACCACAGAATCCATACAGGAGACAAACCTTACAAATGTAATAAGTGTGGTAAATCATTTACACAGTCCTCACAACTCCATGTCCACTACAAAATTCATACTGGTGAGAAACCTTACACATGTAGTGAATGTGGGAAATCCTTCACCCGTTCTTCAAGTCTTAGAGATCATCACAGCATCCATACTAGACATACAATGTAAAAATAGTAATAAGTGTGGTAAATCATTTACACAGCACTCACAACTTTTCATTCAGTGTAGATTTCATACTGGAGAGAACACTTACATGTGTAATGAATGTGGAAAATCCTTCATCCATTCTTCAACTCTCAGAGTTCGCCAGAGAATCCATGTAGTACCCAGGCCTTAGAAACATAATAAGTGTGATAAATAATTTACATGGTTCTCACGTCTTCAAGCTTACTACAGAATCAATTCTAGAGTTCAACCCTACAAATGTAAATAATGTGGCCTTTCTTTAATCTGGGGTAAATCTCTCTAAGGTCATCAAAGAATCCATATTGGAAAACATTCTTATAGATGTAATGAATGCAGGAAATCCTATACCTGCTCCTCAAATTTTCAGTCTCAGCATAGAATCCATACAGGAGACAATCCTGATTAATGTGGTAACAGTGGACATTTATTTCCAAAGTCCTCAACTCTTCAGCCTCATCAGTAGAATACATCCTAGAGACAAACCTTTCAAATATAGTGAATGTGAAAGCAAATCCTTTACCTTGTCCTCAAATCTTCATGGTGACCACAGAATACGTACTGCAAAAGATCATTACCAATGTAAGGAATGTAGAAAGTTCTACATTCAGAAATCATATTTGTAAACCAAATTTAGCATTCATACCAGAGGGAAACCTTACAAATGTCAAGACTATGGCAAATCATTTATCACAAGCTCAATACTTAGACCACAAAAAAGATCCTTGCAAGAGACTAACATGATAGGTAATTAAACTTCTAGTCCTCATACAGAATTCCATTATTTACAATGAGAAATATATTTGTAATAATTTACATAATATTGAAACCTTACTCATTATCAGAGAACAACCACAGAAAAACCCTATATTTCATTAGGAATTGCAAACATTTTACCCCAAACACAGCTTATATTCATATTAAGTATTTATTTGGAAGAAAAACGAGAAAAAAAATGTTCACACAGTAGTCAGCTGACACCATTCATTAATCATGGTATAGAATTTATGTTCTAACATATTAAAGAATTGTATTTTAAAATGTAAGGATCAAATCGTGGATAATATTCATTACTTTCCTAATCAAAACCAGTAGCATAGTTTTCTGTATATTTAAGTAGGGTAGAATATTGACGTTTGTGAGATAAATTTTATGTGAAGATTATTGTTTTGTTAGTCTTTGAGCTTTTTATAGGGTATATATTATAGGTAATTTTAAAACTAAATCTCATCCCTTCTTTGTCAGAGTTATCAATAAATATATTACTATTGTCTTCTCTTAATCCAGCCTTGGTGTGATTAGTATTCATTTTATTTTATTCTGAGATGGTATCATTCTAATTCTACATTAACTCATTGATAATACCAACAGAATCTTGTCTCAAAAAAATAATTTAATTGCTTTAAACAAATGCCAAGACAGCAATTAATAAGTGTATATATCCTGAGCAGACAAACCCTGAGGTTTTCTCAGTGTTTATGTTGTGTGTGTGTGTGTGTGTGTGTGTGTGTGTGTGTGTTTTATGGATAATGTCACTGTCATTTCAAAGAACATAACTTCAGGTATATGGAACAGTACCAATTAGACCCATTCTTGGGTGATGAGATTCAGGATTTTAGATGAAAATTCCCCTTTGGCACATATTTTGATATTCATTGTATGTCCTGAGTATAGTCTTCTATGCAATTCTTGTACCTAAAAGTTTTATTCAAAATATTTCCCCCTAGAGAAATATTTTGGCAAAATAGTAAAATCTATTAATGGAAACATGCTGAAGATGACAATATCAGGACAATATTTTTTTTTAAACAAGAAGGGATTACTTTGAATCTTTAATTGAATAATACTAATAATTTCATTAAGGATGAAATTGCCTGTGCAGTAAGTACTAATTATTGTATCATTAAGTCTTTATAAATAATATTTTATGATTATAGACAAAAAGAATTTTATCAAAAATGTAAACTGTACTTAGAATTGTGTCTTTCACAATTCTGTTCAGAGAGTTTTTGGAATTCCAGGAGAGAAGTCTCTTGAAAAATAGTTGTCTGAAATCTGTCTCCAGTAGAACACAGTAAATCAGCCTGTAATTCATGATTTGAATTTGAGTCATTCATTCATTACTGCCAGATATCCCTCCCTGAGATTGCTTCTGTTAGCTGATGCTAGTCCTTTGCACTTTTCTCAGTTATAGTTTCTTAAGCTGCCTGGAAGTATTTTATTTATATAAATTCAAATTTGTAAACTATTGATCTTAATTCTAGGAAAAATGGATTTTTATTCAGAAAATAGTTTCAAATAGATAGATAGATGTTAATAAACTAGAAAATATAGAGATATATACTGGATATATTATATGTTCAGAATTGAGACTTCACCTGGTAGATTATTCCTTTTATACATAAAAAGTGTGGTTTCCCATCTGTTCTGCTTATTTTGGTTGAATATCTCTTAAATTAGATATGGCTAATTAAATGGCTACTCCAGCATGATTCTTGTGTTTATTTGCTTAGAACAACTTTTTATCAAGCTCTTTTCTTTGATGTAGTATTTGTCTTTGTTGGTTAGGTGATTATTATTATTTACTTTTACAGCAAAATGATGGATTGTGGTCAAACATCCATACATTTTGTCTGTTTTTTTTTTAAATTGGGAAATTCCATCCATTTATATTGACAGATATTAATGAAGAATGACTGTTAATATCTATTATTTTGATAACGGTGTGGGGTATGTATGTGAGTGCTTGTGTGTGTGTGTGTGTGTGTGTGTGTGTGTGTGTGTATGTGTTTATCTTCTTTTGCTTTTCCTGGCGTGAATTTTTTATTTCTTGTATTTTTTTATGGGGTGTATTTACCCTTCTAGTACTTGAGTTATCCTCCCACTATTATTTATGGGGATGTATTAATAGAATTTTTTTATTATCTTTGCTTTGCTTATGGATATTTGCTTTTCTTTATTGATGGTAATTTAATATTTTGGGGGATATAATTTCTGGTCTGATATCTGTAATATTATATATCTAGGCCCTTCCAGCTTTTACATTATCTGTTGTGAAGTCAGGTGTAATTGTGGTAAGTTTGTCCTTATATGATTTTTTAGCAGTTTTCTTTGATAGCCATTTGTATTCTTATTATTTTACGGTACATTTAGTCTTTGGAATATTGTACTAGGAGGATTGAATTTTGTATCCAATCTATTTGGTGTTCTGTTAACTTCATAAATGTTTAAACCATATGTTTCTTTAGGATAGAGAAATTTTCTTTCATGATTTTGTAGTAAATATTTTCTGGGCCTTTAAGCTGGGAATCTTCTCATTCATCTATTCATAATTTTATGAGCTTTGGCCTTTACATACTTTTCCAAATTTCCTGCAAATCTGGTGTTAGAAATATTTGTGACTTGAAATTTTCTTCATCTAATTTATCTTCTTCTATCGTATCTTCTATATCTGAGATTTTCTCTTTCATATCTTTATTTGGTTGGTGATGCTTGTGTATCAAGCTCCTGTTCTCTTGCCTAGGTTTGAAAGTTTGTGTTTTGTTCATTGTTTCTATTTTTCTTTTCAGATTGTGAACATTTTTATTCATTCCTTTCATCCATCTGATTGTATTTTCCTCTATTTCTTAGATTTTATTTATTTTCCTTTTAAGGACATCTACATATTGGATTGTATTTTCCTGAACTTTATAGGATTTACTCATTTTTTAAATGGTCTCTATCATCTTCACAACATGAGATTTAAGGCCATTTTCTTGCAATTAAGTTTTGCTAGTGTATATAAGGTTTGCTAGTGTATTTGCAAGTTTATACAGTATACACAGTATATATATTCTCTTTTCTTGTTTTGAAATAGTGCCCTGGGTACTGTTGAATATGTTCTTCCCATGTGTACTTTAGCCATCCTGTGGTCCCTGATATTGACAGACCTGGTAGTCGCTGATGACTGCAGTTCTGTTGGATTTCAGGTAGAGCTGTGTTGCCCTTTGTGGCAGCAACATTCTAGAGTTACTGGACAAATTTTAGTGCCTCGTTTCTCCAAACTTATGTTTGCTCAGAAAATGAGATGTCCTCAAGGGATACAGACAAAGCTAGTGAATTCTGATGGCTGCAAGAATCTTTAATTGGAAGTAGCTTTGTGTACTGTAAGATGCAGCATGAGATGTACGGGGCATATCTCATATTTTGTACTTGCAGGGGATCTGTCTTGCAGAGGTTTATGGAGTGGGGATCTCGCATGGATGGGATGAGTAGCAGCAGGCCTCCAAGAATGTAGACCGAGCTGTCTACCAGAAAATGATGTGCATATCTGGGATTCATTAATGTATTTCAAAAATAATATTTGACTTTTCAAACTTTAGTTTCAGAATATCATACTTTAATTAGACATAAACTTTTACATGTAAATTTTATAGAAATGTTGATTTTATGCACATAATATTTTTACCATGAATAAAATTTCTCAGGGGTATGTCAAATTTATCTGTCTCACTGAATTTTCAGTAAGACTTGAGAACAGTTTTAAATATTTTTTTCATGTGCCAGACATGATTTTTAACTGATACACTTAGATTTTTATTATGTTTCTTCCTTAAAAATAATGTTTGTGGTTTCAAAAACATTAATCTTCCTAATCATAAAATGAATACTGTAGTTTTTTATTTGTATCATTGTTTTCTTCAAGTGATTTGAAATATTCTTTATGTCCATATTAAAAATTGAGAACATAATGAAAAGAAAAAATTACTCTAGGGTGATAGTTGGAAAAATTTTGCTATGAGTA
>NW_021621423.1:0-1392 GCF_004785775.1 Grammomys surdaster
GAAAAACACCAGCCCAGTGACTTCTCAAACTTCAGTATGCTTAGGAGTCACTTGCCAGTGTAAAGTCCCAAATCTGGGCAGCAAGACCTTATAGCTCCAAAGGGTTCCAGGGTCACACAGGTGCAAGCCCCACCCAGAAGTGATCACTCTTCCCCAGTGACTACCTGGGTCCTTGCAGGCTCTCTCACCAGGTAACAAAGCCAAGAATTGCTCAGGTCAATCCCATGACTGCCTGTGGGGCACAACAGCTGGGCCTTCACCTGACATCTTAGGGTTGCTGTCCTTCCTGGCTTACTTCATTTGCTCATTGTGTGTCCTTGTCTTCTAATAGAGAACACACCACAAGACTACTTAGAGAATGGATTCTGATGGCAACCATTTGCCAGTGGAGTTAATAGGCTAGAGTTTGTGACTTCCACACAGATACTCTTTGAGGGCAGGGGGCTTTAGTTTTCTTCTCAGCCATATCCTTAAGAGCTAGAGAGAGTAGAACCTTCCTCAACAATCAGAGAGGGCTTTGGGATGTGCCGTGTGTGTGTGTGTGTGTTTGTGTGTGTGTGTGTGTGTGTGTGTCTTCCTCAGGATCAACTAAGGCTGGGGTCAGAACTAGGGTATCACAGGCCACTGCAAGGTCACTTCCGATCCCGGCTTTGCTATAGGATTTGACAGAGCCCAAACCAGAGAGAATGTTCCTCATAAAGGGCCAAGTAGGTACATTAAATCAGAGCAGGCGACACCGCAGAGGGCTGACCAACAACATCCAGAGGTTCCCCAAAGCTACAGGGGAATGTGATGAGTTGCCAAACCAGAGAACTCAGAAGCAAATTTCAAAGCCAGGGAGCACAGCCAGGAATCCTAGACCAGAGAGATGAAGAGAAAGAGCAAGCTGGCAGACCACAGCTGGGAGGGGCCCAGGCCCCCTTTGAGCAGGCATTTGAGGCTTGCTTTAATGTGCCTCCAGAGCCAAGCTGGGGTGGGGAGTCAAGGTTACAGGGACCATGGGGGGCTGCACAGAATGGGATTTCTGGGACTTCTTGCTCCCCGGAGCAGAACCTTGAAAAGAGTACACAGAGGAAGAAGACATATGGCCATCTGCAAGGGGAGTGAGAACCTGGGTAAGCAGCCTGAACCCCGCACTCGGTCTTTGTGTACTGTCACCAAAGAGATGGCATATACCTGCCCCAATGTTGCTGGCAGGACTCAGAACTGGATTTAAAGCATGACTGGAAAGAAGTCGGCTAAGGCCTCACTGAAGGCAAGGGTGGTGACACATATTTATAATTCTAATATTTGAAAGGGGATTAAAGTTCCTCCTCAGCTAAATTGTGAGTTTGAAGCCAACCGGAGCTATGTGAAATCCTGTCTCAAAACAATGGAATTAAAAGGAAAAGG
>NW_021621423.1:1492-1945 GCF_004785775.1 Grammomys surdaster
AAAAAAAATTTAATTAATTAATTAATTAATTAATAAGAGTTCTGAGGACACTCAGCAGACTGGAGCTAATCATCCGAGTCCTCCTGCTTCCTTCTAGTATGGGCTCCCAAGCCTGCCAACTGATAAACACATTCCTGTCCCATGGAGCTGATCATCTGCTATTGCCTCCTCTTATAGCTGTGCTGCCTCCTGGTCACCATATCGTCCTAACAAGAGCGGAAGTTCTTTACCCACAAGTTGATTGTTGTACAAAGAAAAACAAAAAACAAAACAAACAAAAAAAACTACCCAGTTTATTCATTTTGCTTTAGCTTTAATATTGTTTTGTTTTCCTGATGCAAGCCAGAGACACGTATGCTAGGCAAGTGCTCCACAGCTGAACTACTCTCCCTTGTATCCTTTCTGGGCTTTCCAGTCTCTCAGCCAGCTTCAGGTAAAGCCCAACCACTCACG
>NW_021621423.1:2045-9839 GCF_004785775.1 Grammomys surdaster
TTCTTTCTTTCTTTCTTTCTTCTTTCTTTTCAATAACTCATTCTTTTTTGTTTGTTTGTTTTACATTTTATTTATTTTTCTTTTTTTAATTGGATATTTTATTTACATTTCAGATGTGATCTTTCCCCATTTCCCTTCCACCCAGGAACCCACTATCCCATCCTCCCTCCTCCTGCCTCCATGAGGATGTGCCCCGCAGACTCGCCCACTCCCACCTCTGCATCCAAAAATTCCCCCACACTGAGGCATCCAGCCTTCCCTAGACCAAGGACTTCCTCTCCCACCTATGCCAGACAAAACCATCCTCCCCTACATACACAGCTGGAGCCATGGCTCTCTCCCTAAGTGCTCCCAGGCTGGTGGTTTAGAAGCTGGGAGCTCTGGTTGGTTGGTATTTTTGCTCTCTTCATGGGGACACAGACCATTTCAGCTCCTTCAGTCTTCTCTCTCACTCCTCTATTGGGAACCCCACGATCAGTTCAATGGTTAGCTGTGAGCATCTACCTCTGTATATGTCAGGCTCTGACAGACCTCTAAGGAGACAGCTATATCAGGCTACTGTCAGCATGTACTTGCTGGCATCCACATCAGCATCTACCTTTGGTGACTGAAAATAAAGTTTCATCATACCAAAACTTATGGGACACAATGAAAGCAGTGCTAAGGGGAAAACTCATAGCTCGTAAGTGTCTACAAAAAGAAACTGGAGAGAGCATATACTAGCAACTAGACAGCACACCTGAAAGCTCAAGAACAAAAAGAAGCAAATACACCCAAGAGGAGTAGACAGCAGGAAATAATCAAACTCAGGGCTGAAATCAACCAAGTAGAAACAAACAGAACTACACAAAGTATCAACAAAACCCAGAGTTGGTTCTTTGGGAAATTCAACAAGATAGATAAACCCTTAGCCAGACTAACCAGAGGGCACAGAGACAGTATCCAAATTCATAAAATTAGAACTAAAAAGGAAGAAATAACAACAGAAACTGAGGAAATTAAAAAAATCATCATATCCTACCAGGAATTTCTATACTCAAGAAAACTAGAATATCTGGATGAAATGGGTAATTTCAATACCAGGTACCAAAGTTAAGTGAGGAGCACATAAACCATCTAAACCGTCCCATGACCACTCCAGAAAGAGAGGCAGTCATCAAAATTCTCCTCACCAAAAAAAGCCCAGGACCAGATGGTTTTAGTGCAGAATTCCACCAGCTTTCATGTGAGCCGGCTGAGGCAACAAGGGAAGCAGAAGGTCTGCAGTGTGTATTCCAGGTATGTCCGTTTTCTGGCCACTGTGATACAGCACCAAAGAGAAGCAAGGTATGGATTGAGGGAATGCCATATGTTGTGGGAGATATGGTAACAGGACCTGCTCGAACCAGTGGCCATGGAGCTGGTGGCACAGCTCGGTCACCTCTAGAACACAGAGAACTTGGAAGGAATTGTGCTGGCCCGTAACTTTCAAGCCTTGACTTTAGGATACTACTGCCAGCGAGGCTTGTGACCTTCCAGAACAGCGCCCCCAGCTGGGGACCAAGTATTCAGACACATGGGACTGTAGGGAACATTACACACTGAGGCCATGATGCTACCTGAGGTTCCTCACTGATCTCCCAGCCTCTCCATCTGTGAAAAGAATGTCTGCAGGAACACAGTGCAGCTGTGAACATCAAGCTAGAGAATGTTCTAGAAGGACTTTGTAAACTGTAAAGTGCAGGAGGAGCAGAGCATGGCGGCAAATGCCTGTAATGGAAGTCTGTGGAAGGCTGAGACAGGATGGCAAGTTTTGTCTCAAAAGGTGTACGAGGGATCATCAGAGTAGCAGTAGTCCTGTCTTCATCATCAGCATCAGCATCATCTCCTTCTGCCTTAACTGTGTGGCCTCCAAACTTGTTACCAGATTGAATACTGTTATGGATTAGAATTAGGTTTGACTGTCAATCCCCAAAACAGTATTGTGTCATTCCACAATGAAATGATTTAAACATGAAAAAAAATGTATTTTACATGAAATTGATTTGAGCGGCGTAACACTACGGTCTTTCTGCTATGTCCTAAGTAGTTGCCAGTCTAAAGTCATCTCAGAGTCCAATTAGGCTGCACTCCCACACAGTTACACTACATCCAGACATTACACGATACTCCCTGCAATTACAGAAGAAAGTGTACCCCTCCCTTTCAGGTCACTCCTGGAAATCTTCTGCTTACCTCCACTGGCCATACATAACCACAATGGACTGCAGTGGACGCTGGGAATGTGGTTTTATTCTGAGTGACCATGTGTCTATCACAACAGAGGGGTCCAGTCCTGTTATTTGAAAAGGAGACAGGGGACTCTATCGTAAGTGGTGACTTCTCCATCCTCATCTCCCTGTGAAGAGCAGCACCTGACCTCCCCTGATCTTAATACCTTCCCTTTCCATCTGAGAGTAAATCACACTTCTGCTTCTCCTCCTCTTCCTTCCCTAACTGCACCATGTCCCAGCACAGGGTTGACCACAGCTTCTCTTCTCAGCCTCAACTCTTCTCTCAGTCTTGTCCCCAACTCCCAATACAAATAAGACTCTGCTGTTCCTACTGAGTCTGGTCCAGGAAGGAAGGTGTCCACTGAAGGGCAGACCCAGTCATCCAGGCAAGGCCTCCTGCATCCCTGCTCAGGACCAGGAGCAAAGGGAGAGACTGCAGCAGGTACAGGTGGGGCTACTGCATCAGGTCTCTCTGAACCCCACACTAGTTCAGTTTAGCACAGCAGAGCAGTTGCTCTGAGTAAGGTGCCCAGTATATTGTGAAATGAGCGAGTGCTCCTGACTCTTCAGTATGATGCCATGGGACTTCTGGAAGCCAAAAGAAACAGACAAAAGCTATGAAGATGAGAGGGCAAGTACTGGGCAGAGTTGGGGGTGGCTATGATCAAGATATATACATGTATAAAATTGTCAAAATAGAGTATTTGTAGAGAGGAGATTTCTAGTACTAAGTGTCTAGAAAATGGATTTCTTGATCCTTGGATGAGAGAACTGGAGCCCCGTATTAGCCACAAGACTTAAAAAAACACATACTCTTTTAACCTCATCCAACTCCTCTGATTAGTGTGTCTGCCAGCCTCAGGCACTAGTGCTTTCTCATAGAGGAAGAGCCCCCTGCAAGGATGGAATGAAGCAGAGAGCAGACAGAGTGTCCTGATGTCCAGGGAGTGTAGCTGCTGCTTGTGACCTACTGGAGTGGCACAGGAGCTGTTGTGATTTCTGTTCATAAGCTGGTCCTGGCCAGCTTGCTGAGTAGTAAGCCATTTTATTCCTGTGTCAAGTGCTAAAGTTGAGCTCCTGAGAAGCTAAGTAAGGGTTCACACCCTGCCTGCAGACCTGCCTGAACCCATTACCCCTTCCTCAGACCCCTCTTCAAATACAATGATTACCGAGTCCATTTCTTTCATTAGGTAAGCAGGGCCCTGCTTCTAAAAGCACAGCACTCAGCATCTGAACAAGGAGCCCCCTGCTGAAGGATCAATGAATGCATGACCAAAGATTTGCAGAGTCTGGGTGGTTTCTAATGCACTTGTTCTTGGATAACGCAGTGATGCTGCCTGGAACTTTGTTTGCCTCTGAGGGCTGTCCACTGGTGGCTTTAACTGACAGGCATTCTGTAGTGTTTGAGGAATGTTGGCCACATCCTGTACTCTTAGTCCTTAGCACTGTAACGTGTTAGCAGATGACATTTAGAATAGCCTATTGCTGTTCCCATGGTTCCGTGAGCCTTACACATGTGCACATGCACAGTGTGTGCCTCCCTGGTGTGTACTTGTTCCTTTGTGTACCTGCTCCAGGACATGCCAGCTGCTGGTGTCTGTGATCTATTAACAAGTGCAGAATTCTGCTATTCCTCTACAAAGAATTATGCACAAAGGTCTTCATGTTTGTAGCAGCCTTTACTAAAAATGAGTGAGATGACACGGGCTTATATAGCAAAAACATAATGTTCCAGTAGACATTCAAGAGCTTTAAAGAAAATTAAAAGTGTGGGCAATTCCACCACTTGGGCTCTGGCCCTATAGGAAGGCCCAAGCCCATTCTTAGTGAGTAGACAAAAAACAAAATGCAAAGCTTCATTGGGACCCAACCTCCTCTTTCACTCAGGGTCTCCTTTTGATTCCTGAGACACCTCCATCCACTTCTTGCCTCTAGAACCCACAGTTCTCAACATCAAGGGCTGTCACCTCACCCTCCTAGCATGGTTCTGCATGATCTTCGCAAATTGACACCAATGCTGGGCCTCAGCAGCCCCCTCTGGGTGACCTTGATGACTTCCTGTCCCAGTTCAAACAACCAACAGGTCACCTCTTCTTTCTTCCTCAGTCTAAAGGAAGCTCCAGGGGCTCTTGTCCATGCTCCTTGGCATGTTCTCATTGTCAGAAGAGTTTCAGAAGTTAACTATGACAAAGAAAGTACACAAGGAAAGTAAACAAATGGATTACCATCACAGAAAATTAGCTGGACTCTCAAGGCCCCACTTTCTGCTTTAAAATGAACCACCAGACTTGCCTGAAGTCCTAGCTTCTTGAAAAGCTGAGGTAAGGTTCACAGAAACCCAGAAGCTTAAGACCAGCACAGGCAAGAAAGTGGCACTCCATCAGTGACACTGTCAGGACCATGGAGGTGCGCTATTCTGGTCCATGGAATGTGAGTTCTCAAGGAGGGGGTACAAAGGCAGGCATGAGCAAACTGTGGCACAGGAGGAGGTACCTATTAGTGATCTCTTTGAAAGTTAGCCACAGGTAGCCACCAGGAAATAGGATTGACATTAGTAGTCATGGAAGGCTATGGGCAGTCAGTGAGCCAGCAAGGCTACAGTCAGGTGTGTGAGGAGCAGGGAGGAACAGCAGAAGCAGCTGCCTGATGGCACTCCACCAGTGGAGAGGCAGCTAAGGCTGCTTTCTTCCAGGGCAACTCTTTGGACAGTAGGCCTCTAAGTAAGTAAAGCTCTTCAAGGCCCTGAGGTCAGGTTAGAGGGGAAGCTTATGGTCAACAACACTAGGCCTCAACATCATGACCAACCTACAGCTTGAGTTCAGGGGAAAGGGTTGTGTCTGCAATATTCCTACAGCCAAGAGTCTGCCTCCATGCTACTCCAGGAGCCCGTCTGACCCTGGACCCACACCGAGGTAGGAAGAAAAAAAGCTGGGATTGTCTGGGAACTGCAAACACAGACTCCTATCTTCCCAGGCAGGCCCATGCCACTGATCAGAGACTTAGTCCAGGCTCCTTGCGTTCATCTGTCCTTGAGAGCAGGTTTCTCTGTGAACTACATTCATGGGGCCAGCCTGAGGTTCAGCTGGAGATCCTTAAATTGTTTGGTGTGGCAGAGAGTGGGGGACGGGGTAAGAGTGAGGTCAAGAACATGGATGAGAGGGACTGGGGATGCCTGTTTGTTCTGCCCAGCTAGGATCAGTCAGACTCCTCCCATCTGCATGTGCTCATCCACAACATGATGGGGCTGTTGCTCATGGGTAGAACACACTTGCCCAGCCCGTGCTAAGCCTGGGGACTACTGCTAGTGCCTCAAATAAATAAATAATATCAATAAATATTTCCTATCCCTTAAAGAAACCTCTTCCAAGTCTTTCATGCTCTGATCTCTCCCTTCTGTGGTGGACAATTGTTGTGGGGACCACCCAACCCTACTGCATAGCTCACTAGCCTGTCTCCTGAGCTGAAGTCAGAGTTAGTGTCAACACATATTTATTGGAACTGGAGGAAGTCCTTGGCCCTGGAAGGCATTGCTCATACATGGGGTTAATTGACCTTGTACTTATTTTGCAGACAGGAAACTGAGGTACACTGCAATTAAGTGTGTTGCCCTAAGGCTGTCCACTGAGGTGGTGTGGTCTGATTCCAGAGTGCTGCTCACCTCCACACTGCAGCAGCATGTCTGCTGCCCTGCTCATGTCTGCGTTCCCACAGCACACCTCTGTGAGAGCTGGGCACACAGCATTCCCAGGTTGGACCTTCCACTTCCGCTCCAGATTACTTGAACTGGTGTGACCAGCAGCAACAGCACAGGTTACAGTGGCAGCACAGGGACCCCTGGGTGCTGATTCCCAATGTCTGCTGATGATCCTGGCTCAGTCCACTGGGCTCTCGGGCACATCCTTCTCCTCAGCCCTGCCAGCTCATTCAGACATTTCAGTTCTTTTGAAGAAATGCAAGAAACCTTGGGATCAGTGGCATAGCAGGATCAGACAGTTCACTCCTGGTGGTGTACTTTCTGCTTAGTATTTTGGGCATTTCCAGGGGTTGTCACTGCAGGGCTTCTAAGTCCATAATAATCATCCTCATTTCTTCCCCGATTCCCTCTTTCTGTCAGCAGATTGTAGATAGTGTGATGAACTCCAGGATGCTTGGTTAATACAGTAAAGATGTGTGAAACCCAGAACAAAGTCACCTGCAAGTCTCTGTTGTTGATGACCTGCAGGGCAGACACAGATGTGGTGGTTCTTGCAGGGACAGGCATGCCATGAATGGAGCTCTCCATCAGACTGTCCCTTGTGTTTTACTGAGGCAGGTTCTTCAACCTGAGAATGAAGGTGAGCATAGGTTTCAGGAAGGGGATCCATGGATATGATTTGAGTAGTGGCCATTCTCAGTGTGAGCACTGAATACTAGCACTCAAGCCAGGACTACCTACCCAAAGATCCTACTGGTTCTCAAATAAACCAGGGAAGCCCTAGTAGGTTCTTCCCAGGCTCGTTCGGTTCTGCTCCTCTCTTGCTCTTTCCCAGGAAGGACATTGGTTGGCCTGAGGCTGGCTCCAAGAGACGACCATACAACAGCTCTGTCTGTAGCATCCAGGAACGGAATACTTTAGATTCCTTCACCTCCAGCCCAAGTCCAAGTCCCTGGGATGTGCCACAATCCAATCACTGTAAGTAGGAAGAAAAGCAATTAACCAGGCTGTTCTGTTTCATCAGTGACAAGACAGGCAACACTATTCCAGAAAGGCTTAGAGTCTTGGGACTAGTACAACAGGTGAGGTGGGGGTAGGTATTGAACATGAAGCTGAGGTAGAGCAGGGCACCCAGAACAGAGGTTAAGTGTGGAACTCCCATATGCCTGAAGCTTGGTAGTAATCACAGGGACACACACACACACACACACACACACACTTACACACTGTTATATGAGAGAAAGAGAGAGAAAGAGGGGCATACAGACAGATAGAGGCACACAGAGAAACACAGACACACAGGCAGAGAGACAGAGATACAGAGAAAGAAAGAATATAAATATTTAGGGAACAGAAAGCCCATGTTCCATCCCATGCAATAGAAAACAAAACAAAAAAACCAATTGCATCAAAGCCAGGGATGTGAGCAGAGCTTCACTGGCAGTGGGATTGTCTTGCATGCATGAAGAAGAAGGTCTGGATTAGATCCCCAGGTACCACACAAAATTGGATGGAGTTACACTGTGCTGTAATCCCAGAATCAGTAAGTAGAGGCAGGAGGATCAGAAGGCCAAGGTCATTCACAGGCTCCCTAACAAGTTTGAGACCATGCTGAGCGACATAACCTGTCTCCTAAATAATTAAAAACAAACAAGCAAACAAACAATGATGCAGTTATTGTTGTTGCTGTTGTTGTTGTGGTTCCTGTCTTGTCAGTGCTGAACACTGACCCCAGGTCTCACACGTGCTGGGCAAGTGTTCTAGCAGGGAACTGTATTCTCAGATCCATGACCAGATTTCTGCACTTCTGGAGTGAAAGGTGAGAAGGGAACAGACCTCAAACACCCA
>NW_021621424.1:0-20254 GCF_004785775.1 Grammomys surdaster
CTTCCATAAGTTGTTTGTCCCTAAAGAACTACTTGGGACAATAAGAGAGGTCAAATCACTGAGGAGGGCCACAGCTGGCACCAAAAACATGGTTCAATGTCCCTCAAACACCCAAAAAATAATACTCAGAACACTTGAGTTCTGTCTTCTACTGAGCATCATGGGTAACACTCTGAGCTGTGCCCTGTGAGAAAAGGCCAGCTGCCCATTGCTCTTTGCATCTGACACTTCACCAAGACCACACTGGGGCCTTTGGAGGGGGAGCAGCTCCTGAAGTTCAAAACAAAGACAAGCGTGGCCAGGGAAAGGCCTACAGTGGACATGCTGAGGCTGCAGGAAGGGCCAAGCAGGGAAGTAGGAAGACTGCACCATGCACCATGTTCATCACAAGGGGAACTAGAGCTGCCATGAGTGACCTGGGGTCACATAACCCTGCCTTCCTTTGACCCTGTGATTACACCAGACACTGTGCCATCATGAACAGAGGGAATGGGAAACACTTCAGGGATGGGAACCCTGCAGCATTCTTTGGAAGTAGAAGGAAAACCTCATGTTCAGAAGAAAGACACAGAACCTTGAGAGACACAAAGTGAGAAAAGAGATAACAAGGAGTCAGGCTGGCAGACAGCGAGTTACTAAGAACACACCAGACCCAAGGCAGACCACTAACAACATTCATGACTCATTCTGTTACAGAACATAGGGTCACATCAGTGCCCCACGCAAGAAGACACCTTTGGATACCACTTCTCAATAAGACAATTAAAAGCCAAATGAATGTAAAAAGCACACACAAAAAATTTTAACCAATATGCCTATGCCAGGAAGCAAGACAGAGAGACACAGTGACACACTGTTGCCCTTGTGCATGGAGGGTTTTTTTTTTCTCAGATTCCTTTCAGCATTTTGTTTTTTGTTGAGTTTTGTTGTTTGTTGAATTGTTCTAAGAATTCCATATCTCAGATGGACTCCCTCCTTTCAGTCAGCTCTTTGTTTTCATCGTCTTGATGGATATTGACAGCTTCTTTGATTAGTGTCAACAGAGTTGCCATCATTCTTTTGGATCCTTTGTCTGGAAGTTTTTCTTGGTCATTCTTACTTGAGATCATTACCACGCAGTCAGAATATTTGGGAGTGAGTGTGTGTGTGTGTGTGTGTGTGTGTGTGTGTGTGTGTGTGTGTGTATGTGTCAATAGAATGTATCACACAGAACACAGAATGTCAGAACCAAAAGGTGAAGTAGAGGAGGTGGGTCACTCAGTAAAGCTCAGAGGTAAATGTTTATATATCTACAAATGGAACACAGAAAGCTTTGTGACACTGGGAAAGGACCCAACCTTCACTTAATAGACACGGAGACGGAAGAGTACCAGGCTGAAAGCATGGAGAATGTTAACAAATTTTGTTGAGTATATTCTGAGGGTTTTCCTTCCATTGTGCATTGTTTCTATGTGTATGTGAACATGCAGCCATGAGGAGATCTGAGAAGGACACAAGGGGATATAGGAAACCCCTGGAACTCACTTACAA
Organism: Grammomys surdaster; assembly: GCF_004785775.1. Lineage (NCBI taxonomy): Eukaryota > Metazoa > Chordata > Mammalia > Rodentia > Muridae > Grammomys > Grammomys surdaster. The sequence continues at coordinate 1,531 of NW_021621424.1, forward strand.
TGGCTGTAATATGCCTGGTGTGAGTGATGGGAACAAAATTCGAGTCTTCTACAAGAGCAGAGAGTGCTCTAAGTACGCAGTCATCTCTCCAGCCCCAGCATGGAACAGATTTCCAATGAAATCACAGAAGAAAGTTTCCTAAGCCTACAAACAAGAGATGACTAACCATGTACAAGTGGCCCATTGGACACCAAATAGACAGGACCAGAAAGGAAACCCCCACAACAAACTGTAATTAAACAGAAGGAATAAAATATATTTCAAGCTGCAAGAAAAGTCAAATGACTTGTAAGGGCAGGCTCATGAGAATAATACTGAATACCTGGTAGGAACTTGAGGCTAGAAGCACCTAGAAAGACATTATTCCAACTTCTAAGCCCCAACTTCACAACCACACTAATGACCCAGCAAAACATAACTATTAAATGGAGGAAAAATAGATGCATATTATATTAAAAACACATAAAGGAATTTAGGACCAGTGACCAGCCCTATGGAGAATTTTAGTAGGATTTAAGAGAAGGAAAAACAGTTTGGATTGAAAAGAAGGAAAAACACACTTAAGGGGCCAAACGTTAAAAACAAACCAGGCAAGCATGAATAGGCATGTGGAATGAGAAATTGAGGGTGTCAAATATACTGTCAGAAATGAAAAGTATATGAGAGAACTATGTGAAAATCTGTGGGCTAGAAAAGATGGCTCAATGGTTAAGAGCACTGACTGTGCTTCCAGGGATCCTGAGTGAATTTCCCAGCAACCATATGGTGTTTTACAAACATCTGTAAAGGGGTATGATGCCTTCTTCTAGTGTGTCTGAAGACAGCTACAGTGTACTCATATACATTAAAAAAAAACAATTAAATCTTACTAAAAGAAAAAAAAACCTAGTAAATGAAAATCTATGATCATCCAGTGCAAGAAATGAAACTGTATTGGGAGGGGATGGAACACAGAACATTAATGACATGAAAGGAGATTAAAGGTTTCAATGGGATACGAGGTCAGGGAGAGAACAGAGTGGTAAATAAGCCCAAACCAAGGAAATATGCAGATACGTTATGGAAATCCACTGCTTTGTAAACTAATGAAAAAGCACATTATTCCTGTTGTCTGACTACCCTGGATGTCCTGAAAATCACGTTGTAGACAAATCAGGCCTCGAACTCAGAGAGCCCCATGTCCGGAACAACAGGCATTAAAAGCATGTAATACCATGCCCATCTAGAAAATACATTTTTCTAAATTACTTTGAACAGGAACTATTTGCATGATTAGACAGTGCTACTCCCAAAACATGAATTCTTACATGAAAAGTCTCAGTGCCTGGCACAGAAAACAGTCCTCAGTACCGAAAGCAGGACAGGCTACTGCTCTGTCATTCTGTCTTAGCCAGAGTAACTATTGCTGCAAGAAAACACAATGACAAAAGGAAATTGGGGTGGAAAGGGTTTATTCAGCTTACACTTTCATGTGACAGTCCATCACTGAGGGAAGACAAGACAGGAACTCAAACAGGGCATTTACCTGGAGGCAGGAGCTGATGCAGAGCCCAGGGATGAGTGCTGAATACTGGCTTGATTCCTGATAGCATGCTCACCCAAATTCTTACAAAACCCACAACCACCATTCCAGGGTTAGCACAACCCACAAAGGGTCGGGTCCAACCCCGAGTATTACTAATTAGGAAAATGTTTTATATCTGGACCTTATTGAGGCATTTTCGCCCATGAGGCTACCTTCCCTCTGATGACTAGTCTAGCTTGTGTAACATTGACAGTAAAGTAAGAAGCACAGGTGTCTACCCTAAATATTTCGTAAGACCATATTTCAAAGTCATCACACATGAAAGAAGCTAGGACAAGTGATATTATATAGACCAGAGCTATGTACAGCTAAGCAGCCCCAGTCAAGGGCTGCCATCATTTCTCCCCTGCACGCTCTGCTGTATGTTGCTCTGATGAGCTGACAGTTGGTCCTTAATGGACCTGAAGACTCTCTCCATGCTGGGCAGCTTACATAGTGCCAGTAGGTACTATGCATGCTTCTGGGGGAGGTGGGGAAGACAGACATCAAAGGGCTGACCCAACACTGGATGCTACATGCTATATACTGATATACATGACAAGATGTGCCCACAAGTGCAGTAGTGGAATGATAATTATGGGAAGAACCAAGCACTTTCTGATTGAATGTGAGACCTCTTTCACAGAGGGACTTCATGCCTGCTACTGGAAGCCGGTCAAACATAAATGAAGAAGGAAGTCATAGGACCAGGGGAGGAGAACAACTCTTATTTTGCTACAAATCAATGCTGTCAAATCACTTTTTAAATCCTTGTGTATACATATATAGATACCTGTTGCTCTTGACTTTAGTCAAGACAATTCTTTTGGAGTGTGATAAACATAACACAGCCTCATGACTGGCCAAAGTGTGAGGTGTAAGGAACAGTGAGTGTTAATATACAAGTAATCGACACCAACCTCTCTAACACAGAAATCAGTAAACACCTTGAAAGAGAGAAGGCAGAAACAATGTCATGATAGGAGGAAGATAGGAGGAAGTATGAACTACTAACTTCTGGACATTCTTGTCAAACACATCCCTTCTAACAAGCTGAGCTCACCTGCAAAACATCTCCAAACATCAAAATAGTCAAGAGGCCAGTGTGGATGGAGCAATGTCACATAAAGACCTACCCTTACTGGAAGAGCTATTAGCAGGTGTTCATGGGTGACTAGGAGTGGCACTCCTTAGCAGACAGTACAGGTACATCACTCACACAAGAGCAAAAATCCCTAATTAGACTCAAAGGCTATAAATACCCTAAAGAAGGAAAGTGTGAAGCTATGATGGAGAGGAAGCAAGGCCACTAGAAGCAGGTAGTGGTAAATGAATATCATCAAATTTCACTAAATGAACATACATTTTCATAGAATGAATGAATATTTATGAAAATATAAATGCACACACAATTCTTCAATCATGCCAGGCCAGTTATAATTCCATGGAAAGAAGAAATGAAAGGGGTCTCACACAATTATAGAACTATGCTACGTGACATAGTCTTAGATCGCTGTTATACTACCATCAGTTCACTTGGTGACTACAATCATCCATCCTCGAGGAGCCTATACTCATGAGTACCTTCACATATGGCAGATGTTTCATGTCACTCATCCCTGAGACCAAGGATTTGACAGGAGGCCATCACATAAAACTATGACCAAAGGGACACCGTAGCTGTACCATGGAGGCCTACCATTGGGCTGAAGGTTAGGTGTCAAGTTTATACATAGACCCTTATGAAACACCATAAAAGTCCTTTCACAGGACTGCTCACTGTCATCACATCTGTGGCCCTGTCCATTTTGACATTGCATGCTCTTGTCCAACATCTTCACAATACAAGGCAGCAACACATAAGAAAGGTTATGAGGATGTAAAATAAGAAGAGGACAGATAAAACTCTTTACACAACACTCCAAAAACACATTAACGAGCTCAATTCATTGGCTTCTCCCCAACTCAAGGTCGAAAACACAATACAAGGATCCATCAGGCTCCTAAAGGCATGGCACACATTCTGTATGACGTGCCTGCTCTGCCATCCAAAGATCTGCTCTGACAGGCACAGGAACATGCCAACAAAAGCAAGAACAAAGGTCAGCTGCTATTCTGGAAAGCATCACCTGTCCTATCAGCACATCGACATCAGGCCCCTTCCTCCATCATGACCTTTCAAGGAGGCACTGGATGGGCTATAAAAGGGAACACATGGTTCAGGTTCACAGCAGAAGCAGGAGCAGGAGAAGCAGCTTCTGAAGACAGCAAACCTTCAACAAGGGGCAAGGTAAGGACTACCCAGAAATCCACACAGAAGGGAAAGGATGGCAGAAGGACCATGAAACAGGTCACCTCTGGACAGATAGCGAGGGCTTACTCCCTGGAAATCTAGAATGTTCCTCTGCTGCTGAACTGCAGGACATTAGGCCTACAGTGGGCTGAGGGATAACAAAGGCCTAACAGACTGCTTTAAGAAAATGGGAAACTGAGTGCTGGACTCCCGACACATCCATCAGTTCAGCACACATGAACTCTTTAATAGACACACATGCCTTTCTCTTCCTCAGACTGTGCTTAGGCAAATGGCATGCTGATTAGAACGCTGAGAGGTCAGAGAGGAAAGGGAGAAATCTGGTGAAAATGTGAGGAGATTTATTTTCAAAACAGCAGTTTATTCAAGACAAGGAATGTGCCACTGGCATCACTTTACTGAAAACACCTTCGGATGCTGATGGCAACGTAGTGCTGGTGCACGATGCAGACCCAAGCCTGCACCCATCCTCTAAGATTGAGAACTTTTCACACATGGGTCAGTTCAGTTCTGGGAAGACTCAGTCCCTGAAGACTACAGGAGTAGGCTAAGAGGTTAGGGTGAAGCAAGATTTGAAAGATGAGAGGAGGGGAGTAGAGACAACATTTTGAAACAGTATCAACTAATTATCAGAGTGGTACCAGTCACAAGTGAAGGAGGAAATTAGTGGATAGTGTCGCCACGGGAGCCATATATCAGTCAGGTTCTGTAGCGATTCTATGAAGTTGGGGTTGTGGCTGCAGTGTTGGCGAATGGATTTTATTATCAGGGACTCATAAAGGGCCCAATTTCAATTACCCAAAATTCAATGACTTATCTTGGGGTACAGATTTAACTGAAGGGATGAGATGACAATCTTGACAACTTTGCAAAAAGTGGGGGAAAAGACCCACACCCACAATTTTTCAAAACCTGACAAGCAACATGGAAGAAATGCCACTGTCCAACCATCTTGTAGAAACAAGTCATGGACACATACCTCACCACCCCTCTAAAAGTTACAGAATGGCCAGTCAGATCACTCAGCTGGTCAAAGTACCTGGCACTAAGCTTGATGACCTCAGTTTTATCTCTGGAACACAAATGGCATAAGGAAAGGATCAACTCAAACATGTTGTCATGTGCTTAAACACATGACTTGGAACACACATATGCAACAAGAGAAAGTAATGGATACATGGAATTAGATTTAAGACAGGCCAGGCAAGGTGGTACACAGCTTTATTCCCAACACTGGAAGGACAGAGGCAGGAAGATCTCTGTGATTTCAAGGCCAAACAGGTCTTCCAAGCAAGCATCAGGAAAGGCATGTCCACAAGATAAAATCCTGTCTCAAAAGTAAATAGAGGTAAATGTTAGAGAAAAAAGCACTTAGAGCTGAAGGGAAAGCAAGGAGACAGACATGGTGAGGCAGGAAATAATCTCCAGAAGTCACCAGCACAGGTCCAATCTATCGAGAATGAGTTATGCCACCCAAGACAAGGGGAGCCGGGATCAGATGGGTTTTGCTGGTACAATCAGATAGGATTACTTAGGAAAACTCCTATACAAATTACTCACTAAGAAGATACTTGGGGGAAGGGACCTGAGATTGTAGGTAAGGACACAAACCTTGACACATTCACAGAGGGCGACTCGGTCCCTGATAAGAGGCAGAGGACATAGGACACGGTAGAGCAATACTGTAAAATGGACAAGTCATGTGTGCAATCTCGACACTGAAAGCAAAACCATAAACAGGGACATCTATGCTAGGGATGATACCAAGGATGTGTGACGTCACATGACAGGGCAAAGTTATAACATGTACCACATGTACCGAGGAAGAGAGACCTGAGGACACATCTAGGTTTACATTGACATGTTGCAGTCGATTCTGACAGAACAATGAACCATGGGAGAAACACAAAGAGGAAAGAGGTGTTCATCAAGACATTTACTGCTATGTATCAGACCAAATTCAGATGATCAGAGAAGGTGGGGCTGTCAAGAATATCAATAACAGTTCTCACAGGAGCCAGGGAGTCATCTACACAAAGTTCAGGGACAGCTCTAAGATCCCTTGGAATGTGACGTTCGACCCATTTCTCTTCTTCAGGTTTCAGCCACAAAGATGTGGGTTCTCCAGGCCTTGGCCATCATGTTGAGCATCCAAGCAGGAACACTTGACCTGGTGGAACCACCCCCAGTGGTGAACAATCTTCCTGTTGCTCTGCCTGCTCCACTCAATCTCCCGGTAGGACTCCCAAGTTCCCCAGTCCTCAAAGGTCCAGCCAACAATCAAGTCTTACCTCCCAAAAGGCCTGTAGCTCCATCCAGAGGTGGCAAGTGTGCACCTGTAGCCAGATACTACCTCTCCAGTGACAAACTCCATGAATGTAAGTAAGCCTCATCTCACCTCTCATCTAGAGTCCTGTTCACATTTGCCAAAGGCTGCTCATTTCTGAGCTCAGAGGGAGTTCAGTCAACTTCCTGAACAAGTGGCTTTAAACATGATGACACAGGAACACATGCTTGGTGCCTATAGAGCAAAGGGACCTTGGGGCGCACCTACAAATTCTGGTAAAGCTAGAGGATGAATCCAGCTCATGAAATGCCAATCTAGGAAATGGCAAAGCAGCTTGTAAAATTCACACAGTTTGACCAGGACAAGGCTATGCTAGCCTGAACAAAGGAACTGTAAAACCCCAAATGCTGTACAGTCTAACAATTTGCCTTCCAGTTGAGTCTTCCCATCTAGAGACCATGTCATACTACAGGTTCCGTCTTGCAGGGCCTCAACCTTTCCTCAACTCCCATAGATCCTTGACCCTCAGCCCAGTGCTTAGCAGCAGGAAACATAAAATTTAGCAATGTCCTGCAAGCCCTTAAATACATATGTTCTCTCAAAACCCACAGCATTTCCTAACTGAGATAAACATTGTCCTCAGAGATAAAAACTCTAATTCCCATGACTCTCAAAGGCTAAGAGCATAAAGAAGTAATTCTGTTTGAGAAACAGAAAATGGATAGGACTCATGGGACAAATAACAACAGGAACCCCTTGCAATTTCTTAGCAGCTCCCTAGAGCTCCAGGTCTGGCAAAGCCACACATCAGAGAATGGTAGGATAAAGATGGAGACCAGAAGCCAATGAACTAGTAGAGTGGATTACAACTAACATCCCTAAAAAGTGCAATTCACGAGGCACAGAACTCTTGGGATGAGAAGGAGTAGCTAGGTTGGAAAAGATGCTTCAGGGACTCCCTTCAACTGCATTTCTGTTGAGCCAAAATCATCTCTTGGCCCAATCATCTTCAACTATACAGTCAGCAAGGCTGATCACAATCAATATTTCACTGACCTTTTTCTATGACATTACTACTACAGCCAGAAAGATAGGCATGAGAGAAAAGTAGTCTAGAGACTTGACAATTCTCCAAGCCATGGCTGACTCAGCCTCTTCAACACTTACCCTGGATTTCACCTCCCTCTTCCTACTTAAATCAGATCAAGGAAAAAACATAGGCTCCTTGCTGGCCACCAATGTCCAAGTCTTGGGCAAATGGAAAGGCACAGAGGCACGTCCTTCCAATATAACACATTCACGTAGCAAGAATCTACAAGATCAATGGGGTGAAAATGAAGCAAAAAGACCAGAGGAACCTGGGACACAATGGTCTAGATGGAAAGAAATTGTTCTTTTCTCTTCAAGACACTGACACTTCCATAGCCCCTTCGCCTAGTAACAGATAATGACACTCATAAAATTTTCTTTTGTGTACAAGCCATGCACCATATCCAGCAATAAGCCTTCAACAAAGACAGACACTGCGATCAGGGAAGACATGGAGATTCTAAAGAACAGACCTGAAATTGGAAACTATGCAGTAGGACAAACAAACAAGTAAAACCATGCTGGCCTGATGCCCTTTGCACGCATAATAGGACCACACCAGAATATTCTGAATACAAGTGCAAGTGCGCCTGGGCCAGTGAGTGGAATTATATTTTATACAATTTTTATTAAAAGTAAGTAAGAGGACAAAAGAGAACAAGACAGAAGAAAAAATGACAAACACAAATAAGTCTCCACCCTCATGCCGAACACATGTACCTTTGAAGAAAACACACTCATCATAGGTTAGCATCAGTGTGGACTAAAAGGAGCTGTTGACATCATGGAAGATAGATTTGGTTGACACAAGGCTAACTCTTATCTAGGGCAGGGACAAGACTAGAACTTGGAAGGCAGGATACAGAGTCCCTTTGTGCCCCATATTTCAAGATGCTATCTTCCAGAAAGGAAGGATGCTAGGGCTGAACTGACACCAGATCTTTCTCTCTCTCTTTCTCTTGATCATTTTTAGACCTCATGAACACACTGCCCCCACAGATTGAGGACATGGTGAAGTGTGATGAAGTTAACCTGGAAGGCCTGGTTGGGGCTGTATTAGACACAGTTGGGCACTCTGACCTGCTCTCCATCTTAGATATCACTTCCCTCCTAGGAGGGGTAGGAGGCCTTGGCCTTGGTGGACTCCTAGGCAAAGAAGGTAACGAGGATTCCTCAAAGCCCTCATCAGGCTCCAAGGCCACTGGTGGTCTTGGCCAGCTAATCCCAGAGGGCCTCCCAGGCAACCAACTCCTGGGTGGCTTACTAAACCTTGGTGGAGACAAGGGCCCTGGAAAAGGAATGCTGAATGGGCAAGGGCTCTCTGAACTCACAAAGCCTCTGGATGGCATAGTTGAAGATGTGAGCAACCTAAAAGGTTCTGTCGAGGACAAAGTGAGGGATATGGTCCCAGAAAGCATCAAGGAGCCAATTACAGATCTGCTCAAGATGGATATCAAAGACACTTTGCTCGAGTAAGTGCTTTATTACCCTGGGGTTTTGGACAAACAAGCTGCTTTGGGAGAACCCTCAGACTCAACTCATAGCAAGCCCAGGGACAGCCACCCTTCCATAGAGAAACATAGTTACTTCACCTGGAATTCTCTTGGGAAAATAGGACCAGGATTTTATAAGTTCAGACCTTTACATGATGGAAAGGAAAATTCCGGGGTCATAGGACTAGCCAAAATCACATGGTGGTGAACTCACCGCTCAAAGGTACTTCTCCTAAGGGCCACGCTGTTTCCATGACATACAACCGAATCTCTGTTGTCACTCTGCAGATTAAAGGTCTCACAAGTATCAGTGGACAGCACGGAGATAACCATGGGAGCTGATGAGATCGAAGTTCTCTCCTCAGTTACTGCCAACATAGAAGGAAAAGGGTGAGTGTGTTTCCACAATGCTTGTCTCGGTCAGCCTGGAGGAAGGTACATCTGCCCTATGCTAGAGTCAGACGATAGGGACACATGCTTAGACAGAAGAGGATTGGCTTGACATCCAGCCAGCCTTACACAGTAAAACATTATCTCAAGAAAGCAATATATACATAGTTATATATGTATATAAATCATATACATAGACTGAAGAATCAGTAGCAGCCCAGGCTTGCTCCTGGCAGATGTCTCTTACGCACTTCTACTCAATGCAGAAGGTCCAAGCCGAAGACTTGGGGGTGAACATTTGTCTGGTAGCTTGTGCCACAAATATTGGGTGACCTCCCCAAGGCTTCATAAGACAACTGTTTGTGAAATACTAAATAGCTGCCAAAAAATGACCAGGCCCTTCTTCATGTGGCAAGGAACTGAGAACCAAAGACCATGTGGTCTGGGATGCTCAGTCCTTTCCCCTAGAGAAGGACCATGGCCCAGGGAGTGAGTCAAGTTCTCAAATGCCTATGCCTCTGCTGGATCCCCACATCTCAGGCACCACTCCACTCACCCTCACCTTCCTCTCCACAGCCTGCTTGGAACAGTCGTCACCCTACTACAGTTTCAATCTAGCCTGGACGTAATAATGAAAATTGCTGTTTCCTCCAACAACACCCAATGTGTCAACCTTGATGTCCAAGACACCCACATGCATGTCAAGGAAATGAACATTAACTTGGTAAAGACGTAAGTAAAAACCTTTCTTTTCATTACTAGCTGGATTCGAACGTGTCTCAGAAGGTCTGAGAGGTGAACTGGTCCACCACAGCACACTAGACAATCCGTAAATGCTGACTAGGTAGAAGCTGACTAGCAACATCCCACTTTGTTGAACAACAGTCTTCTCACACCTACATTACATCATTCCTCCTGCCTGTTTTACAAACCCACCCAATACACTTGATACATACAGTACACTGACCAGATTCAAAATGCAAAAGCAACCATGTGGCTTGACAGCTGTGTGGCTCAGTGGCCTAGTTCCCCTCTCCTGGCCCAACCATAGCATGCAGGCTCTGTTGACGTAGGTTCACACTGACAAAGGTAGAAACACTTCTCAACCCCCACAGACCCAGCTTTCAGTTTCTTTACTTCCCTATGCTATGCCCAGGGGAAGATCCATTACATTTTCTTTAGCTAGAGTTTACACAGTTGTGACTTCAGATCCACAACTACACCAAGACAACAAACAGGACTGAGAACAAACATGCTCCACTGTCTGAAGGGTGAAGCCATCCAGGTGGACCTCGGGACTAGGTGTTCTGTGTTTTGCCCAGGTGCCTTTGCATCTTCCTTAAAGACCAAGCCAAGAGCTCAGGTTCTCCACATATTGAGAACACAGGCTTCATCCAGACTGCTTCATCAGTGAGATGTTTTCTCTAACACATGGACAAATCTAGATATACAAGGATCACTTACTTCAACATGTGTTCTTTGACAGAGTCACAGAAACTGTGCCTCTGCCTCTGCCTCTGCCCTTGAATGAGGTCATCCCAGTAGTACTGACAGCAAAAATCAATGAAAATGTAAGTCCAGGGGAGGGAAGGGGTGCTCCTGCAGAGAGCTAAGTAACTGTGGAAACACAGGGAGAGAGAAGCTTGCAGTCTGTAAACGGCCTGATGCTAGAAGAGACATAGGAACAAAGTGGGGCTCTCTGGAGCCCAAGGGCCACCATGGACAAGCAGAAGAACTGGACCATACTGCCTAGCAGCAGAATTACAAATCATGAAATATGGCAACCATGGATAACTTCAGCCAAGGAGAGGCTGGGGAAGTGTCACAGAAGGGGAAGCCAAGGGGGAAAGGGCAGGACGTGGTGTGTCAAGACAGGCTACTGAAGCTCTCTCAGCTAAGCTCCATGTGCTCACTTCACAGCTGGAGAAATCCAACTCCTGTGCCATCGTCCTCAATGACTTCAATGAGTGCAAGAACAGTGAGTTCTTCCGTAGAGTTCCTTTTAGACCAAACAGAGATGGCCTCAGCAACTTGGGGGAATTAATAGGGTGACACACCACACAGATGGATGTCTGGGTTGATACCCTCTAAAACTACAAGGACCTACACAGTCTCCTCAGCACAGAGAGAGAAGACAATGGTCTACTTGACCTTTCTTCTCAATGTACATGGCTTCTGACATATGGAAGAGGATAGGACCCAGTGCCTCTGAGGGAGGGGTCTGCCTGGATCTTCCCAACCCAAACACCTTTCAAAGGCAGCAGTGTATGGAGTCTAAATCAAGGGCATGCCCAGGCCCTCATCTCTCAGTATCTGAGACCAGGAAACCTCACAGAATCCCTAAAAACATAACAGTCACAGTTGGTGGGACATACTGGGTTGAACCACCTGGAGAGGTGAAGTAGGGAACTGGGCATATTTCTCAAGTCCCAGAGTAGACAAACTGCAGGCTCTAGCTAGCCAGTCTTTCCATTTCCTCAACCAAAACAAAACATCCTAGATCCTTGCTGGTAAATCAACAATTCATAGCATCCCTGAGGATGTGGAAGCCGTTTATGGCTGCATCTAGTGACTGGCAGGTAGAGAGAAGTAGCTGTCCATACTGATATCTAGAGGAAAATGAGAGCTACAGAGTTTGAGGCAGAGCAGCCATTGGTGGTTGTCTGTGTCTCTCCATTACTTCCCCTCTTTTCCTCTGCAGCTACTGGCTTATTCAATTACCAAGTTCATACTACCAGGATCTCTCCCAAAGGACTTGCCATCCTCTACTGTGTAAGTATTCACTGGCTTTTCAATGGCAATTGGATGAAGGGTGGAGGCCTACCTCAGCCACAAAAGAGATCAGGTGGTCAGGATAGGAAACCATGGGCTCTTTTCAGTCTCCCGAGTGCCCAGCTAGGACAAGCTCAGTCTAACCCTCTTTTCCCTTCACCTGCACAGGACAATGGCCTCTGAGGCATTTCAACAGGGAGAAGCATTGCATGACCCAGCTCACATCTCCACTCTCAGTGACCTACACACAAACAAACAAAAACACCCTGCTCCTTCCAAACACCCACAACCCAACCAGGAAGGCAGAAGCAGGCCAAAACAAGTGAGGAAGGGGGAGGCAGAGTTAACTCAGCTTCTCTTCTGGAGCTCCATCAGAAAAGCTCCGCTCACTTGCTGAAGCACAAATAGATGCATAAAATGAGATGAGGCTCATCAAACAACCTGCAACACACACAAAGCACATAGATAAGTTGAGGTTCAGATCCTTTGACACACTACATGTGTGGTAACAGAGCCTGGCCCTGCGCATAGTATGACATGTTACAGTCAAGGTGAGAAGTCAGGAGGTCTATACAAGATGCGCATGCATGGGTGATGAAAGACATGGGTCTCTCTTCTCGGTGTTCCTCACAGATGTGCTGACATCACTTCCAGAAAGAAGTTATACTTCAGACATATTACAGGAGAGAACATACAGAACAAAAGAATGAAATTGGCAGAATGACAGAGAGAAAGACAGAGAAACAGAGAGGCAGAGAGAGAGACAGAAAGACAGAGACAGAGACAGAGGGAGGGGGAGGGAGGATACTCAAGGAAATCCAGAATATCTAAGAACTTACTCCTCTGTATGATGAGTTGTGAAATTTGGGAGGGAAGGAAGGCAAGGGAAGGGAGAAGAGAGGAAGGGAAGGGGAGGGAAGAAAATGACTGAAACATGACTAAGCATGGCCCTTAGAACTGTGTCAAGTAGAGGATGTGACATGTGAACACACACATGCCCATGATATCTGTCAGAAGTGGCTATGCCCCTACAGCTGAGGATTTGTGGTCTCTCAAGAAAGCTGGACTGCCCTGACCTATGCTACACTGCCACCAAGACTAAGGCATCTTCTCTCTGCACTTACCCAGGGCCTTCACACCTAGGATAGTCTGGTGAACTCACAAAAATGTTCCTCTGCTTTCCCCTCCTTAGGCTAAAGCCAATATAGGCAACAAAACAGTACCTGTGCCTGGAGGTCGGCTGCCTCCAGATCCCAAAAACGCCAGCATTGCAGTAACCATCTCCTCCTCAACATTGAAGACACTTGTAAAACACGTGGCCAAGCAGAGTTCTGTTCAGGTGAGTGTACTCGATCAGCCACAAGTCTGCACTACCCTAGATATCAGCTGAGACTGTCACTTTGAGAAAAAGACTCATGCAAAGATTGAAAAGACCAATGACAGAGGACACACATTAAACGTAGCGATCAGGATGGGGCCTTGATGTCATCAGTGGAGCATCAGAAACAGGCTCAGGAGTCAGGGGTCAGGGGAGGGGAAGGGCAGTGAACATAAACAGTGCTTGTGTGTCATCTGCTTACCTACATACCATCAACAGGTGTCATAGCATAGAAGCATCTTCACCAGAGGCCACCATGGTCATCAGAGAGCTTTTAAGACAAGGGCAGAGAAACACACTTCATCTTTGAAAGGCTTGATGGAAAGGAACATTTCACAAGGTCGCTGCCCCAACATCCACGCACTGAAGTAAACAGAGACCAGGGGTGGGAAAGCTCCTGGCATTTCTTTTTCTCAGCTGTGCCAGAACCCAAACTGGGCAACCAAGCCTACAAACCAGAATGCAGTATCTTAACAAAGACAGAAGGACACATGCCTGCCTCATGATACAGCACCTCTGTCCTCTTCCCCACACTAACTGAAGTCTTCTTCTTCACAACAGATGAGTGGCCTGGAAGCACAAATCACCCATATAGTATTAGCCTCCCAGGAAAACAATGTGCTCAGAGTCCTGTATAAGGTTGACATAAGGAAGGATGGAGAGAACTTTGCCACTGGGGAAACGGTGAGTGCTGAGAAATGAAGGATACTGGGGTGGAAGAAGGACTTGGATGAGGGGCATGAACTCTTTCCAAAAGCCTGAGGCCCATTACGCCTTGGTGTCCCCACAGCAGAGGGAAAGGCCAGGTCCCCTTGTTTCACACATGCTCTCTTGTGTCATTTCAGAAATTATTCATCTCCCATGGCAGCAAGATTTCAAATTCCAAACTGGTACCAGACATCAAACTCACAAGGTACTACAACAGACCCTGTGGAACACACAGGCAGGAAGGGATCTGGGTCTGGGCAAATAATTCAATCATTACAGGAATAGGGAATTAAGGCGTACATGATCTCATTCCCATGACTATTCTGCCAAGCAGTGCCTAGCCTACAGCTGACCCACTTGAAATCAATTCAGATAAGACTTGAACTCTAAACTTGAAATCTAAACTTGAGTAGAACTGTTCTCATGTACCTAATGGTTCTCTGTTCTTTGTTGCTGACAGGTCTGAGCACAGTGTGGTACCCCCCGAGGCTGTAAGTTGACATGTCCTTGTATACTGACCCATGATAGGTGGGAAATCAGGTCAAAGCCAGACACACAGTGATTCAAGACTGGGGGAAAGAGAGGCCCATGGGGACTAGAGCACACACCTACTGTATAACAGAAACTCAGACTCCTAATGTGTTCTCTGAGGAGCTCTTAAACCATAGCTGCCCATTCCCAACTGACATTTGGGTGGAGGCTACAAGGAGCATACATACGAACACATAAAAGGAGACAGAAGACACTAAAAGTCTGGTGCCACGCGCAAGAGAGAGACCCACAGCAGGTGCCCAGAGATGAGATTAGAAAATGTGTCCCTTTAACACAATGAGAAATGGGAGTCAGGAAGCAGCTGATTCTATGGTGACTCCAAGGCCAGTAATCCCTCCACCTCTCCTTAGCAGGGAAGTGACAGAGCTTTCCAGGCTATGGCTAAGTTAAAAAGAACTGAGTAGGATTGACCCCTGACCTCACTCCGCTACTCATTGACAGGGGACACAGTCGTTTATAAGCAAACAGTAAAACTCGGGATGTTAAAGGGCAGAGTGTAAGGAGCATCCACTACATGCAGAGAGTAGAGTACTCCTACAGTAGCACCCAAACCCAGTACTGCAGTAGTGTGACTTTCCACAGAGGAGGGTGAGCAGTTAGGAAGCATGGGTGTAGGAGCAACACCTCATGCTCTCAAAGGAGGGTCACAAGAGAGAGAACGACCAGCATGTCAGAGACAGACTCAGACCTACATGTAACTCACATCAGAGCAGGCAGCAGTGACCAGCCACTGCCAGTCCTCCTTCCTGTAGCCTACAAATTGCTCCTGATGTCCTAAGGCCACCTGCTGTACATGTAGCAGAGTGACACTGATCAGGCCAATATCACTCCTCAAGGAGCCACAAGGGAAACAACACCCAATAGGGACTCCCAAAACTTCCAAAGTCAAGACCCCTAAGATACATGAGATCCATCTCCACATTTGATCTTGACACATGACAGATCTGTCAACTAGAGAACCATAGGAACCAGCAGCCTGAGATAATGCTCCTGGGCCTTTAGGCCAAGCACAGGACTGCAAGACTCTACTGAAAATGTCTTCCCATGTCTTGCAGAAGGCAGAAGTAGAAGACATTATGTCTGAAGTCACAAAGAAGGCCTGGTCCAAATTCAATGGTATGTGAAATTAATAACAGTGACTGTTGTCATAGATGGTGCCCATGAGAGGTGGGAGGAGGACACATAAAGGCCCCAAATCAACAAGTACTAGGCCACCCCATCATCTGCCCGCATACATACATACATACATACATACATACATACATAGCACCTTCTCTTTCAAAAATGACAGCAAGTCATGGTTAATAGGGAAAACACATCAAGTAGCCTCCCAAGAAGCCTTGTCCACTGGTGTCTTTGGACCATGACCATCAGCGTATGCAGCTGCATGGTGGACCTGGGTCACCCACCCCTATAGACATTAGGGTTATGACACTTCAAAGCTATGTCATACCTCATTGGACAACAATGATGACAGTGCCAAATGCCATGTGTATACATCCCTAGTTAGTTCTATTGTAGTGCCAAATAGTGCACTGACCCTCAAATGAGTGTGGCACTCTAGTCAGTCCATCGCTAGTCATCAGTGTTAGGAGTCCACCAGGTTCCCACCTGCTTTGAAGACCTCTCTTCCCATACACCATCCTATAGCCTCGGATGGGCAGTATTCATGCCACCATGTTAAATGTGTGTGACAGTGACTCCTCCTAGGGCCACATACAGGTCAGTGATTCCATGTGTGACTGTGGTCAAACCAGCCAATCAGGTTGTCATTTCCCTTAACTCCTGTCACAAGGTGATACTTCCTTTTTCAGAACTGCATAAAAAAATGAATATTCCAGATGGAGTGACTTCAAATACTTTAACCAACTCCAATGTCAAATTGCTGAGATCAGTAAGTAACAGAAATACAGTTCTTTTCTTTCTTTGTTTCTTTTGCTTCGCTTTGCTTTCCTTTGCTTTGCTTTGCTTTGCTTTCCTTTGCTTTCCTTTGCTTCCCTTTGCTTCCCTTTGCTTCCCTTTGCTTGCTTTCCTTTGCTTCCTTTCCTTTGCTTTCCTTTGCTTGTTTTTCTTTGCTTTCTCTGCTTTGCCTCACACACAAGACCTTGCACATACTCTTGAACTACCTATACAAGCAGTGTGAAATGTGACTCAGAAATGGCAGCTTCTCTCATATGACTCAAACCTTAAGCTGTCCTTGACCCCATACTTCCATACAGCTGGGCCCAAATCAATTCCAAGAGTGTCTGACTGAAAGAATGTCAGCAATTGTACACTTCATAATCCCATTCTTTTATACTGAACCTATGAGGGTGTCATTACCACAAGCCAGCCCTGACCAGGGAACAGACCACAGACCAGATGAATGACATCTCAGCTATAGCTACAGTGACAAGTCACACAGCCCACAGTAGGTTATGTGATAGCCATAAACAGTACAGTTACTAAACAACCAGCATAGTGCCAATGCCAGCAGCTGTTTCACTCGGGATCTTGTGAACACAGGAGTCAGTGCCATATGATTGATGTCTCTGTGTGGATCCTGACCTCATCTGCATGGATCCCCTCCTGCCAGAGGATTCACCTTCAAATTCCTTCTCTCATAGTCTAACCACTCCAGGGTGCTCACTGGCAGGTGTCCGCTCCCCTTCCCTTAAGCAGTGCTATGGCGATCTGTTGGGATAGATAAGTTGGCAATTCTCATGCCTGCAGTCAATTTCCAGAGTTAAAGGCAGAAACTACTGTCTTCCTCTCTCCTCAGACTGACATTCAGGCAGCAAGCTGAAGCCAGCACACTGAACCTAAAGTACTGAAGGACAGCAAAACCCCCTGAGGATGTTTCCATGCCTCTTTTACCCCATCCTTATGATTCAGGAGACAACAACAATGGTCTCCTCAGCACACCCAGGATCCCCTCTCTGCCTTGAGTGACAAGGACAAGAACAGCTGGAGGAAACAAGCATTGTTGTAATCAGCTCCTTAATAAACACTCCCTGCATGCAAAAGTGAGAGACGACTGGTTCCTCAACGCTGGGGCATAGTCATGAGCTTGCAAAGAGCATCTTACTTGGGGATGAAGAGTAACATGAGACAACTAAATCCCGTGACCTCGGGTGCTCTGGGCGACAATGATTAAACCTTTCTGCCCCTCACCTCCCTGTCTTACTGTGGATCTGGAGTGCCTCACAGAGGCTCAGGTGGTAAAGCCTTGCTCCCCACCTGGTGCTATTAGGAGGAGGGACCTGTGCTGCCTGAGGTAGTTGTTTAGGTCACTGGGAGCTTGCCCTTCAAGCAGATGGGGAGGCCTGTCTCTTGTGAGCACTTTGTTTCCCATGACCACGCACTGCTAGCCACAGGCCTAGAGAACAAAGGAACAACAGGTCACAGCCTGGGTCCTCTAACACTGAAGTCATATTATATTAACCTCTTCCCCACTGAAGACACTTACCGTGTTTGCTGATGGAAAGATAGCATAGTCCCCAACTCTAAATACTTCATTATGAATCCAGACCAACAGAGCTGGAACCCAAATTCTCCATGTTGAAAATGGAGAAGCCCAGTTTAAACACAAAACATGAGATGGATCAGAGCCTGACACCACTACAAACCATGCAGAAAAGGCTTTTTATGTCCCAGGTCAGTAAGTACAGTCCTAGCCATGTGACCCTGAATGAAACCCAAAACAGTAGTCACTTGGAGGATATTCTAAATAGTGAAATGCCTGCTTCATAGCTGTCTATTTAGATAGGGGGAGGAGAGGAAAGGAGGGTGTTGAGGAGGGGGATGGATGAGAAGGGAAGGGAAGGGAAGGAGAGGGGAGGGGAGGGGAGGGGATGGGGAAGGGGAGGGGAGGGGGGAGGGGTGGAGGAAGGAGAGGGGATGGGGAGGGGATGGGGAAGGGGAGGGAAGGGGGGAGGGGATGGGGAAGGAGAGGGGAGAGGGGAGGGGGAGGGAGGGGGAGGGGAGGGGGAGGGGAGGGGGAGGGAAGGGGAGGGAAGAAATAGTAACACTCGGTGGAAAAAGGTTACAATCCTAGGGCTGTGGAGGCCGACAGTTGAATCCCTGAAAATTTCTGAGTACACAGCCTAGCTTACTTGCTATATTCCAGGCCCATGTGGGGCTTCCAAGAAAAAAATTTAATATGCATTAATAGAACCTCATGAACTACACTCAGGTT
>NW_021621425.1:0-4852 GCF_004785775.1 Grammomys surdaster
GGAGGAGGAGGAGGAGGAGGGGGAGGAGGAGGAGAAGAAACAGCCCAGCCCCTTCAGTTTACCAGCATGCTATAGGATTTTCAGTGTGGCCTAGGATACTGGAGATGCTTAGCTCTGCAGGGCCCCTGAAGCTTATAATTCCAGGTTGTGTGGCTTCTGAACACCATTCAGGGTCTCCAGGGGCTGATTCCCATAAGTGGGTCAGCATGATGGTATTCTGCTACCTCAGGAAGCCTCATCTCTGTGCACTGTCAGCTGGTGCTGTTTGACAAGCAACTGCAGGGTTAGCAAAAAACACTGTCCTGATAAAGTGAATCCAAGCAAAAACAACTCCCAAACCCTCACTTCTTAAAGTCAGATACGTATCTAGTGGCCCAGTGTGCAGCCTCCTGAAACCCTGGTTTGGTGCTTCATAGCTCTGACTGCCCACAGGGTCCCTGACTGGCCTTTTGGCTTTCTGGTTCTCCTCTGCATGTTTAGGGACTGCTGGTCACAGCATGTCTTTGGTGGCCGTAGTTGGGGTGGTCGGCTTCTCTTTGCAAGGCCTCAGACCATCCAGCTGCTGCTTGGAGTCTCCTAGTGA
The DNA here is from genome assembly GCF_004785775.1 of Grammomys surdaster. Taxonomy (NCBI): domain Eukaryota; kingdom Metazoa; phylum Chordata; class Mammalia; order Rodentia; family Muridae; genus Grammomys; species Grammomys surdaster. The sequence continues at coordinate 584 of NW_021621425.1, forward strand.
TCCAAGACAGAGCGAAGGAGCATCCCTGCCACACCTCATTGGTTAAGTGAAGTCACCTGTAACCAGAGGTGGGCGTGAGGGACTCAGGGTCTCCATGAGAGGAACAGTTCAAGACAAGGTGGGGCAAAAGCTTAGAGAAACTCTTCTGCAATTAGCCATTTATACATCTTGGGAAACAAAACCCTGAAACCCATGGTGAATTCTGCATGGGAGAACCGCATGAAGTTTGTCCCCAGAGGTTCCAGTGAGGCAGTTTGCTGAGGTCACAAAGAAAAGCCAGCCTTGGGAAAGGTTTGTGATTTCTCCAAAGCACTCTAGTTCTGCATTGGGATGAAGAAGGGTTTGGATTGGGGATGTTCCCCTATACCTACACAAGCTGAGTGGCAGCAGGGTCCCCATCACAAGTGGAGCTGAGCTGGGTCTTTGGAGAGGTGACAGCATCGCAAGGCTCTTCATCTTGGATCGCTCCACCGATGAACTCCTAATACCATGGTAGTGTTGACAAGGACTTAGGAGGTGGGTCTGGATGGAAGAGGCAGGTTGCTAGGGTCATGCCTAGGCAGGGGATGCTTTGTGCCCTGCCTCTCCCGTCACTGTATCTTTGCTTTTGGATAATATGAGGTGAGAAGTTGGGCTCAGCCATGCTCTCCCTCCATGATGCTCAGCTCCATCCCAGTCTCATAGAAGGAATAACTGGATGAAAAATCTCTAAGACTGTATCCAAAATGACCCTCTCCTTGTTTTTTTTTTTTTCCTCAGATATTTGGTCTCAGGGACAATAAACTGACCAATACAACAGCCCATCATAGTAGGGTCCAGCAGGGCTCTGTGCCCTGTTGGAAAGGTCAAGCTCCAGGGAGATGGGTGAGAGCTTGGTGCACTTGCCTAGTCACAAATGGGACACTGTCCACAGAGATGTATAGACTGCATGTGTGCCAAGACTAGCATGTGTACATTCATCCACTCAACAGACATGTGCTGAGCACTGAGTGTGTGCCAGATACCATCCTAAGAGAAAAAGTCATCTGAGATGGAGACAGATCAGTCTACCTGTCCTCACAAGCCTACAAGACAAAATAATAGCAGTGTGCCATGATGGGGGAAGATGGTTGTCAGGTGTGGCTATTTTAAATTCGGTGGCCACCAAGAAGATAACACTGATGTACCTGGAGGGAGAAAGAAGAACCACAGCCTTTCAGAGTAACTAAACCTGATGTCCTTTCTAGAACCCAGGGGCAAAGCCGAGGACGGGAGACCTTTGCCAGTCCTCAGCCAGCACCCTGCCAATCCTAGTGAGTCAATGAAGATCCTACATTGAGTGGGGGGAAGGCCCACCATGGGAGATGCTGTGAGCCAGTGACTGTGGGAAACTGGGAGCTTGAAGCTGGCAAGAACTCCAAAGTCATGACCACCCACCCGAGCTTCGAGGGCCTCTGCCTGCAAGATTTAATGGGCCTTTAGCAGCATGCTGAGAGCATGCTGGAACCAAGTGGCTCTGTGTTGACAGCTTCCTAATCCAGGATTAGCCCACCGTGGGATATAGCCATGGCTTTACCCTTTGTGTTGATGTCTACAAGTGAGTCACAGTGGTCCCTGACTTGTGGACAGAAGCCTGAGGGAACAGTTTCAGGGGTGTGTGTGTGTGTGTGTTATGGTATGTTTGTCTGTGTGTGTCTGTCTGTCTGCCTGTCTGTCTGACTGAGCATACTGTAGTCTCTAAGTTGGCCATATCAGCTCTGAGCAGATACCTAGTCCCAGGTGCTATGCCTGGTAGCAGATGAAGGGCCATTTGCCTCTCAGAAGGGATAGTCACACTCTGCAGACCTATCAGGCCTCTCAGGCTGATGTGGCTGAGGCTGAGAAGCAGATGGGTGTTGGTCACTGCATGGGGGCAGTATAGACACCTCATGTCTTGGGTCCCAACCCTTAGAATGAGCTTCATAGCTGGACAGCCCAGAGAGGACCCTTGTTACAAATTAAAATCAAACCAAACCTGACACTTTTCTTTCAAGGAAGAAAGCTGACTCTATGGTAGCTGGATAAACTCTGCCGCACAGAGCAAGCCCTGATTTGCCAGGTGTCACATGTCTCCAGTCCTCAGAGGAGGGAGGATTGCAACCCTTGCACTGCCCTCAGTCTGGGGCATCTGTTGTTAAGTGTGTATACACTCTGCTCAGTTGAGTTTGCCAATGTGGCTTCTAAACCATCTGTGACTTCTCCAATATTGCCCCACAGGGAAGCAGGGTTAAACCTCAGACTTTAAAACTGCCTCAATCCCATGCTATTAAACACAGCTTTTTAACAGTCTCTGTTTTGAAAATGTGTTGGTTCCAGATCGTCTTCCCAAGGGAAATGGCTGCTCCCTTCCTTTTCTCCTTCCCCAGATGGCTTAAGGTCACCAATGGCACACCACGTGCGTCTCCTGACGCTCGGAAAGAAAGCTCAGGTCCCTTGTCAGCTCTAGAGGAAATGTCACCTTATACAGCTGGGCAGGCTAAACACTGAATGTCGCCATGGGTGATATGAGCATAGACTGTTCTCTTGGGTGCCATATGCCATGCAACTTGGGTCCTGGGACCCCAACTAAGAGCAGTGAGGGAATGTAGAAAGAACAGTCAGATGGACATATGTACAGTAAAGCTGGGGTCCAGGACAATTCTGCTACCTTAGCATATTTATTAGGTATGGCAAGAAAGTGGGGGATTTGCTAGTTTCTACAGGAGTCTGTAGGGAGCAGTCTCAGACTGTACACATCCCAGAGGAGGAAGTTGCAGTTGCTAGTCTTTGCACACACTGATAATCATTCAGAAACACTCCTACTTGAAGTCCTGAGGAGAGCCTGGCCCTCTTGAGCCTGGCCCCATAGGTCTGAGGGTTTGGAGCCCTTAATATAGGTTGTCGATGTCAACAGCAGTCACTCACTCAGGCTGTCACCCATGCAGGGCTTCCTTGGCTCAGCTCCCTATATGTTAGAGTAATAACTCTCCTCTGTCCCTCAGCCCTGAATGGCCCTGTCAGTTACTTGCTCCTTTGCCCCCAGCAGCCTCCTTCTCCTTCACTAGGCTCCTGTTAGACTGTTGGGCCTAGATAGGCTGCAGCAAACATCAGGTCCACAGGCTAGCCCAGGAAATGTCACCTTGTACAGCTGGGCAGGCTGTCTCCTTCCCTCTCCTCGGTCCCACCAGAAGAGGCAGGATCTTTCTGGCCTGACCTTTGACCCCTTGATGCCTCCACATGACCTCTTCCGATGACACTCAAGGCAGCTTAAAGGGTTAGATGTGCCTCCCTCATGCCCACCACCAGGATGCTACAAACAGCAAGTCAGCCTGTCTGACTTTTTCACAAGCCTTCCCCTGACTCCTGCCCTAAACCTGAGTGGGGCCCAAGTTTGTCCATTTTTCTGGGTGATAGAGGCCAGTGGCAAAGTGTAATAAGGAGGTAACGTGATGTTCCTGCCACGCTCAGCTACCCTCCCCATCGCATCAGTAGATGCAAGTACATCTAAGTCACTTATTCCTAGAGAGACAAGTGGGATTCTGAGTTTTCTAAAATGTTATTAGATTCACTCACTCACTCACTCACTCATCACTTGTTTGTTTGTTTGTTTGTTTATGAGCAAGTAGGTTGAGTACTTATGGGTTCCAGGAATGGAACTTGGGTCGGGTTATCAGATTAGATTAGGTAATAAGTGATTTCACCAGCTGAGCCCATCTTGTCAGTATATGGCTATTTCTTGAGCAAAAATTGTGCGTCCTTCCTCTGGCCCTTTCCGTCTTAGCCAATGAACAAAATCTGGGAGGAATGTATCAGTTCCTCAGTCCTTCCAGGTCCCTGGCTTGCGCTTTTGGGCTTTAGTTTGTGTGGGCCTGGCACCACTGGGTATGGTAAGTTCCCTATCACATAGATATGACATGGAAATGTAGCAGAGACCCTCCCATGCAAAAATGAGGGGCTCTGAAAACGGAAGCACACAGGGTCACAGAAACAATAGGACAGAGAGCTTGACTGGGGACAGCTCTGACTAAAGATCGTGGCCAGACACAAGCTACAGGTAAGCTGGTGGACTGACCCTCAAGCCAGGGTTCATGGACAAGAAAAACCAAGTTTCTGTTTTAGTCCAAAGGTGTGAACAAACATCTCTTGATAGCAGATAGTGCTGGAACTAGGAGCCCCTCCCAAGATGAAGAGCTGAAAGAGCTGGGTGGGCTGTTTGGCAGCCAAGAGCCACAACTGATTAGAGTGGTCCAGGGACAAACAAGAGGCTCCTCT
>NW_021621425.1:4952-23296 GCF_004785775.1 Grammomys surdaster
ACACACACACACACACACACACACACACACACCCTGGCTGGTGCAAAGCCCACATGAGAACCCTGGGATGCAGCAGGTTGTATTGGGCACAGAGGATTGAACAGTTCTGGGCTTCTGATCAGGCTGCCTGGTTCCAAGTCCTCAGGATCTTTAAACAAGCTCAAATGGCTGGCAGTGCACCAAACAAGAAAAGCTGCAGGCAAATGCCTACCTTTCCAACTGCCTTCAAAACATGAAATGGGAGTTGGGTAGGTCTCATATTTTGGTGGGCTTTCTCTTTTCCCTTTGGGGTTTGATCTTCCCTTATTGGTCCCATTTTATATGTTATCTGCATGCACATACATTCAGCCAATCAGAGTGCACCTGGTCCTACAAAAGAGATTTACCAAACCTCTCAACAGTTTCTCTTTGCAGCATGCTTTGAAGAAGAGAAGAAGGCTTCAGAGCCAGCTCCTGGCTTGGATCAAGTTTCTAGGTCCTCTGTGAAGAAGGAAGACTGACCTTGAAATTCAAAGGGGACAGTCCTGTCAGAGGCTTCTATGCCTGAGGATATCAGAAGCCTTCTGAGCTCTGGAGCTGTAAGCTTGCTGCCAGTCTCTGGGCTGGTATCCTCAAGTCTGTCTAGACTATGGAGCAATAAGACCTGAAGCCTGTCTTGGTTGGTATCCTGCTGCCAACTGAGGGTCTCAGGATTCCCACTTTCCTATTATGTAAGTCTTCTCCTCTGTGTGGTGATGTAAGTCCCCTCATTCCCTCCTCTCTCTGCTCACTCTCTTGCTGGAGGCAAGGTGCGACAAGCATTCAAGAAAGCAGAACTAATCATCTCAATTGGGCACCAATGACTGACTAGAGAAATGCTTCACCCAAGCCTCCCTTAGGGAACCAATGAGTTTATCAGTGCACGGGTGACTTCAGAGCACCAGAACTACTGAAAAGCCTGAACTAGCATGGGTGACCACTCTTAGAATTTGCATCCCTGGAGCTCCCTACAGGCAGTTCCACTGGAAAGTCTCTTGTTCAGAAGTTACCACTGCTTATTTGACTGGGGGAGGAGGGTATGTCTCAGGGATCTTATAGCTTCAGGAGTCTTGGAAGCCTCCCTTTTTTCTTCAGGAGGGAATGTTACAATGTCAAAGAAGTTGGGCTTAGGAGTGTGCAGGACAGGACCTGTGCATAGGCACAGCTCTGAATGATTGGCAAAACTCAGGCTCAAGTACACTGGCCATTCTCCTGGGCATGTGCCTGTGTCCAGCTAACCAGAGTATCTCCTCCAGGACAGATTAATGGGCTCAGACAGTTGTAGCTGCCCTAAGGGTGGCTAATGAAATCTCCACCTCGACCAAAGAGACCACTGCCCTGCAATTCAACAGCCACCAGGGGGCTGATTAGGGAAGATGAGGAAGACAGGAGGAGAAAGATGGGGTGCTGTGACCTCACAGAATCACCTGGATCCAGCCAAGAATGAAGCACCACTGGGGTACTATGTGGAAGACATCTCTGGCAGGTGGCTGTTCTAGTCTCTGATTATCTAGAGGTGACTGGCCACACCTAGTTGGGCACCTGCATCTTCTGAAGTGAGGTTCTCAGCAACTGTAGCTTCAAGCTTTGATGAGCACAAGATACGGTACAGGGTAGATCTGGTCACCTCTTGCACCTTTGTAAAAGTCAACCAGCTCTTTCACCTACACCACCACATTGCAAACAGAAGGGCAACTTTAAAGGACATGCCTGGGTGTTTATTAGGGTAGGGGTTAACTGGATACAGCCAGCATGGTCAGAAAGCCTGGTTCCCAACAGACCCTTTCTTGAACATCAGGTAAGTGTCCCAGGAGCAAGTGATAGCAACTGGTACCTGTTCTCAAGTAGAAACTTCCTTCCACCTTCCCAGTGTTCGGGGCTCCTGGGCACTGTTCTTGCAGAACCTCAGCACCAAGAAGAGCTTCAGGAGCCAGAACAGTCTAAGAATGAATTCAGGCCCCACCTAGGTGCCCTGGGTCCCTTGGCACAGATATCTCACCTTTGTTCCTGGCCTGCTCTAAAATTACCCAATCTTGGCTGTTTGCTGCTAGTCTGGGCCACACTGAAGAAACAACCATCCCAGAGCCTGGGCCATGGCCAGGGCTGCCCTGTACCATATCCTGGGCTCAACAAAGTTTGAAGCTACAGTTGTTGAGAACCTCACTCCAGGAGACCCAGGTGCCCAACTAGATGTGGCCAGTCACCTCATAGATAATCAGAGACTAGAACAGCCACTGCCAGAGATGTCTGCCACACAGCACCCCAGGGGATGAAGCTGTGCTATGGCAGATGCCTCCCATCAGCCTTTGATGACCAGCTGTAAACACCAAGAGTAAACCTAAGTCAGCTTCCTGCTTTCCTCATTCCTCTGCAACAGTCTGTCCTAGCTTCTGCCTCACACAGCATCTCCTAGGTCTTTACATTGGCCCTGATGCTTAGGTCACTCCTGTCTCTGCAAATGGCCCTTTCTCTGGGACTACATGGTTGGCAGGTCTCCATTCTTTCTCCCACCCCTGGCTCGCTTTGGTTGGCTCCTGCTCTGGCCCTCTGAGCCTCAGCTAGGCTTCTCCACATACTTGAGGCTATCAGTAGACATCTTCCTCATACCTCTGACATGATTCTCATCCCAGCTTACTGTTTTGTCCTCTGCTGGAGTCGTGGCTGCTCTTGGGCCCAGTAAAGAAATGCAGTAAAATGTCCTCTTGGTCCACAGCCACCCAGACTCCTGTGGCTGCCCTATATGCTCAGAGCCACCACAGTGCTGTATGGATGAGTTGCTGCCTTCTATAAGCTGTGTGGCAATCAGACTCTGCTTGTCCCTAATCATGCTTGATCACCCTGTGCAAGGGCACTGATTGCTTCTTTGAGAGGTTGCCTCAGTCCTGGGTGGCAGGGCTGGAGCCTGTGGCAGTCTAACGAGGATAATTCAGGCAGAGCTGATTTTGCCAGAAAGTTGTGAGGGCTCAAGAGACAGAAACGGACCATGTCACACCCCAAACGGGACATTTGCTAAATCTGTTTCCCATGCAATTTTATGGTGATTACGTTGCCTTTTTTTTTTTTCTTTAAATACTGAGCAGGCTGGCATGACAGACCTGCTAGGAATGGAGGAGCACTGATTGTGGCTTATGGAATCCCATCGGAGCCCAGAAAGGAATGGATTGAGTCAGAGACAGCCAGAGTGCTTTCAGAGCCCAGGGGGCCAGTGGGGCCTAGGACCTCTGCTCCCCAGGTTGTCTCTGAGGACAGTTTCACCTCATCACTGGGAAGCTCACTCCCCAGCCTTGTGCAGTGGGTAGACAACAGCAGTATCCTCAGACATGGATCCTAGGTATTAAGATGCTCTTAGGGAGGTGGTATGCCTCCACAGTCGTTGAGAGCTGCCTCCTTCAGTGCTACTGCATCCAACTCCACACGACACTCTGCCAAGCTGGAGGGCAAGACTAGGTAGGTATGTGAGCCACATCACGGAACAGCAGACTATGAACTCTTCACCCATGAAACTGGATGAGTGTGCACATTGGCTGTCCCATACCAGGCTCCTTAGTGTAAGGCCATGGTGAAGGGAGGTACTAGGCATCTTGCCTTATAGATGGGTGTGCTCCCAGTGAGGACTGCACATCGTCTGCCACACAGACTACCACTGAGGAGGCTCCTTCTCTGTTCCGATGAGGGGGTATGCTGTTTGTTGTTTTCATTAGATAAAACTGTGATGTGACACATGGATCTTCACTAGGTTTCTAGGGACATTGTCCCTGTGTGTTCATACCAATCCCCCAGTCTGGAGGGCAGAGGCTCCAAGGTGCCTGCTGTCACCCCTGAGAATATAGGATATTAATATGCTCACCTCTTGGATTCCCACCCCACTAAAAGACTCAGAGCCACGAGCTTTAGCAAAAATGTTTAATCTCTCCTTAATGTGTGTTTATTTACAAGTACTAAATCTGAAGAACCGTAAAATAGGAAATAGCCGTATATTTACACATCTGATGGCTGAGCGTATTGGCTCTGCCGCTACCAGAGAAGCAACGGCCGAGGCCTGGTCTAACTCAGACCATCCAAATGACCAGTTTTTTTTTTGGGTGGGGAGCAGGGGGTAAGAGGGAGTGTTCTGCGGCATTAAAGGACAGCTAATCATGGGCTTCACCTTAAAAATATCTTTCTCTCTCTAAATATATCTACTCTAGCTTGTGTAGCACCGATGTGAGCCACCAGATCCAAACTGGGGGAACTGGAATAGAGGGTGGCGGTCAGGCCCCTCTGTACCAACAGAGGTTGCTGGCCTGTGCCTGGAACTCAATGCAATGTCTTTTGGGGACACATCAAGGCCCTCATCCCTGCTGCTCTGTTTAGCTGTCCAACCATAAGAATGGGGAAGCTGGAGAGCACAGGGCCAGCCCAAGGCATGTGGAGGCCAGGCACTCAGGTCCAGCTTGGAATGGCCCAGGCACTCCTGAGTCTGGGTGCAAAGGGAAAGACCAGGCAGGAAGTTAGGGCTTCTGGGGATGGGGCCCATGGCGGGACGGCAGTACCAAGAGTGTTAGGGCCAGGCTGGCTGGAGTAGTGCTTGCCCACCTCCCTGGGCCCTAGGACTGTAGAGGGTGGCTCTGAGCATCTACCATCCAGTGCGCAGTGGGCTCCAACCCCAAGCCATATTGAAGCTGGACTGAAACCTTTTGCAGGATACCACAGAGATGGATGGCTCTTGAAGACCAAGGACAAGCAGATGTCAGAGCCCAGTCCAGAAGTGGCAGGGAAGTGAGGCTTGGCCCCATGACTGTGCCGAGAAGATGCATGGTAAGAACAGCTAGGGCAGTTCACATGTAAACAGATACGCTAAAGTGATTGTGAACAAATGCCCGGGGGAAGCTGTTCCAGGTCACCTCACCACCCACCCGACACTCACATGGGCAAGGTGGCATGGTAGGACAGAGTGAGGTTGGTCTATTCTGAGGGAGCCTGGGACCTTGGGCAGGGTGGTGGTGGGGCTGGATAGTAAAGGCATTGAGCCTAGAATCTGTGCGTGGTCCAGGCTGAGCTGGAAGAACTGGGGGCTTCCATCTGAAGCCTACAACCAGGGAAGACTTTAGGGGAAACTGAGGCTCCCACCCAGGCACAGCCCGGAGGCATCAGAAGGAAGAGAGGCGTATATCCACGGGTAAAACTCCAGGCAACAACAGAGGCTTCTGAGAAACGGCTATATCCAGGCTGGGTAGCCTTGGCTCTGACCCCAGTATCAGCCCAGAGAGTGAGCCAGAGATGGGGTGGGAGTCTGACCAGAATTCATGGCCCAGGGTGCCAAGGCCCATGACTACCACAGAGTTGTTCCCTGAGTCCTTGCACCTGCCCCACAGCAAATAAAGGCGCAGCTCTACTCTGACCTCTACCCTGTCCCATCTGCACCCTAGCCTGGAGTGTGAGGGACCACAAGGCTAGTATCCCATGGATGTGGAGTGTGCTGTCCCAGCACTGAGGATAGGCCTGGCCACAGTTAGTGAACTTGAAAAGGGAATAGGCCTCTTGCTTGCTTTTCCAATGACTAATTAAAAAACAAACATTAAAAAAAAAAAGTCTAACCACCTCTAGTATTCAACACTTGCAGTTTGAAAAGATCAACTCAGACTAAACGCTAGCACAGTCATGCAGGTCCACAGCCTCTGCACCCGAAGGTCGGGGCACCAGGAATCGTGGGCAGCGGCTTTTTCTGTCTAGGGGAAGTAGAGGCCACATCAGATGGCAGCTCCAGGGCCCTCGGTTTTGCTCTCTTCTACCTGGGTTCCTCCTGAATTGCCTTTCCGTGTCTCCTCCCTCAAATAATTGTACAGCACCCCATTGGGGCCAGGGCCACACACACACACACACACACACACACACACATATATATATATATGTACAGGGTCCATTAAAAATGTACTGTTGCTCCTTAAGGGCAGAGGTGGACACAACTGACCTCTGGTCCCTTGGGTCACTGTCCATGGCCAGCAGGGTGGCAGAAATGCCCCCCACACTCCCAGGGCAGAATACCACAGGATTTCTTGTTCCTTTAAAAGCAGTACCCAGATGTCCCACTGTAGAGGGGCCAGGACACTGTTGAGATGCCAGACTGGAAGCCACCGGGAGCGTCGAGGCGGGGAGGATAGAGGATGGTGGGATGGTGGTCTGTTATCCTCCAGAGCTCTGTGGTGGGCCGCGACAGGAGCAGGAGGCAGGGAATAAATAATGGGAACATGCACTCTGACTGGAGCCCCAGGACCAAGGGCTCCCAGAGGCACAGCCCTGAGGACAGAGAAGGGTTTACCTAGCTATCGTCCGCATGTCACTTGGAAGTGGGATCTGCAGGCCCTCCATAGGAGGGGAGTGGGGCCTCTCCCCAGCAGAAGGATGTGGCATTCCAGCCTTGGCCGTGCAGAGCACGCGGTGAATCTGAGGGTGGTGGCAAGCACGGGGTGCTAGAGTAGAGGCTGGTGGGACAGCCCCAGGCTGTGACTTATGTGGCCTAGCCTTGGGTATCTCACCTCTCCCTCAGACTCTGCCTGCTGGTAGCAGCTGGAGAAGCCAAGAACTGTGAACTGGTCCAGCCTCTGGTCCTGCTGCCCTCCCTCTGGAGAGCCTGGCCTTCTATCTCGGCCCCTCAGAGGCCACCTCTCTCCCAGGAAAGCCACCAGCAGCTCTTGCCAAGCAGCAAATATCCCTGGGCAGGACCAGCCACACTGCAATTTTTGCCCCAAGGCAGCAAGCCCTAGGCACAGAGGTGGCTTAGCAGGAACCCTTACATCCACAGCGATAAAAATTGGCCCTGCATGGCAGGGAGAGGAAGGCGAGGGCCAGGTCCCAACTGCAACCCCCACACCTGGCACTCAGTACAGGTGGGCCAAGGGCCGTCTCCTGGGTCCTCTGGTGACCTCCTGCTCTGCCTCCTGCTGGGTGGGCACTTCCAGGGCTCAGCTGCTCAGGGCCATCGTGTCCACCACCTGCTCCAGTTTGCTCCGAAGCTGCTGCCTTCGTGCCTGCTCATCTTTTTCCAGAGCCACCAGAATCTGCAGGGGTGGGGTGAAGGGTGGGACAGGGTCAAAGTCAGGACTAGCTACCCACAGACATGGGCTGGAAGCTCTAAGGAAAGCTGCTGGGCCACCACATATGACATTGGTGTGCCTTGGGGATTTTGGGAGCAGTCAGGCAAGACCTGACTCTACCAGTCCTAGCTGTGAAAACAGTTCTGAACCAGGGTACTACAGTACTCTAAGGTGAGCCCCCAAGGTCATTACCTCCACCCATATCTCCTTCATCAATAGACTTTGGCTCCTGGCTATGGCCTCTCCCACTCACCCTTCTCAGGCTTCTATGAATATTCTATGGCATTGCTCCCCTGCCTTTTGATGGTCAATGTTCTCTATTGTTGCTGGGATTCTTATGCTCTTAGGTTATCTTGAGTATCACACCTCTACCTCCAGTCTATGTGGGAGCCCAGGACCCGTGTCCCATCCTATGTCCTTAATCACTACAACCTGTGAACCCTTCTGTGGCTGGTTTGATCCCAGAGCCCTTCCGAGCCCATAGCTCCAAGGTCTTGGCCCTGTCTCTGTGGCTTCCCACCTCCAGACAGGCTGCCTGGCTATCTCCTTCACTGGCACAGCACAGCCAGTAGACCATGGTCTCCCTGCCTCTAGACCTATAATAATAATAATAATATTAATAATCCATCTGGCTCAGGGACACAGCCAAGCTCAAAGCCTCCACACCTAGGTCACCCTGGCCTGTTTATCTTCTGCCTGTTCCCAGGTGGGCCCTAGCTCAGCCATGTAGACTCCTTGGCCCACCAGGTCCACTCAGTGCTTTGACACTGCCCACACACATCCAGTCCTTGGTTATTTGTACCCATAAGTTCTAGTGCAAAGTCAGAGTCAAGTCATCCCAGAGGGAAGACTCAGGAAAGCTGCTCCTTGGCAAACGACAAGGAACAACTTTTGCCTAGCCCTAGAGATAGATACCATCCAGCCCAATAAACTCTATAACAGGACCACAGCTATCCACCCCAGAAAAACAGTTACCCTGTCTCCTCGCCTGCACTGGAGACCCTTGTGTGTGTGTGCCCAGAATCTCTAATTTCCTTACTACCCCAGGAACAGCTGGGCTGTCAAGTACAGGAGCAACGCAAGTACTGGGTGAGCTCTGAGATGCAGGTAGGGCTGGGAGAGAGGCACACCTCATCCTTGTACTTGGCGATGTAGGAGTAGATCTCGTGCAGGGCACTCATGCTGTTGAACTGGCTGAGATGCAGCCGGGACTGCTCTGCCAGGTAGGCGCTCATGTCTTGGACACTGATGGCGGGCATCTTGGCAATGTCAGCATAGTACCTGACAGTAGTGGCAGGGTCAGCATGGGTGGGGTCACAGGGCCTACCCTCCCACCAGCCTGTGGCCCTGGTCTGCAGGACCCCTGCTGGCCACCCACCTCTCAACCCAGCTCTTGTAGTTGGGTATGTCCTTGGCATAGAGCAACTTGTTGGAGGGCGAGTCTTTGCCCAGCTTGTGCTCTGATGTAGAGCAGGAGTCCACGAAGGTCTGTGCTACCACCAAGAGGCAGGCATCTGTTATGCTGTTCTTGTGGATGTCGAACACAAACTGAGGGTTCTTAATCACATTCACCCAGAAGCGCAAAGGCAGGCTGTGGACAAGCAGGCCCAAGAGTGCTCAGGATGGCTGTTCTGCATCCCATCCCCTTCTGGACAGCAGCCAGAGTGGCCAACCATCCCACAGGCCTGACTCTGTCCCCCAGAGAGTGAGTGGATGTTCACATGCTCAACTGGGACAGACCCCTCACCCTACTGGCCAGACAGAACATGCTGCCAACAAGCTGGTGCCTCTCGGGTCATCATTCCTCACGTTCAGCTTGTGTCCACGGCCATCGAGGCTGGCACTGGCTTACATCCTGCTCCTGTACTCAGCTCCAGCCCAAGGACATATGCCTTCCCACCCACCCTCTATGCCCCACAAGGCCTCAGACAGCCTGGGCCAAGCACCCAATTATAACACATGCTTTTCAAACATTAACTAGCAAAAACTGGAGACTGAGGCTATTGGTGACCACAGGCATGTGCCAAAAGCCTGGTAACTCCACATGGCTGAGGCAGCTGCTCTAGAGTCAATCAAGAAGATTCTGTAGCGCAGTCCTACTCCTAGCCAGTGCTGTCCCACAGCAGTCCCTCCCTTGCTGGGACCCTGACAGGCAGCCCAGATAGACCTGGGACTTAGGCTCCTACAGCCCTGGAAGGAGACAACAGGTAAAAACTAAGAAGAATCTTGAGAAGGTGAGGGGAAGGGTACAGGGCTCTGGGTTGAGGCCAGGCTCATCCAGCACACTAGGCCAAGGGTCATGAGATTAGGAAAGCTAATGGTCAACTCGACTTGGAGGTTAAAACACAACTTCAGGGTGAAAGGAGCTAACGGGGTGTGTGGACATGAAAGGTATGCCCTGATGGGAATGTAGAGCGGGGTCTGGGGCAACCTTGCAGGAGAGGACGGTCAACTGTCCAGTCTTCAGTCCAAGTGGCCCTCCTTTAAAGTTGTGGGCCATGGGGTGGGAAAACCACACACAGGGGTAGAGCCTGGGTCAGGGTTATACACAGCAGAAGCCCACAACTGTGCATGCCAGCCAAAGTTAGAGAATGCTGAGCAGCCCCGATCAGGAGCAAGGGGCCGTGGGGCCCAGGGCTAGGTTACAGGCACCTAGGGCTGGTCCACAAGAACAGGTGGTCTATTCTGGGAGAAGGCAGGTCAGGGCTGGGCACACAGGAGTAACAGGAAGCACTGGAGTGAGCCCACTGGGGTCTGGGTGGCCTGAATTCTCACTCGCAATACACAGCTCCACATTTACTACCATGTGACCTCAGAGAGAGACCTTTTAGAGCCATCTCTATCCCCAGGTGCTAGCATTTCATAGCACTGAGCACAGGTTTGTGCTATGGATATCACTTCCTCTATGCTATCAATTGGCTCTGGCCCACCAAACTCTGTTTCTTACATGGCAGCCCCTCACCCAGGGAATTCCTATAGGCTAGAGTAGTGGGGTTGTGGCAGGATCCAGGGCTGAAAACTGGGAATGTCCAGGGTGATCCTGGCACTGTAAGGCCCGGCCCCTGGCAGTCCCACCCCTATGCTAGTCACACCAATTGCTCTTCCAGGTACGGCGCACATCTGAGTCATGGATCTGGTGCTTGTCGGCCTGCTCATCTAAGAAGTCAAACATGTACTTGATGGCCAGAGGCAGGGCTGAGCCATGGTGCGCTGTGCTGAAGATGGTCTCAAACAGGTCATCCACGAACTTTTGTAGTGTTCCCTGCAGGGCAAGTAGTGAGCTTGAGGGCTGCCCAAGGCGTCAACCTCCTGGACAGGTCTGTAGGAACTCTGGATTTGGCCATGCATTCTGGGCATCTTCCCATACACCTACCTTGGTAGCCAGCAGCCTTGTCAGGTAGATCTCAGAGACCATCTTGCTGCCACGGTCGCCTTCACGTTGGTCCAGGTGGTCGTGGTTCTTCACCAGGTGCCACAGTTTTGTTCCACTTTCCAGGTCTGGTGTGATCATGGGTGTTCGTGAGCGTAGGCTGTCGGGGCTACTGGCTGTACGCAGCATGCTCTCTGCAGGAATAGCCTGTTAGCTGGCAGGGCTGTGTCCTTCACCCACGGCCAGACCCTGCCCTACCCCAGCCAGTTTTCCTTCAGAGGGCACCAAGGCTCCTGCTAGGTATGTTGGGGATGGCCACTGTGGTCACATGAGCAGCATGAGGTCCCTTGCTTATCGGCTATGGGGACAGGCATTGCTTCAGAACCAAAGGGAAGGCCAAGAGCCACATGTCCCCCTTAGTCTTGGCATCCAACACACTGGCAGAGCAGTAGGAATGGCATCCCATCCAGGTCCACTGCCCACCCACCACCTGCTGGCAACCCTGCAGGTCCCTCACCGTATCTGCTGAGGGACTTAGTGAAGGTGGAGGAGTTGGAGATGTTGTAGGCAGACGTCTGCTTGGGTACTAGTGCCACCGATGACCCATCCGTCACCTGTGGGCAGATATTAAGGATACAAGTCCCAGGATGCCACTAAGATGTCCTGCCCAATCTGGGGGAGGGGGGTGGATCTAAAGACCTCCTGGAGGCAAGTCATGCCACCACTCTGAATCTCCACTGGAATGGTTCCAGGGCAGATAATCACTTGGGTAGGGCACAATCCACACCTGACTAGGCATGTTCTAGTTTAAGGGAAAAAAAGCCCACGCAGAGGTCCCTGGATGGTAGGGTCACCTAATAGTGAGCCAGTGTGTTCAGCCTCTTCCAGTCGTTGTCAATTTTGGTGGTGACATCCTCATCCTGAAGGATGATGCGTGCCATGCGGCCCTGGCGCCACTCTACAGGAAGTAGGGTATTAGAGGTGGGACCCCCCCTTCCTCCGTCCTTTTCTCCCTCCCTCCCTTCTATCCAAGCTCCTCATTCTACTGGCACATAGAACAAGGGAGTGGGGGAAGACAGGAAGGGAGGGAGGGGCTTGCTCTGCATTTGAGGAAGAACCTGGGATACAGCCAGAAGCTGAGGCTCCTCCACTGAATAGCTACATTCTCAGGCTCAGAGGTGGCCTCTCATCTGGTGCCTTGATGCACCCAAGAGGTAGGCCCTGCTCTACCCAGTCTCAGCTATTCCAGCCAAATCTCCTGCAGGATCCCAGAACTGTGTCCCATATCTTTTGACTTTGCCCAGTGCAAAGTTCTGTTCCTTCAGCCCTGACATCCCTGGCTTCCCAGAGACTATCAAACCCACACCCTGCCTCTTCTCCATAGGTCTCCTCCATCACTCTACTCTGGCCTATAGACCCTAGCTTACCCTGTCACCTCCCCTGAAGTCTTTGTTGAATACCTTCCTACCATCAGAACAAGGGGTCTGACCTCTGACCAGCACCACAGGGACACTTGCCCACCACTCACCCAAGTCCATGTCCCCAGCCTTAGGCCGCTGTTAGTAAGGCACACCCTTGTACACAGCATCCAGTAGCTTCTCCTTGACCTGGGTCACGGTGTCACAGTTCAGTCCTTTCACAGGAACCTCGGGCGCATTCTCATGTTCAGGGTTCACACAGTTCAGGGTCTGTGTGTGAGGAGAGTGGTATGGTAGCATCAGTCACAACCCTCACTTCCACAAGTCCTGCTCACTCAGTTCAGTTCACTGGAAGGGGAGGACCCGGGACTGGGAGCTCACCAGGGTCTTGTAGTCAATCGGCTGCCGGATGAGCTTGTCCTCGCTCAGAGAGTAGCGGGCCTCCCCTGTGATGGCGTCAATAGGGCCCTTCTCCATCTGCTGCTTGATGGCACAGTACAGCATGAAGAGCGGCTCCCCAGCACACTCCTGTGGGGGTGGGCAGGGTATGAGGCTGCGCTAGGACCTGGTCAGCCCTTTACGGGCTAGCTAGCTGTTTCCAGCAGCTCCAGCTCCTCTTGAAGGCAAGCCTGTCTCTGGAGCCAGCACAGGGCAAGGAACTGTAGTGAGTGACACCTGCAGTGTCCTTACTGCTGTAGACACAGAAATCCTAGAAATCCTGCCCTCACTGCACACCAGGTGTGATCATGAGCTGCTGGATGTCTAGAGACACACCTGGCCAGAAGTCTAGCATCACTATGAGCACACTTTCACCATGATCACCAGCACAAACACACTGACTCCTGACATTCCTCATCACCAAGGGACAAAGGAACCCACAGACTGGTGCCAAGGGGAAACAGGGACTGGCAGAGTAGCCTCTGCACACTTGGCAAGGGCCTACATTGTCCCTACCCTCAGCTACCTGTCATCTGGCTCCCTGCACTGCAGGTGTGGGGCCAGAAGTAGGGCCACATTACTTAGCAAGGTGAGTAAAGCAAATGCTGGAGCCCAGGCTGGTCCCATGGCCCTGAAGGCCCACCCCAACTGCAGGAGTCACTCCTCACAGTGGCCAGCATGGTTAAAACCATCCTCCTGGCAGCCTGTGGATGAGAATAACCTGCTTTCCCTGGCGCCTTTAGCACTATGTCATCCTGAATGGTGTCTGAATTCCTGCCATCGTGTTAATAGAAGAAATCTTTAGGTTGTCAGTCAGCCCAAATTGACTGTCATCCTCCATAAGAGTTGTCTTACTCATGGGGTCTCTTCTCTGTGCTGAATCCTTAACTAACATAGAAGTAGGTACCAGAGACTGGGTTATCATTGTGATAAGTCTATCCATGTTGTTGTTTTTGTTGGAAATTCGATTCTGGCTGTTTGGATGCTTTAAATGGAGCTTAATATGCTGAAGTATTAGCAGCAGGGCAGAGAGTGGTGCTAAGAGTGATTTTAAATGAGGGGTCTTACTTAGCACATTAGATTTCATACGAGAGGAGTATTAATGTGAAGCTTAGAAAATATCTTTTGTTATTTTGGTGAAGAATGGGGCTCCCATGTGCGCTTGTCTTCAGAGTTTTCTGGAGGGTAATTTAAATACATGTAAATTAATACCATTAATAAAGGGAGCCTCAGAGAGACCTAGATTAGACTTGTTCTGTTGTTCACTCTTATGGGATACATTTCAAAAAGTAGAGTAAAATGGGAAACCAAAAGCTCAAAATGGAGAGGTTCAAATATAGTGTTCACAACAGGGTATCAGGAAGTAGAATGGTGTTAAATCATGTATACAAAGATACTAAATGGAAGTAACTGAGAATTGACCAGGGGGAAATATCCTCCCCAGCTAGGGATTCTCTTTGTAGATTTTCAGTTGAGAAAGTGATGGTTTATATTATACAGGCCTTTTAAGGCTGCAGTTATTATTTTTTTTTGGACAAAAGAAGATATGATTCTGATTCAAATGGCCAAGAGATGGACGGGGATGGCTGCGATCAGTTGTCAACATGACTACATATGTTGTGACCTAAAATCCATAAATGGGAGAAAAATCAGAGATCCAGATCATGGGCTAGAAAACAGAGGGTTTTGGTCCAAATCATGCCATGGTATTACAGTAACTTTGGATAGAGGTCTAGAGAATACTGGCTCTGAAAAGCTTTGTGTTTATTCATGATAGTATACATCTTTAGTCCTAAGAGAGAGAGGCATGGAAATTTCTGAGTTCAAGGCTAACCTAGAACAAAGAAAGCAAAAGGCCATTGGGAAAATTGCTGCTTCAGTGTCTGTGGAAGTCCAAGGATTGAATGGGGCTATACAATGAATTTTTTGATTGGTATCTTGAAGACTGCCTAGGAGAGGCTCATTGTGAAAGTGCTGCCTGGTGGAAGCAGAAGAACTTGGTGTATTTGAGAGTCCAGTAAAATGGGATGACCACAAGGAAGAGCAGCAACAGTGGAGTACTATTGGCAGGAGCTTATGGTCTCACAGAAACTAGAGATGAAAGATGAAACCTAACCTCTTATTGTAAGAGGCCAGATGATCCTCAGTGAACCCTGTGGGATGCCTATTGAGGAAAGCAGCGATCAGTGATTCGAACCAGCACAAGACAAAGGTGACAGTATCTTTTGTGATCGGATGTTAAGGTTTCATTTGATGCTGGAATGTATTTTAGAAGTTCAGGAAGAGAAAAGGACATTT
Organism: Grammomys surdaster; assembly: GCF_004785775.1. Lineage (NCBI taxonomy): Eukaryota > Metazoa > Chordata > Mammalia > Rodentia > Muridae > Grammomys > Grammomys surdaster. The sequence continues at coordinate 19,568 of NW_021621425.1, forward strand.
AGGATTCTGAGCTTTGTTGAGTCTGGACTAGACTATGGGTATTTTGGCATTGGATAGTTTCTAATGTCCTTTGGCTTGCTATAGCCCCCATAGTCACTTTTCTTCTCCTGCAAGGCAAATAGGTGCCAGAAAATGGTTTTGATTGTTTCACTATGCTTAGCCTACATGAATTTAGCACTAATCAGATATGTGGCCTTACTGAGGATGTTCTCGCTTTGTCATAGGAAGTGTGTCACAATGGAGGATTCTTGAAAATCTCAGGTCAGGACAGCTTGGTTAAAACCATCCTCCTGGCTGCCTGTGGAAGAGAATAACCTGTCTTCCCTGGCACCTTTCGCACTATGTCATCCTGAATGGTGTCCAAATTTCTGCCATCGTGTTAGTGGGAGGAATCTTTAAGTTGTAAGTCAGCCCAAATTGACTGTCATCCTCCATAAGAGTTGTCTTACTCATGGGGTCTCTTCTCTGTGCTGAATCCTTAACTAACATAGAAGTGGGTACCAGAGACTGGATTATCATTGTGATAGGTCTGTCCATGTTGTTGTTTTTGTTGGAAATTCGATTCTGGCTGTTTGGATGCTTTAAATGGAGCTTAATATGCTGAAGTATTAGCAGCAGGGCAGAGAGTGGTGCTAAGAGTGATTTTAAATAAGGGGTCTTAGCACAGTAGATTTCAGTAGAGAGGAGTATTAATGTGAGACTTAGAAAATATCTTTTGTTATTTTGGTGAAGAATGGGGCTTCTTTGTGGGCTTGTATTCAGAGTATTCTGGAGGGTAATTTAAAGAGATGTAAATTAATACAATTAATAAAGGGAGCCTCAAAGAGACCTAAACTAGACATTGTTCCGTTGTTCACTCTCATGGGAAACATTTGAAGAAGTAGAGTAAAATGGGAAACAGAAAGTCCAAAATGGAGGGGTTCAAATATAGTGTTCACAACAGGGTATCAGGAAGTAGAATGGAGTTAAATCATGTAACCACAGATACTAAATGGAAGTAACTGAGAATTGACCAGAGGGGAATATACTCCCCAGCTAGGGATTCTCCTTGTAGATTTTCAGGTGATAAAGGCATGGTTTATATTATGTAGGCCTTTTAATGCTGCAGTTATTTTTTTTTTCATTTGGACAAAAAAAGATATGATTCTGATTCAAATTGCCAAGAGATGGACGGAGATGGCTGCTGTCAGTTGTCAACATGAATACATATGTTGTGAACTAAAATCGATAAATGGGAGAAAAATCAGAGATCCAGATCATAGGCTAGAAAACAGAGGGTTTTGGTCCAAATCATGCCATGGTATGACAATAACTTTGGATAGAGATCTTGAGAATACTGGCTCTGAAAAGCTTTGTGTTTATCCATGAGAGTATCAATCTTAAATCCCAAGATAGAGAGAGGCAGGGTTTTTTTGAGTTCAAGGCCAACCTAGAAGAAAGAAACAAAAGAATAGTTTTCTTTATTTGGTAAGGGTAAAGAAAAGATTAGTTCCAAACTCGGTGGTGCACAAATTAAGTGTGTGAGACAAGCAGATCTCTTGGTTCAAGGTGAGTCTACAGATCATGTTCCATTACAGCAATACTTAGGCAGTGAGCAAACCATTGAGACTAGGTTGCTGGGATAAATGCCATAGAACTAGGAGCCCTGTTCCAGCACCAGCAACTGATAGAACTTGGAAGTTTAGGGCAAGTTGCTATGGCTTTAGAATCCAGAATAGTAGAGTTTACTTGGATAGCTGAATCAGGTTAGTTTGAGCTAAGAAATTGCCAGTGACTTAGAAACTGTCACAGTTGATGTATAATATATTGGAAGTATTTTATGAGAGCACCAAGAAGCTGTGTTCCAGAGATAGCCCTCCTTAATGCAGCCAGATAATTTGTAAGAATCTTCCAGGTGGTACTGAAGGAATGAAGGGATCCTGAGGAGCAGTTGAGGCCTGGTCCTGTGAGTGGCTAGGTAAGGCCATTGGGGAAATTGCTGCTTCAGTGTCTGTTAAAGTCCAAGGACTGAATGGGGTTATACAATGAAGCTGAGGAATGGTACCTTGAAGACTGCCTAGGAGAGGCTCATGGTGGAAGTGCTGCCTGGTGGAAGCAGAAGAACTGGGTGTATTTGAGAGTCCAGTAAAATGGGTGACCACAAGTAAGAGCAGCAACAGTGGAGTACTATTGGCAGGAGCTTATGGTCACACAGAAACTAGATCTGCAAGGTGAAACCCAAGCTCTTTTTGTAAGAACCAAGATGATCCTCAGTGAACCCTGTGGGATGAATGTTGAGGAAAGCAGATATCAGGGATTGGAACCAGCAGAAAACAAAGGTGACAGTTTCTTTTATACAGTACAAGTGGATTATAATTTGCAAACCTGAAAAGAGTTGGACATCAATAAAGTCAATGCAGGAATTGAAATTTTTGCAGTTGGATTTTTGGCTTCATTTGAAGGAGTATCATCACTGTGAAGTTTTGAAATGTTTATATATACATCCTATGATGTTGTACATATATGATCTGATGTTAAGCTTTTATTTGATGCTGGAATGAATTTTAGAGAGTTAAGGAAGAGAAAAGGACATTTAGAATTCTGAGCTTTGTTGAGTCTGGACTAGACTATGGGTATTTTGGCATTTGAAAGTTCTAAGGTCCTTTGGCTTGATATAGCCCCATCTCATTTTTTTTTTTTTTGCAGAGACAAATTAGTGCCAGAGAATGGTTTTGATTGTTTCACTATGCTTCGCCTACATGAATTTAGCACTAATCAGATTTGTGGCCTTACTGAGGATGGGGTCGCTTTGTCATAGGAAGAATTTCACAGTGGAGGATTCATGAAAAACTCAGGACAGGCCAGCTTGGTTAAAATCATTCTCCTGGCAGCCTGTGGAAGAGAAAAACCTGTCTTCCTTGGCAAATTTAGCACTATGTCATCTTAAATGCTGTCCGAATTTCTGCCATCGTGTTAATAGAACGAATCTATAAGTTGTAAATCAGTCCAAATTGACTGTCATCCTCAATAAAAGTTGACTTACTCATGGGGTCTCTTCACTGTGATGAATCCTTAACAAACATAGAAGTGGGTACCAGAGACTGGGTTATCATTGTGATAGGTCTGTCCATGTTTTTGTTTGTTGGAAATTCGATTCTGGCTGTTTGGATGCTTTAAATGGAGCATAATACGCTGAAGTATTAGCAGCAGGGCAGAGAGTGGTGCTAAGAGTGATTTCAAATGAGGGGGCTTCGCACAGTAGATTTCAGTACAGAGGAGTATTAATATGAGGCTTAGAAAAAATCTTTTCATATTTTGGTGAAGAATAGAGCTCCCTTGTTCGCTTGTATAAGAGTTTTCTGGAGGGTAATTTAAAGAGATGTAAATTAATACCATTAATAAAGGGAGCCTCAAAGAGACCTATATTAGACTTTGTTATGTTGTTCACTCTTAGGGGAAACATTTCAAGAAGTAGAGTAAAATGGGAAAACAAAAGCCCAAAATGGAGGGGTTCAAATATAGTGTTCACAGCAGGGTATGAGGAAGTAGAATGGTGTTAAATCATGTATCCAAAGATAAAAAATGGAAGTAACTGATAATTGACTATGGGGAAATATCCTCCCCAGCTAGGGATTCTCTTTGTAGATTTTCAGTTGAGAAAGGTATGGTTTATATTATATAGGCCTTTTAATGCTGCACTTATTTTTTTTTCATTTGGAGAAAAGAAGATATGATTCTGATTCAAATGGC
>NW_021621426.1:0-2632 GCF_004785775.1 Grammomys surdaster
AGGACTTCAGGCTTTCCAGAAGAGCCATTGTGGCTTGTGCCTATGGTTCAGCCCTCAGGGGCCACCACAGAAGATGCTGAGTGAGATCCTGTTTTAAGCAAACAAAGTCTTTTCATAAAAGTATTTCCTCAGAGCTTACAGTGGTTGTGCATGCCTGGCCAGTCTAGAAGGGCAGTGAGGGCTTTTATCTTCTCTTTCTGCTTTATCCCACGGACTGTGTGGTTCTAATTGCCTGGGCCAGAAGCTGACAGCTCCAGCTCTGGGCAGCAGCCATTCAAATTGTTCTTAACTCTAGGCAGAGAAATGAAGGTCTGCAGTGTCACCTGTGCTCGGGTTTCCAAAGTTGCCAGCAGCTTCTGTGAAGAGAAGCATCCAGAGACATGGGCTGTAACCAGCAACGCTGGGCCATGGGTTATGACACTCATGCAAAGCCTTGAGGTTGATTGCTACCCAGACCTGGAAATGTTGGACAGAGAAGAGCAGGGGTCCCTTGGGACCGTCAGCACAGTCTTTGACTGTGTGGTCATCTGTGTGAGATGGGAATGTCACTCCTTCAAGTACTCCAGGACTCTCAGCATGTCACCTCTCTTAGGGAGAAGAAACCAGCACACTGCTTCCACCCCAGAGGCTGCTGTAGACTTAAGAGTCCCCAGCAACACTTTTCCAAGCCTTTCCCAACACTGTGACTGCTCTGGCTACTCATCCCTCATGAGGCTTCCCCCTCGGACCCCTCCCCAAGTTTTTTTGGTTTTGTTTTTGTTTGTTTTTTTTTACAATAGAATGACACAATTGACACCTGTCCAAAATATCACAGCATTGCCCAGACAATAAAAGCTTCAGAGGAGAAAGGGACATGTTATGAATAGGTAGTCCTGAGGGGAGGCAGACAGCAAAGTCACTGAAAGGGTCATGCCTTTGGAATTCTATTGACAAAGGCCCAGCAGCATAGCCTGTTTTTGTATGTTTTCTGTTCATATTATGTCACGTCAATCACCCACCATCACCCACCCATCGATCCGTATACCATTCACAAAAATGACATTCTAAATTCCAAAGAAACTGCCTGGAACTTTCAGTTTGCTTTTCCTTAGTGGTAGGTGGTCTGATTCTGTGGTGCTCTGTTGGCTCCTGAGGTCATGTGGGTAGACAGTGGATATCTGTAGTACCTTTGTCTTCCTGGATGGTGGTCTTTTGTAGGCTTGGGCTATTATTGGAACCCATTGTAAGTGGAGGTGGATTATGTTTTATACCTGCTATACCTGTAAGGCCATTTTGACCTAAAAAGATACAAGAGACATGTGTTTGTCATGTTATTATGGAACTGAACTATTATAAAAAATTCTTTTTTTTAAAGATTTATTTACTTACTATATATGAATATACTGTAGCTGTTTTCAGACACACCAGAAGAGGGCATCATATCTCATTACAGATGGTTGTGAGCCACCATGTGGTTGCTGGTATTTGAACTTAGGACTTCTGGAAGTGCTGTCAGTGCTCTTAACCACTGAGCCATCTCTCCAGCCCACTCTTTTTTTTTTTTTTTTTTTCGAGACAGGGTTTCTCTGTGTAGCTCTGTCTGTCCTGGAACTCACACTGTAGACCAGGCTGGACTCGAACTCAGAAATCTGCCTGCTTCTGCCTCCCAAGTGTTGGGATTAAAGGCATGTGCCACCACCGCCCGGCTATAAAAAATTCTTGTGTTGTTACTCATTAAGAATGAACATTTATGGCCAGGTGGTGGCAGCGGGCACCTTTAATCCCAGCACTTGGGAGGCAGAGGCAGGTGAATTTCTGAGTTCAAGGCCATCCTGGTCTACAGAGTGAATTCCAGGACAGCCAGGGCTACACAGAGAAACCCTGTCTCGAAAAAAAAAAAAAAGAAGAAGAAAAAAAGAATGAACATTTACAAGCACTGAGATTTCCATGTTAGTGTTTCATCTGCTACAAACCACTTGCAGGAGGAAGGGACTTAGATTTTACCATGCCCCCTAACACACACACACACTCACACACATGTGCGTGTGCAAATGCCTGAGGTGCATACTTAACAAAGCACCTGGCAGTGGTGGCGCACGACTTTAATCCCAGCACTTGGGAGGCAGAGGCAGGCGGATTTCTGAGTTTGAGGGTTTGAGGCTAGCCTGGCCTACAGAGTGAGTTCCAGGACAGCCAGGACTACACAGAGAAACCCTGTCTCAGAAAAAAAAAAATTCTCAGTGCTTGAAATGTCTTAAAAAATGACTGGGTATAGTAGTTTACAAACATAATCCCAGCACCTTGGGAGGCTGAGGCAGGGGAATTTTCTTGAGTTTTGAGGCCCAGCCTGGGCTACATAGTGAGTTTCTGGCTAGTTTGAACTACTTAACAATACCTTGTCTCAAAAATAATGGGGATCAGTGAGGTGACTTAGTGGGTGAAGAAGCTTTTTGTGCAAGCCTGAAGTCCTGAGAGTTCATCTCTGGAACCCATCCATGTAAAGGTGGAAGGAGATAACTCACTCCATAAGGTTGTCCTCTGATATCCACATGTACTTCACGGCACAAGTCCTGCCCCCCCCACCCCATCCCCCATCATACACACACACTTGCCTTAGCAATGGTTTCTATAGCATTAGAAACCATTGCTAAGG
>NW_021621426.1:2732-3670 GCF_004785775.1 Grammomys surdaster
GTGCAAGCCTGAAGTCCTGAGAGTTCATCTCTGGAACCCATCCATGTAAAGGTGGAAGGAGATAACTCACTCCATAAGGTTGTCCTCTGATATCCACATGTACTTCACGGCACAAGTCCTGCCCCCCCCACCCCATCCCCCATCATACACACACACTTGCCTTAGCAATGGTTTCTAATGCTATAGAAACCATTAAAAAAAAAAGACCAAAGCAAGTTGAGGAGCAAAGGGTTTATTTGGCTTATGCTTCTATATTGTAGTGATGACAGGAACTCAGATAGGGTAGGAATTACCACTGCTGGAGGTGGTCCAGGGGTGCCACTTCATTCAGAGCCTGGACATGGTGGGCAATTCAGGATGGCTCAAAGGAGACAAAGGAGAAGAAATGAGGTCTAGTTCTCTGCTGGCTGTTTCAAGAGGCTCCCTGATCCCTGCTGGGTAGCTGGTTTCTAGGAAGAAGTGGCAAGGAGAAGCACAAGCTTCTAGAAGCTTCGTGGAGTAATTACCATATGAAAACTGGTCAGGGAGCTGTAACATGAATACCCTGGGAACAGGGATGGCAGAGGGGTGCTAAGGGCACTACTTGGCTCACATTCCTCTAAGCTGGGGCTCTCATCACTCCCAGGCCCTTCCTGTCTGTACTTGCCACTCCTAATATCTCAGGAGCACCCTTGAATGGCAGAACAGTTGGGACTGAGAGGTGAATTCCAGGCCCTAGAGCTGGACCACTGGGATCTTATGTCCACAGCTTGTTGCTCTGTTCAATTTTGTCCTTGCTGTCAAGGCAATCTTAAGACCAGGAACAGCAACCTGCCTTTCTCATTTGCAAGCTCTTCCTTCCCTGGATATGTAGTCTTTGTGGCTTCCTAATGTCCCTTCACCACTGTGGGTTTAGGCTTCTGTCTGGCTGTGTGAAGCAGTCACACTGGCTTTCTAGG
>NW_021621427.1:0-1417 GCF_004785775.1 Grammomys surdaster
CTTGGCTCCTGTCTGTAAGCACACCACAGCATCAGTAACAGTCTCATGGCCCTTGGCCTCCCCTTGAACTGGATCCCAGTTTGAGACTTTTATTAGACCTCCTTCCTGTCGTGCTCTTCTCCATTTTTGTCCCTGCAGTTCATTCAGATAGGAACAATTCTGAGTCAGAGCTTTTGACTGTGGGATGGCAATCCCAACAATCCACTTGATGCCCTGTCCCTCCACTGGAAGTGATCTCTACAGTTCCCTCTACTGTAGAGCACTTCATCCTTTGAATCCTGAGAGTATCTCACTCCCCAGGTCTCTTGTACATTCTAGAAGATTCCCCACATTTTCTACCTCCAAAGGTTGCCTGTTTCCATTCTTTCTCATGTTCCTCAGGACTTCAGTACTGTTTTTCCCCAATACCTGATCATGTTCTCTCCTTCTTCTCACTGTCCCCTCTCCCACCCAGATCCTTCCCTCCCTCTGCCCACTGTGACTACTTTCGTCTCTCTCCCAAGTGGGACTGAGGCATCCTCACTTGGGTCCTTCAGCTTGATAACCTTCTTGAGTCTTGTGGATTGTGTCCTGGGTATTCTGTACCTTTTGGGCTAATATCCACTTATGAGTGAGTACATACCATGAGTGTCCTTTTGGGTCTGAGTTACCTCACTCCAGATAATATTTTCTAGTTCCATACATTTGCCTGCAAACTCATATGTCCTCATTCTTAATAGCTGAGTAGCTTTCCATTGTGTAAATGAACCACATTTTCTGTATCCATTCTTCCATTGTGAGACATCTGGTGCTAGCATCAGGGACTGGCTTTACAGTCAGGAAAAGGCTTTAAGGTCACTGATCACCTCTGAATCCAGCAATGATGGTGATGTCACCCCTAGACTACCAGGAAAGGACCTGCACACCTGTTGCCATGGCAACTGTTATTCATTCCCAGCTGCCACTTGCCTGCCCTTATCTGTGAGCAAAAGTGTATTTGGTTATGTCATGGCCCAAATAAAAGTCAGAACTCCCTAAACTTCACTCTCTTTTTCCCTTTTCTTCTTCATTGTCCCCCTTTGTCCTCCCCACCCCATAAACCTCTCCCATGGAACTGTGCTGTCCTGGTGTGATCTGTTCAATGAGCCACCATTCTAACATATCTGGGTTATTTCCAGCTTTTAGCTATCACAAATAAGGATGCATTGAACATTGTGGAACACATGCCCCTGTGGCATGGTGGGGCATCTTTTGGGTATATGTGCAAGAGTGGTATAGCTAGGTCTTCAGGTAGATTTATTTCCAATTTTCTGAAGAAAGACCAGATTGACTTCCAGAGTGGTTATACCAGTATGCAATCCCACCAGCAATAGATGAGTGTTCCTCTTTCTCCACATCCTTGCCAGCATTTGCTGTCACATGAGTTTTTGATCTTAGT
>NW_021621427.1:1517-2092 GCF_004785775.1 Grammomys surdaster
CCACATCCTTGCCAGCATTTGCTGTCACATGAGTTTTTGATCTTAGTCACTCTGATTGGTGTAAGGTGGAATCTCAGGGTTGTTTTGATTTGGCATTTCCATATCACTAAGGGTTTTGAACATTAATTTCTTCTTCTCCCTGTCCCCTCTCCCACCCGGATCCTTCCCTCCCTCTGTGCCTGCTTTATTCTCCCTCCCAAATGGGATTGAGGCATCACTCCCATTCAAGATTCCTCTGTTGTGAATTCTCTGTTTAGTTCTATACCCCATTTTTTGATTGACTTGTTTGGATTTTTGATGCTTAGCTCCTTGAGTTCTTTATGTTTTTTGATATTAGCCAAATGAAAATAGATCTATATTTGTCACCTTGCACTAAGCTCATGTCCAAGAGGATCAAAGACCTTAACATAAAACCAGATACACTGAATCTAATATAAGAGAAAGTTGTAAAGAGCCTTGAACTCATTGGCATAGGAGGAAATTTTCTAAAAAGAAATCTAGTGGCTCAGGTTCTAAGATCAAGAATTAAAAAATAGGACCTCATGAAACTGGAAATCTTCTGTAAGGCAAAGAAC
>NW_021621428.1:0-3285 GCF_004785775.1 Grammomys surdaster
CAGGACATTGGTGTATTTAGGAATTAGTCCTAGAAATACTTTGTTGTGTAAATCTCCCTTTTACCCAAATGGTCAGACTTGGAGTCTCCTGTCCCTATATGAATTGTTGAAAGTGTAACCTGGGGTCTGAAGCATGTATAGAATTGAAAATCTGTTCTAGGCTAGCTCCTCTTTGAGCACTAGCCAGTCCTGGATGCATGCTATTCTTCAAGAATTTTTCTTCATTAATGTCTTAGGTTCATCAAGTTATTTCTCTCTGGGCAGACATATTAATTCTGGAACAGCTGTATATTCTGCAGAGAAAAATGTTTCTTAGGGTCTGTCTGTTACATTATGTTAGGTAGGCTTGCCCCTAGACATAGACTAGTCTGTATGTTCACAGGGTACATATCTTGCTGTCCCCTTGACTAAACTTAAAATTCTAAAATTCTTAAATTAAGGTGTTGTTACATCATAGAGTTTTAGAATTACAAATTAGAGTCACTTAGACCACAAGAAACATTTAAGCACTAGGAAAAGGATTTGTGTATGGAGTATGGCCTCTGCTTTCACACCAGAATAGGAGGAACAGTTTATTGTACAGTGCAGGGGGAAATGGTGAAGGCAATGCCTAGATCACAGACTGAAGTTTAAGGCAGTCAGCTTCAGAGGCCACCGTTATGAAGAAGTACTTGAATGAAGTAGGACAGTGGTTTTATAATTTCTGGACATGTTTTGATTAATGCCATGTGAATGAAGACAGGCCTTATTGGTTGATGTAGCATTTGGGGAGGATAGCTTGAGCCAACGAATATTGAATTTGCAGTTCGAGAACTCTCCTATGCAGATATATGCAGTCCTGGTTGAAACAATTAAGTCAGCTCAGAGGTTTGAGACACAGGCCACTCACTGTCTGTAGCTGTGTGTGTCAGGTTATACACCCCAGCAGCTAATATTGTATACAGGGCCAAGGTCAATTGGTGATTTTCCCTGCCTTGCCCTCAAGTCCATAACTTTATTTGGTCTTAAAAAGAAAATTAGAGCAGTAACCTACACTTGCCAGTGATCTTTCTGTCTACATAGGCTGTGATTTATGAAATACAATAGAAAGAATTAAGGAATATTATAGTTTTGAGAGGGCCCCGGGAGATCATAAATTTAATGCATAATTTTGTGTATGAGAAACCTTAAACTCAGAGAAGGTCTTGGACTTTACCCACTTCAGTATCCACTTCTTCTAACAGAATTGCTTAGTGTTGACTCTGCTATCCTGCCTTATCTCTGGGAACCTGTGTGGTACCAGTCCCAGCCCAGAGAATATTGGATCTGCGGATGAAAACCAGACACACATGTTGCTCAATTTCAGTTTGCCTTATCAGCTCAATTGCTGGGCATCATTAATCTTCAGAGACAAGCGTGCCCTCCCCAATACTCTTAGCTCAATACCCTAAATCTGTCCTCAACTTGGGTTGCTCAGTTACCTTCAGTCCCAGCTCAACACTTCCAACGGAGACCTGCCAGAGATCTCACATAGTTGGTTGGCTTTTCTACCTCCAAAGCATGAGAAAAACTCTCTTTCTCCCCATTTTGTGTCTGCTCACTCGCCTGTGGGAACCCAGAACTTCTGCCTGTTCCACCTATCTCAGTGTCCGCTAGCATCTTTATTGATGGATCAAGACCCAGTTGGGAAGCAGGAGCATCAGAACCAACCCAACAGCTTAGTTGGTTTTGTTTGTTTGTTTGGTTGGTTGTTTTTTTTTTTTTTTTTTTTGAGACAGCGTTTCTCTGTGTTGCCTTAGCTGTCCTGGAACTCACTCTGTAGAGCAGGCTGACCCCGAACTCAGAGATCCACCTGCCTCTGCCTCTGCCTCCCAAATGCTGGGATTAAAGTCGTGCGCCACCTCTGCCAGGATCAGCTTAGTGATTTTTAATTTCTCTAGTTAAACAAGCAGTTTTCCACTGAAACAATGAAATGTACAGAGAGAAATGCTGCAGACATTCCAGGTTCTCTGCCCCTGCTTCTTAATCTACAAAGGCCTAGGGTTATTGCTTGGTTCTTTTTTCTATTTATTATTTATGTTTAATTTTTCATTAATGACTTTACTTCCTCATCATGGCTTTCCCTCCCTTCTCTCCTTCCAGTCCCTCCCTCTCACCTTTCCTTTTTCTATGAACCTCTCTCTTACTCCTCAGAGAAGGGAAACCTGCCCATGGATATCAGCCCACCTTGGCGTATCAAGTTGTAGTAGGATTGGACACATTTTTCCATTGAGGCTAGAGAAAGTTGTCCATTTAGGGGCAAGAGATCTAAAGGCAAGGAACAGAGTCAGACACAGCCCCTGCTACTGCTGTTAGCAGTCTGACATGAGCACTAAACTATATATCTCTTACATATGTGTAAGAGGACTATGTCTTTCCCATCATGGGTGGTGGTTCAGTCTCTGTGCCCAGGTCAGTAGATTCTGTAGCTTTTCATGTGGTGTTCTTGAACTCTTTGGCTCTTTCCTTCTTCCCTGTCTTCCACAGGATTTCCCCAAGCTCTACCTAATGTTTGGCTTTGGGTCTCAGCCAAACACTATTTTCTTCATCTGGTAGGTAAAGCCACTCAGATGATTGTTATGCTGGCCTCCCTTCTGCAACTGTAGCAGAATAATATTAATAATGTCAAGGGTGGGCTCTCTCATGGCATGGGACTCAAGTTGGGCCAGTCATTTGTTGTCTGTTCCCTCTTTATCTCTGTACTGCTTATGGCAAGAAAAAATGTGGGTCAATGGTTTTTGTCTAGGTCAGTATACCGTACATCCTTCCTTTGGAAATCTTACCTGGTTATAGGAATTGACCATTTCATGTTCTGTATCTCCTCTCCCTAGGTGTCTTAGCTGTGATCCCTTTGTTTGTTTTTATGAGAGTACCATGTTTTTATGAGAGTACTATGTGAATTTTTTTACTACTGTTCTGTAACACAGATTGAGATCAGGTATGGTGATACCTCCAGAATTTCTTTTATCATAAAGGATTGTTTTAGCTATCCTGGATTTTTTTTTTAATTTGATATTCAGCATTGTTCTTTCAAGGTCTGTAAAGAATCATCTTGCAATTTTGATGGGAACTGCATTGATGTATAGATGGGTTTTGGTGTGATAGCCATTTAAGATATGTTAATCCTTCCAGTCCAAGAATATGGGAAAATTTTCCATCTTCTGAGATGTTCTTCACTTTTTTTCTTCTAAGACTTGAAGTTCTTGTTCAGAAGACTTGTTTGGTTAGAGTTACACCAAGTTATTTTATGTTATTTGTGGCTATTGT
>NW_021621429.1:0-2340 GCF_004785775.1 Grammomys surdaster
GCCATTGTGGAAATTGCTGCTTCAGTGTCTGTTGAAGTCCAAGGACTAAAAGGGTTCATACAATGAAGTTGAGGATTGGTACCTTGAAGACTGCCTAGGAGAGGCTCATGGTGAAAGTGCTGCCTGGTGGAAGTAGAAGAACTGGGTGTATTTGAGAGTCCAGTAAAATGGGATGACCACAAGGAAGAGCAGAAACAGTCGAGTACAATTGGCAGGAGCTTATGGTCAGACAGAAACTAGAGCTGTAAGGTGAAACACAAGCTCTTTTTGTAAGAGCACAGAAGATCCTCAGTGAACGCTGTGGGATGAATGTTGAGGAAAGCAGCTATCAGGGACTGGAACTAGCACAAGACAAAGGTGACAGTTTCTTTTATACAGCACAAGTGGATTATAGTTTGCAAACCTGAAAAGAGTTGGACATCAGTAAAGTCAATGCAGGAAATGAAATTTTTGCAGTTGTATTTTTGGCTTCATTTGAAGGAGTATCATCACTGTGAAGTTTTGAATTGTTTATATATACCCGATGATGTTGTACATATGTGATCTGATGTTAAGCTTTTATTTGATAATGGAATGAATTTTAGAGAGTTTAGGAGGAGCAAAGGACATTTAGATGCTGAGCTTTGTTGAGTCTGGACTAGTCTATGGTTATTTGGCCATTGGATAGTTCTAAGGTCCTTTGCCTTGGTATAGCCCCAATAATCTCATTTTTTTTTTTGCAGAGACTAATTAGTGCCTGGGAATTGTTTTGATTGTTTCACTATTCTTAGCCTACATGAATTTATCACTAGTCAGATATGTGGCCTTAATGAGGATGGGGTCGCTTTGTCATAGAAAGTGTGTCACAATGGAGGATTCATGAAAATCTCAGATCAGGGCAGCTTGGTTAAAATCATCCACCTGGCAGCATGTGGAAGAGAATAACCTGCATTCCTTGGCAACTTTAGCACTATGTCATTCTGAATGGTGTTTGAATTTCTGCCATCGTGTTAATAGAAGGAATCTTTAAGTTGTAAATCAGCCCAAATTGATTGTCATCCTCAATAAGTGTTGTCTTACTCATGGGGTCTCTACACTGTGATGAATCCTTAACTAACATAGAATGGGTACCAGAGGCTGGGTTATCATTGTGATAGGTCTGTCCATGTTTTTGTTTGCAGGAATTTCGTTTCTGGCAGTTTCGATGGTTTAAAAGGAGCTTAATATGCTGAAGTATTAGCAGCAGGGAAGAGAGAGGTGTTAAGAGTGATTTTAAATGAGGGGGTTGGCACAGTAGATTTCAGTCGAGAGGAGTATTAATATGAGGATTAGAAATTATATTTTCATATTTTGGTAAATAATAGGGCTTCCTTTTGAGCTTGGCTTAAGAGTTTTCTGGAGCGTAATTTAAAGAGATGTAAATTAATACCATTAATAAAGGGAGCCTCAAAGAGACCTAGATTAGACTTTGTTCTGTTGTTCACTCTTATGGGAAACGTTTCAAGAAGTAGAGTAAAATGGGAAAGTTTAAGCCCAAAATGGAGGAGTTCAAATATAGTGTTCACAACCGAGTTTCAGGAAGTAGAAAGGTATTTTATCATGTATCCAAAGATACTAAATGTTAGGAATTGAGAATTGACCATGGGTAAATATCTTCCCCAGCTAGGGATTCTCTTCGTAGATTTTCAGTTGAGAAAGGGGTGGTTTATGTTATATAGGCCTTTTAATGCTGCAGTTATTTTTTTTTCATTTGGACAAAAGAAGATATGATTCTGATTTAAATGGCCAAGAGTTGGACAGGAATCGTTGCTGTCAGTGGTGAACATGATTAGATATGTTGTGAACTAATATCCATACATGAGATAAAATTCAGTGATCCAGATCAAGGGCTAGAAAACAGAGGGTTTTGGTCCAAATCATGCCCTGGTATTACATTAAGTTTGGATAGAGATCTTGAGAATACTGGCTCTGAAAAGCTTTGTGTTTATGCACCATAGTATAAATCTTTAATTCTAAGAGAGCAAGGCATTGTAATTTCTGAGTTCAAGGCCAACCTAGAACAAAGAAAGCAAAGAATAGTTTTCTTTATTTGGTAAAGGTAAAGAAAAGATTAGATCCAAACATGGTGGTGCACACATCAAGTGTGTAATACAAGAACCACTCTGAGTTCAAGGTTAGTCTACAGATCATGTTCCATTACAGCAGTACTTAGGCAGTGAGCAAACCATTAAGACTAGGTTGCTGGAATAAATGCCATTCAACCAGGGGCCGTGTTCCAGCACCAGCAACTGGTAGAACTTGGAAGTTTTGGGCATGTTGCTATGGCTTTAGAATCCAGAATTTTAGATTTTACTTGGACAG
>NW_021621430.1:0-5795 GCF_004785775.1 Grammomys surdaster
TTTTTTTTTTTAAACAGGTTCTTACTCTGTAGCCCAGGATGGCCTGGCACTCACCAAATTCCTTCATACTCTGCCACCCATGTATCTGGCTGAGACTATAGTGTCAACTGTGCTACTTGACAGTATAAGGCCACTTTTGAGTAAATTCTTTCTCTATTTATATGTTATGTCTCTGCCATTTTCTTCCTTTCTTTTTTGTTTTTGTTTTTTTAACAATGTTTTTTTCTCTTTTACTAAAGGTAAGAGGTTTGACTCATAGGGAAGAGCCTTCTTGAGTTTAAAGAACTTAGACCATGCTACTGTCTCTCCCTGTGCGGTGTGGAAGGAGCAGTATTTCTACTTGTGATTAAGATACTGAGTAAGAGCATGGTGTATCATGTTTATAATCCTAGCATGTGGGATGTTGAAACAGGAGGATTGCTATGAGTTCCAAGTGAGTCTGCGTTACATAAGTAAGTTTGAGGCCGACCTAGGCTACAGAATGGGACCTATCTCAAAAAGTAAGGTGATTAAAAAAAATATGCCAACTTCGAAGAAATCTATATTTTTTTCAGATTAAAAATGATTTGGTTAATGTAGGGTGCAAAAAATCTGTTCTTTATTAAAATACAAAAGTACTCGTAATGATTGCTGAGTCCTCTTAGGTCTAAAGGACATGAGTTATTTTGGTTTTTTGTTTGTTTGTTTGTTTTTAATCTTCCTTTAAAACAAGAAATTAATTTTGGTTCCTACAAGGACACAGTTCTGTAAAATGAAACAATATCCTCTTCTGCCTCTTAATTTTCACCTCATCATATCCTGAGTACATTTTAAGAAAACCCCATGCTCGGGTCTATAGGAAATCAATCCCTGCTGTTAAAGCTTATAACCCGTCAACGTGTAGCCACCTTTGCATACAACCCCACCATACACAGTTAAAAGCAATCTATGACAATAGTCAAAACAGATATAGATCATGTGTCACAGAGGTGCACAGAATAGGAAGAGCAATTCCTGCTTGTCATTCGCAACTTTGTTGAGAAAATGGCACTCGACCTACTTTAGAGAGGAGGTGGGGTATCTTCAGCCTCCAACTCCAGCGCTTGGGAGACAGACACCAAGGAGATCTCTATGGGTGTGAGGCAAGTCTGGGCTACGAAGTGAATTCTAAGTCTGGGTTAAATGAGACTGTGCAAGGAAGAGGAGTGGAAGGAGTAGGGGGAGAGAGAGAGAGAGAGATGGAGAAGGAGGGATGGAGGGAGGGAGGGAGGGAGGGAGGGAGAGAGAGAGAGAGAGAGAGAGAGAGAGAGAGAGAGAGAATATGAATGTCAGACTGCAGACTGCAAGAGATCCTATCTGAAGATGAGGGTTGAGTGGGGGTCCTTTCCAAACATATTGTTGAGTTGAGGTAAATGATGAGGGATATGGTTGGACAGCCCTTTTCCTACCCTGTCACGACCCCCTCCTCAGTCCTTCCCCTGTGGCTTTTCTCAGCATACTGCTTTTAGTCATTTAGTTGCTGAAAGTATCTCTATGTCTCTTATGCCCCAGATCCCACTGAGTAGGTGGAAGCAGCTCAGACACTGGCCACTGTTACCTGAATAACACAGGAAGCAGCAGAGTAAGAATGTCCATGTCCCATAGTCATCATTTTCTTTGTGTTACATTGTTTGTTTTTACTTTCTATGTTGTGATACAAGGACTTGCACTGTAGCCCATGTTGGACTTGAAGTCACTAAATAGACTCCTCTAGCTTCCATTTGAAGCAATCCTCCTGCTTCAGTCTCCTGAGCTCAGACCATTCTCTACTGTGGACAGAGCTAAACTGAATAGACTGTTTAGCTCCCCTTAGGTAAAAAAGCCACAGGAGACCTGTGACAACTTTGCAGCCCATTCCTTGTTGCTATACACTGTACTACTGACGCTCTAGACCAGCCTCTTCACAAGCACCTTAGGAAATGAGAAGTCTAGGCCAAAGAGATGGGTGGGAGAGTTAGGAAAGAAACAGGGTTTTGGTCCAGCATCCTTCCTGCCCTCTTTCTTACCTTGCTGGCTTGGAGCATCTCATCTTCCCTGCTGCTGTCTCTCCCTGCCCTGGATTCTCCTTCTGAGTTTCAGCTTTCTCCCACTGATGTGGCCTGGCCCTGCCTTACCCACCTTCTTCAGGGCCATCCTGTCTTGGGTGACTATCACTTCTCCAGTTCCCAGGTGGCTCTGTTGTCTCAGGTTGTGGGCATTTACTTCCTTCTCCTCCTCCCTACCCTCTGGGCATCCTGTCATTTCCTATGAAGTTGAACTCAGGACCACTTGGTGATTTCTGTAACTGTCTTCCCTGTGGGGATACACTTGGTCCTCCCCTGGGTGACATGGAGACAAAATGACTGGAGGTTGAGAGGGCCCAGGATAAAAAGGCCTTTGCTCAGATTGGGAAGGCAGACCAAGTGTGCTGCATCTAAAAGAGATTCAGGGGTCATTTCAAAGGTGGACATAGTAGACTGTATATCAGTATTGTGTTGGATCATAGCGCTGAGTTGGACCCAGAACCAAGCAGTTCTTTTGGTGACTTGAGGCTGTGGAAAACCAAGAGCAAAGTGAACCAAATAGTCTTGACTCCATAATAATTAAAACTTATCACAAGACACCAAGTGATCTCTCAAGCAGGAATGCTTTGTTGTGGAAGCTGCTGCTGCTGCTGCTGCTGCTGTTGCTCTTGTTGTTGTTTTGTTTCTGCAGTGCTGGAGAATGAGCCCAGGGCCTCACACATGCTGAGTGAGCACTTCACCTATACTCCTCGCCATCTTTTCATGTTTTATTTTGAGAATGGGTCCTGTTAGATTGCCCAGGCACACTTTAGACTTGCTGTCTCAATGCTTGACCTGTGGAGTAGCTAGTGACAAGAACCTGTGCTGCCAGCCCTGCTGTGTTTCACTCTGGAGAGTCACAGTGAAGAACAGAGAAGCCACAACATTGGTGTTCCTACAGGACATGTTTTCTCTTGTACTTTCTGCACCCCTCCTCACCATCAAGCAAAAAGAACAAGAATTCAGGAGTTATCTGTTTCTGTTAGAAGTGGGATCATGGGCTAGCTGCAGGGGTGAAGGTCTATAATCTCAATGGTAGCATCACTGAGACAAAAAGATCTCAAGTTCAAGGCCAGCCTGGGTTGTGTAACAAGATAGTGACTCAAAGCACCGAAAGCCGAAAGGATGTAACTCTGGTAGAGCACTTGCCTACCATGCACAAGCCCTTCGGTTCAATTCCCAAAGCACCACAAAATATACATAAATGAATAAATAATAAATAATAAATAAAGACAAGATTGTGGATTAGTTAAGAGTGTAACCACTGAGCCTGGATTTTCTTCTCCCAAGTATTGAAACCCTGGGGTTCATATGAGCACTAATTCATACAGTATGATTTCCAGTATAAAATAAGCTCTATACAATTATTATTATTAATATTATTATGTGTCTTTTTAAAACCAATCACACAATCCAAAGCTTGAGCCTAGATGGAACAAGAGGCCTGGGATGCAATCTATACCCTCAGGTAATTTATAGTCTAGTTAAGGAGCCCACTATCCAATTAAGCCCTGAGAGTCCCTCTGAACAGATTACCAACATTTGACCAGGCCACACCCCTAGGATGGTGAGAATTCAGGACAGGATAGGAGCCTATGGTGAGCACCTGCCTAGCTGTGAGCACCGAGGAAGTCTAAACTGCAACATAGACAGCTGATCAAAAGAGCTGGGGAAAAAATCTCTTTTAGCTATCGACTGTGTCTTGTCTACCTACTCCAAATTCAGCTGCCAGAGCTTGTCAACTGCAGACTTCCAAAGCTTCCAGGAAAGACTTAGCTCTCTGCAACATGAAAGGCCGTGTTGTTAGTGGTGCTTCTGTTCTCATTTCCCTAGCAATCACCCTCCTGAACCAGGAATTTTCATTCCTGTTTTAGGATGAAGCATTACAGAATGCTTTCCTATAAACTTGTGTGTGTGTCTGTGTGTGCATGATACATATGTATCATATATATATATATATATATATATGCGCACCATATTTGCAAACATATGCTTCAGACTCAACACATCAACACATATGTACTCACCACACTTGCTATGCAATTGCTATGATCTTGGCCTCCCCCTAAGAAGGTCCAAATTCTAATGTCTCTTATTCCTCATCCTCCATAAACATCCTGCCCCCTTTCCCTCTGACCATTTGAAGGTTCTGTCCTGCATGTTCCTCTGCCAGACATCCTTCTAAAACCAGAGATTTGGTTTCTAACACATGGTTTGACCTGCTCTGCGGCAGGTGTGACAGATCACCTACCTCCACCTCTCTCTCTCTCTCTCTCTCTCTCTCTCTCCCACCCAGCCCCGCCCAGGACAGTGATTCTCTGTGGGTCAGGACTCCTTGGGGTTCCACATCAGATATTTATATTATGATACATAACAATAGCAAAATTACAGTTATGAAGTAGCAGCAACATAATTTTATGGCGGGGGGGGGGTCTCCACAATATGAGGAACTGTATTAAAGGGTGGCAGAATTAGACATGTTGAGAATCACTGCCCGAGGAGATTCTGAGGACAGGCACACGAAAGATAATATGGGTGAAGCTTCCAGTAACTTTGCTTTTTGGAAAGATCTCAAACCACTCTACAGATGTTGCCTAGCCCCAATTACAGTTTCAAACCAGGCCTCCAGAGCAGAGATTTTTAGACATTATAAGAAGTGTGTGTGTTTGTGTGAAAAGAATTTGAGCATGCACCGGGGAACAAATTTAGGAGGTGAGAAGCAATCACTAGATCTGTGTGTTTATGCATATGGCTAAGGAGGAGGCCCTCCGTGTCTCACTTGTGACGTTTAAAGTTGGAAGGTTTTAGATTCTATTGCTGAATGACCCTGATGAGCAAATAGTGTAGGAGGAGTAAATTTGCAGATCTCCAAGTGACTCTAAGCTAAAAGGTCTTGTGTTAAAAAGGCCACCAATACTCTCTAAGCCTGACACCTAAGCCATGTAAACTCTAAGATGGAGTCCCTCCTGTGTGGATACATAGTCTACGAGGAACTGAAATTTTCTACAAGAATAACTGTTATTTCTGCTTACTCTCTGGTTGTCTTGTGTGTGTTTGTGTGTGTGTGTGTGTGTGTGTGTGTGTGTGTATAAACTCTATGTTTTATCAGTATTTTTTTTCTGAACAGATCTCACAATATTAACTTTAAAAAAAAATAGAGTCATGTGGGCCACACCATTTGGAAATCTAAGGCTGGTGAATTGTTGCAGACTGTTAGACAGCCTGGGCTACACAGTGAGTTCCAAGGCAGCAAGGATGAAAGAGAAAAAGAAGAAAGCATTTGAACCTCCTAAGTGTTTTGGAGTACAGCTATAGTTTGCAGTGATGGATGAACTCAAATATTCAAGACTCTGTCAGACCGAGATGAGTATTTTAGGAACGTTTATTATTTGAAGTTTTATGTTCTAAAAGCAATGTTCTTAAGGAGCAACTGAAAACAGATGGGAGAAAATACCCAACAGAAACAGGTGAGGGTGGAAACAATGTTTCAATCAATGTTGAGTTTAGCTGTGGTGCCTCCTGGGAATTCATGAGCATGTTTATTAATTTGGCTTTAGCTGTTGGTGTTTAACCCCCTTTGCCTCTTCTGGTTTTCATTACCTATGTAGAAAAATACACCTGTATAAAGAAAAATCAGGAATTCAAAAGATGCCTATATTTGTGTCATGTATTGTATCAGATCAGATGAAACATTCTTCCCCTTACTTTTCATGAAATGCTTATTTTAGAAAAAAA
>NW_021621430.1:5895-10780 GCF_004785775.1 Grammomys surdaster
GAAAGCATTTGAACCTCCTAAGTGTTTTGGAGTACAGCTATAGTTTGTAGTGATGAATGAACTCAAATATTCAAGACTCTGTCAGACCGAGATGAATATTTTAGGAATGTTTATTATTTGAAGTTTTATGTTCTAAAAGCAATGTTCTTAAGGAGCAACTGAAAACAGATGGGAGAAAATACCCAACAGAAACAGGTGAGGGTGGAAACAATGTTTCAATCAATGTTGAGTTTAGCTCTGGTGCCTCCTGGGAATTAATGAGCATGTTTATTAATTTGGCTTTAGTTGTTGGTGTTTAACCCCTTTTGCCTCTTCTGGTTTTCATTACCTATGTAGAAGAATACACCTGTATAAAGAAAAATTAGGAATTCAAAAGATGCCTATATTTGTGTCATGTATTGTATCAGATCAGATGAAACATTCTTCCCCTTACTTTTCATGAAATGCTTATTTTAGAAAAAAACTGACATTCAAAAATGATGGAGAAGAATGCACAGTATCTGTGATACCCAGGAAATCTGCTCTCAGTTCTGAGTTAGAAGGAAAGCAGGAATAGAAATTGTCCATGGCAGTGGAGCTGGAATCAGAAACGCACAGTTACACACTGCTGAGAGTTTCTTCTAGGAAACTACTCACATAAAGCCAGGATTCCTGGCTTTGCTAAAGAATGTCACCTCACCCCCAGTTGGTATGAAATAGAGGTGTGCTTTGTCTGTTTATCTGTTTATTTTTATTTTACTTTCTTATTTGGGATGGTCATCGAGAACGGCTGTGGAAAGGATACATAGCTGAGGCTAGTCTTGTATAGGAATTCCAAGTGCTGTTATTAAAGAAATGAGCCAGGCGTGTGCCAGCATGCCCAGCTTGAGTTGATAGATTTTTAAACACAGATTACTAGAAAGAGAAATACATAGGAAAGGAGTAACTACGTTCTTGATTGCAGGCATCCCAAGAAAGAGTGGCACTTGAGAGTCTTCGCTAGAGGCATCTACATGATTTGGAGGCTCCTGAAGGTACAGCTCAAAAAGTTGCTGAGGAAATAGCACCATAATTACTGTGTTGGACTGGCTAAGATTACAACTGACAAGGTAAAACCATAGGTCAAAAGGATGTGTTATTGGTGGAAAGTTTAGATTATAACTCTTATTGCTGAAAAGATTGAAAATTACATGTTTACATCTGAGAAAGGAGAAAGGCCACATGTGAAAGTCATATGTGCTCAGCCTTAAGTATCTTTCAGGACCATTTTAACATTCCCATTTCTAAGGATCTCTGTATAGAAGGAACACGGTGTAGGTAACTTTTACAGCAAATATTAATTCTGCTGAAACTCTTAACTCTGAGCTACTAGGAAACTTCAGGCAGACTCTAGGGTTGAGAGGCTCCTTTCTCTTCCTGTACCTCCCCCCAATCTTTTTTTTTTCTTTTTACTCTACTTGAAGGTGACCTTTGATTGGAATCATAACAAACTAGAAGAAGGTGTTAGAGAGGGGAGCAAAGTCGTGTGCAAGAGGAACTGAGGAGTAGAAGATCATGGTGACCTTGAAGAAACCCAGACAATCTGGTGTGATCAGAATAGAGTTCATTTGAATAAAGAAATGGAGTTGAGGCTGGAAAAGCAGGCAGGAGTGGGATCCTAAGGAGCCTCATATGTCATGCCAAAATTAAACGCTGTGCCAACCTCAGCCACTGGAAGCTTTGTTCAGTGGTGGGTGAAGGGCTGCTAACTGTCTTAGAGCAAAATGAATTCAAAGGACCTGTCAGCTGTTAAGAGTTAGCTTGGGGTGGGGGCGGGGGGCAGCTTTGGCATTGTTTCTTTTACTATGCTCAACCCATGTGTCCATTACCTTCTGTACAGCAGGGTCTGGAAGGCACTAGTCATTCAAACATTGTCAATAAGGATGGGGTCTCTGTGTTCAAAGAGCTGGTTGAAGAAATGCACATTTAATCAACCTGTTACAACATAATATGCATGTGAGATAATAGGGGAGGTTCAGGCTGGATCTGGAAGAGCATATGGCAGGGGCATCCTAACAAGATCTGGGAGCACAGAGAGGCCCATTAACACTTTGAACTAATTCATTATAGATTCCTCACATTTGACAAAAGGAAAAGAATGGGAGGCAAGGTCATAAAGTGCTTAGAGGTCCAATAATCTGTGTTAGGGGCTTAGCTTCTCCTTAACAAGCCTGTGAGGAGTATGAAGGGGATGGAGCCTAGTTGTGAGAGCTCTTGGTAAGCACACACAGTATTCTAGCATCCAGGTCCAAAGCTACAATCCCAGCTGTCAGCTATGCCAGGATAGCTAACTGAGTTCCTTGGATCGGCAGAGGGCTGAGGGCGAGAGAAAGAAAGACAAAGAGTCATCTGGTAAAGAACCAAATGCTATATTTTCAACTGTGTAGATCCCTTTTATACTCCCCACAAAAAAAGGAACACAAACAGGAACAGGAATAAAAACAAGGGCAAGGATCAAAACAGGAACAAGGATCAAAACAGGAACAAGGAGACACACTTGGCAGCCTATCACCTAAGTTTGGATTTCTCCTTGAGCAGTCTTCTCAGAGAAATGCATAGAGATGGAGGATCGGGCATAACAGCACAGGTGCAGAGGATGTTGACCCACAATTCACCCTTTTTCTTTTAATTAGAGGCCAAGCAGAGACAGAGACCAGACCCTCAGTGAATATTGGGGATATTGTAATGACCTCCAGCCCCCTGCTGTTGTACAGTGAAGGGGTATGGTCATACCCATCCCGGTGTCTTTTTCCTGAGGGGAACTGTATCAACACCAACCGCTATGCAGCCAGGCATGTCTCTCAGGGAAACTCCCTTGCAGTCCCTCGGGCCTAGGTGAATGATAACGCTCTTTGTAGCATGGTCAGCCACACTTGGGCAGAGGGATCCCCTCGACCATGTAAAAGCACCAATCCTCGCACAACAGCTAGAGATTGTACCTGTTGTGTACAGACACCCAAAAAACAACCATCAGCAAAATTAGGCTAAAAACTGCCAAGGAAGTAACTCCAGCCCACTCTTTCACCAGCATTCCCACTTGAAGAAACATGCTCAAGATTGATGACCCATCAATAGGATCAACTCTGGTATTATTAACTAATACAATCTTATTAAAGAGCTGCCGAGTGAGATAATAAGTAGCATTCCAAGAGCCAGAAATCAACTGATTCAAATACTTAACAGAAGAGGAAGCATTAATTACATGCACGGGTGTAACACAGATGGCATGAAAGAAGGGATCATAGCTAACAACATGTCTGGTGGATAACATAAAATCTACTTGTTCTTGAACCAAAGCAATTTGTTGATTTGAATCTAAAACAGCAATATGAAAATGAGACTGAATATCACTCTGAGAAGGCAATGTATCTGTACCCTCCCCAAAGTTCATTCAATGTCTGGGCAGTTTGTATGCTGCTGGATAAGGCAATCCCTGCACCCACGGCGGTCCCTGCAGCAATGGCAATGGTGGCAATGATCCTGGAAGTAATTCCGAAATCTCTTTTCTGTCGCTTCTAGATGATAACTTCAGCCCCATCAGACTCCACTGGTATTGCCATAAATCCACTCCAACAACTTGCTAAAAAACAAGACTCAGCAGAACAATTTAGCTGCCCCCCTTCACTGGTCTGATTAAACAAAACAAAAGGAAAGGGGTCATATCAAGACAGGCACGGTGGGATCAAGGCTCACACTTATCAATATTGGTGGATTTTGGACCAGGCTCCATTGTTCCATTCCCTTTACCGGGCTCATCCACAGGGCGAACACAACGCTCGGGAATCCAAAGAGGCCCATCTGCATTTTTTTGGAAAGACACAAACCGATCCTCTAATCCTTAATAACACTGGATCAGGGCCCTTCCAAACCCGAGATGTTAAATCACACCGAAATCTTTCTTCCTTTACAGCCTTATTTGGTCTCCAATGGCGCTCGGCTGCAGATCTGCCATCACCATCCACCAAAAGAAAATTTAAAATATAAAGTATAATAGATAATTTATTATGTGGTGTGATGCCATATTCATTCCTTTTTATTTTTTCTAAGTAACTTTTTATAGTGCTATGACAGCGCTCTACTATAGCTTGTCCCTGGGGATTATATGGAATTCCAGTTTTATGGCTAACCTCATAATCTTTAAAAAATGTCTGAACTGAGGAACTAATATATGCTGGGCCATTGTCTGTCTTAATAGTTCTAGGAACTCCCGCATAGGCAAAGGCCGCTAAACAGTGCCCCTTAACATTCTTAGCCTTTTCTCCACTATGAGCCAATGCAAAGATCAGGCCACTAAAGGTATCTACCGACACATGAACAAAGGATAACTTACCAAAACTATTTACATGGGTAACATCCATTTGCCAAACGTCATTGGGCATGAGACCATGAGGATTAACCCCCAAGTTTGGAACATGAATAAATGGGGCACATGCTGGACACGAGGAACTAGTCCTCAGAGCCTGCTCTCTGGTAGAGCCAGTATGAAACTTTAGGCTCTGGGCATTAAGATGAAATTTGTCATGCAATTGCTGAGCATGAGATACAGCAGAAAGGGAAGAGTCTTCAGCAGCAAGCATGCATCGTGTGCTGATGTGCCAAGGAATTCCCCTCACTAAGGGGACCTGGGAGGCCTGTATGACTTCGTATATGTCCAACATACATGGGATTATTCCTCTGCCATAAAAGCTTCTGTGCTTTATTCAAAACAAAGGCTACAGTAGAATGGGGATCGATAAAAGGAGCAGTTTCTAAATTTTTTATTATATTTTCCACATAAATACTATCAGTAAAGATATTTAAGGGTTCAGTAAACAAATCCAAAGCTAAACAAAGGGCTTCTAATTCTATCTGTTGAGCAGAGGCCCTG
>NW_021621431.1:0-1620 GCF_004785775.1 Grammomys surdaster
ATGGAGCCCAAGAGTGCAGAAAACCGCACAGGATGGATCAGTTGTTTGTTACACAACTTTAATCCTAGCACTGTGTGGGAAGGAAGAGGCATGTGGATCTTTTATGAATTCTAGTTCGACCTTGTATCAAGACTCACAGGACAGCACAGTTCATACAAAGAAACTTGGTCTCAAAAGAAAAGAAAGAAAAGAAAAGTGAATAAAAAATGTCTTCCATCTGTCCAGGTTTCCATTAGGTGTTAAGGTGTGGCTCTAGACTGGGTGTGTCCACAGGGTGTGAATGTCTGTTGGATGTGAGAGGATGAAAGGAGGGGCCTGTGGGAGGATTCTAGATAGTGAGATTCACTTAAGGCTAAGTCCTTGATATGGAAGTTCAACATGGGTGGGGGGGGGATCTTGGTTAGGTGTAAGAGCCTTCTGATATCCAGGGTAATTAGATCATCAATTCATTTGTGTGGATGATGAGGGTGGAATGGAGTTCATTGGATCTTGCCTGTTCCATAGCCCTTAACTCCTTGTTTTGAGACAGAAGCTTGAAGAAAGGATCAGGATCCTCTCTCTCTCTCTCTCTCTCTCTCTCTCTCTCTCTCTCTCTTTCTTTCTTTCTCTCTCTCTCTTTGTGTCTCTGTGTGTGTCAGACACACACACAAACACACATTTATAATTACATTCCTTTTTTAAGAAAATAAATTTTATTACTGTCCAGATTTTATCCCCCTCCTAGTCCAACCACTGACTGTTCCACATCCCATATCTTCTCCTTCTCTTTCCATGAGGATGTACCCACCCCACAAAAGCTCCCAACTCCCTAGTCCTTCAGTCTCTTGAGGGTTAGGTGTATAGGTGCATCTTTGACTGATTCCAGACCAAGCAGTCTTCTTCTGTATATGTCTTAAGGGCCTCATTTCAGCTTGTGTATGCTCCCTGATTGGTGGCCCTATTTCTGAGAGATCTTGGGGGTCCAGGTGAATTGGGACTGCTGGACTTCCTATAAGGTTGCCCTCCTCTTCAGCTTCTTCCTGCTTTTCCCTAATTCAACCATAGGAGTCAGCAGCTTCTGTCAATTTATTGAGTAGAAAGGTCTGCATCTGACTCTTTCAGCTGCTTCTTTATCTTTCAGGGGACACTCATGACAGGCCCCTTTTTGTGAGCACACCATAGCCTCAGTAATAGTGGCAGACTTTGGTGCCTCTCCTTGAGCTAGATCCCAATTGGGCCAGTCACTGGACCTTTTTCCCTCGGGCTCTTCTTTATTTATGTCCCTGCTGTTTTTTCAGACAAGAACCCTTATGGGTCAGCCCCCCGACCCCCACCATCCACTGTGGTATGGCAATCCCATCCCTCACTTGATGTCCTGCCTTTCTGCTGGAGGTGGGATCTTCAAGTTCCCTCTCCTCACTGTTGGGCATTTCATCTAAGGCCCTCCATTTGTGTCCTAAGAGCCTCGCTGTAACCCCACCTCCTACCTCTTGAGATTGTAGGCTTTCTTTCTTTCTGCTGACCCTCAAGACTACAATCCTGTTCCCCCAACCCAATACTTGAGTGGTATAGCTGGATCTTTAGGTAGATCTATTTCCAATTTTCTGAGGAATCTCCACACTGATTTCCAGAGTGGTTGTA
>NW_021621432.1:0-3936 GCF_004785775.1 Grammomys surdaster
TATCTCTTAGATTGTGGACAAATGCCTAGTTTTAATTCCACTGTCCCAAATTTGCTGTGACCCGTAGGTAAAGTCAGCATCTGATCAACACCTCTTCATTTTAGCTGTATCCCCTTAATGCACCTCCTATAACACAGCCTCCAAAAAATACACTTTATAGCTTCCTCTAGCATTAATGTTGTTTGTTGCTTACAAGGAAGGATATTCTTACTTCTTCCATTTTCTGTGGAGCTCAACCTAAGACAGCATTTCTCAGTGGGTCCCCCCTTCACATTATCAGGTCCCTATTTTGAGTACCACTTGTAGCTGCCCAATGGACATTGACGAACTGGGTTCACCTGATAGGGAGGCTGGAAATGTAAGGGATGGAGGTGGCGGCAAGAAAAGAATGAAGTCAAGATAAGTCTTTGATGAAGGCACAAATTTAAAATTCAGCACTCTGTTTATATTGGGGAAGCCCACCAAACCCATTCTTTGTTTCAGCTGGATAATATTGTAAAGCAGGCTCAGCTGGCAATATATTCTTCTAGGTTCTTGTAGGAAGTTGCAAGTGTTCACAAAGCTGCTCGCTTCACTCAGGTGTTAAGGTCCTGAAGGAAGCTGTAAGTATAAACAAAGCAGATGACTTCACCTAGGTGTCAAGGTCTTGTGTGGCAAGCAAGGTCTATTCAGTCTGCTCAAGGCTGGGAAAGGCACACTGGCATCAAGGTTTATGGACCTCAACATAACATATCTCAGAACACATCAAAACATGATCTCAGGCACCAGTATTGACCATAAATTCCAGAATATAACCTGGTGGCCATAGGGCTCCTTGACTGTGGGATCATGAAAGGTTAGCTTGCTTTCTGGTGGAGCAATGGCTAGAGATGGCCAGACACCCTGCAAGGGATGGCATACATTTCATCACACTTCTAGGCTCCAGCCTCCTGACACAAGGCCAAAGACTTCCATTGATCCACGCCTTTCAGTCATGTAATACAATGTCCCTACAGCCTCTCCTAAAGAGAGGTTTATGTCACCTAGGATAGGTAGAGGGCATGAATACAGGCCTCAAGCCTTGAGAGACCTCCATATTAATGAGATACCTAAAGACAAGAGAGCATAGCCAATTAAGCATTCCTTCCCAGACACTCCTCCCTCCCTATTTAACTCAGGTGTGCCCTGAGGTGTGCGTGGGGTTACAGCTAATCTACTTTCTGCCATGACAATAAACCTTTTAAAACATGGAATGCCTCATGTCTTTGGGACATCCCCCTTCTTGGGGAACCATGGAGAAGGGCTTTTGATTACTGAGCTGCTGTTTAATCTCCCACCAGAAGACTTGTCTGTGTTGTCGCCACTGGGAAGGCCACCAACTCAAGCAAGCTAGCCCACCCAGCCAAGCGAGTCCTGGCAACCAAGTATCACCCACCTCACGGTGAGCCACCAGAGTTCTCCCTCTCACTGCTCTTGGCTGAGGGTTGGTCAAGCCTATATGCTCTCAAGTCTCAGTTCTTCTGCCATTCTCAGCAGTGCCTAGGAGCCCAGAGACAGAGACAGAGACAACAGGCCTCCTGGTCAGCTGCTTCAGCCCAGACAAATCCATTGAGGAACTCTGCCCCTATGGACTTCAGGCTGAGATATTCCCAGGCAAAGCCCGGCTGCTTCTCAGCCCAGCACCCACCTGGCACTGCATAGAGGGTATTCAGTCAAATTCTTGTGCTTCTGTATCTCTGAGCCATGACAGACATGCGGGAACCATAACTCAGCCAAACAGGACTTACGCCCATGCATGAGCTACAGACCCGCACTTGATATTAATTCCTCCAGAAGCAACAATGACTATGTGTATCTACCTGGTTTTTGTTGGCAGTATGAATAATGGAAAGTAACATAATTTCTTAAGGCAATTTGGATTGTGTGATATTAGTATGGCTTCCAGTGACAGGAAGGAACACTGACAAGAAGGCTGCCTATGGCAGCTTGAATCTTGAGTTATACCATCGTATATATTGTCAAGTATGTCAGTGACATCAGCAAATACTGAGAGTGAAAGTGGTTATGGTCATAAATCTCTTCTTGAGTCATAGGATCGATCACTAACTTAAATACCACTTTTGCTGGTAGTATACATGATATTATACGTGATGTTGTCTATAGCAATGGATGTAAGCATGCATCAGGGATCTCGCCATAGTTTCTGAGGCAGGTGGAATAACAATAGCAATGAAGGACTTCATCTTATTGTTGGTGACAACAAATAGCACTGGCATAAACTTGCTTTCACTGGTAGGTGGAATGACTAATACAATCATCCTGGTCTTTTGTGGGACTATAAATAATTAACATCATGCAGCCTGTGGCAGCATGGATTGGGAATATACCATAATGTTTCTTACCATGGAGTTATCATTGTCATCATAGTTTCACTGAAAAGTCAAAATTGGACAGAAACCTCTTCTCTAGTTGCAGGATGGATCCTCAACATCAAAATAGTTACAGTTGGCAGGTATCTGTAAGGTTAGATCATTTGTAACAGTAGCCATTATGGTGGCAGTTAGGATCTTATATAATGCATGGCCTACAGAGGGGCTACATTCATACATTGTGGATATCATCATACTTTCCTGTGCAGGTAGGACCTCTGTAGGTATAATGGTCACCATGATGGTTGCTGGTGGGCCCAAGGCAACAGTGATCTTGGATACACTATGGTGTTTGCTTCCAGGATGTATCAGTGACACGGATGCAGTTTTAGAGGACAGGTCCATGGGCAAACTCTTCTTCTCTAATGGTAGGATGGAACCCTGAATTCAAAAAGGGTACAGTAGGCAGCACATATTTCACATATTATGTGGTCTCCACAGAAAAATAGATCACTGACATCAATATAGATTCTATTGGCAGTTGGAATGAGTCAGATTAACATAGTCCCATGTATCACCAGTGATCACTGACATGATACCTGCTAGGGTCATCAAGGTAATTGAATATACAATGATGTCTGTTGCTAAAATGTATCAGTTACCTCATCATATCACAGAAAGGTTAACTAAACATAAACTTAGTTACCAGTATTGACTATGAGCTTCACACTTGACTCTGTTAGCCACAGAGTTCCTTGACACTAACAATCTCTTCAGAAGCAACATAGGTTATATTTCAATATAGCTCTTGGTGCCATCACTTATGATGGACATCAATATAGGTTCTGGTGACAGTTTGAATTATAGATATTAGTGTGATACTCATTTGTAACAGAGATCATTGAAATTAAGTTTGCTGTGGCAGCACTGACAATAGGTCAGTAGATAATCATTTCTAACACAGATCATTGAAATTAAGGTTGCTGTGGCAGCATTGTGGCAATACTGCAGTATCTGTTTTTAGGTTTATCATAGACATTCACAGTACAGCAGAGAATATTAACATAAACATCTCCATTGGCAGCAAGGCTCATTGACACTAATAGTCATTCTGGTTGCAGTAAGGATTGCGTACATAATACAGTTCGCCTCAGGGGCTACGTGTATGTATAATGAACATCTCATAGACATTTGAACACACTTCTCATAAACAACAAGGTCTGATTGGGCAGCAGAATGAATATCTGATATCAGGATAGATTCCATTGGCAATTGGAGACTCTCATTTTTATGTTGCTCCAATAAGCATCAGGGATCACTGAAATCACAGCAGTTGAAGGCCTGAAGTACCATGGACATACAATGGTGCCTTTTGGCATTATATATGTGATCTCTATAAGAAATATAAGATGTAACTCCACATGACTTGGATGACCAGTATGACTTAAAGCTTCACCTTATGTTCTGCTGGCCCTGTGGCAGATAGGATCTCAGACATTAATCTGATCTATTGTGTCAGCTCATGACACTCATCTCAACGTGGCCTCCATCATCAACACAAACCTTGGAATTCAGCAGGTTCTCAAGA
>NW_021621433.1:0-3567 GCF_004785775.1 Grammomys surdaster
ACACCTACTCTTTACTTTCTAACATGAGAGTCTCCCTATCTACTTTGTGGTGGCCTCTAACCCATATTCTTCCAGGCTAGGTTTTCCAAGTTTAATGGCCTGTGCCACTAAAGCCTTGCTGTAAATTTAATATAAAAAGCCAGGTGTGGCAGTACATGCCTTTAATCCCAGCACTTTGAAGGCAAAAGCAGGATGGTCTCATTGAAGACTGCCTGGTCTGTGTATTGACTTGTAGGTCAACAAGGATTATGTAGAGACCATGTTCACAGCAGCAAAAAGTTCATTGTAAAGAGAGCAAACAACAGAAATTAAAAAGATTAGGCAAAGCTGACCATGACCTTAAATGCTTTTAACCACAGCACTGCTTGGGAGGCAGAGGCTGGTTATCTGAATTTGATGCCAGGCCAGGGTAACGTAGTGAGACCCTGTCTCAAAAAAAGGGGTGGGTGGTAGAGATAGCTCAACTCCTAAGTGAGCTGGCTGCTCTGAGAACTGGGATTGAATTTGAGAGGCTGAACCTATTATCTCTTGGGAAAAAGCCTGAGAATTTGACCTGCAGCAGAACCCAAGCACCATGTACCAGGAAGGATCCCATGGCTTGACCTTGGCCAGTTTGCTCCCTATCTACTTTCTAGCAACTGTCAAAGAAAGGTTAGTCTGATTGTTTCAGATGTACTTTTAGACCCTTTGGGATTCTATAGAGTCTTGCTTCAGGGCACAAACCTGTTGACTTCTTCTCATTCTATTAGATGTTTGGCAGACTAGACACCCCTCCCTCACCCCCTCATTTGCTCCTATTTTCTGGTACAAATTGTCTTGATGGGGAGTTTGAGGCTGTTCCACTTTCCATTTCTGTCCTGCTTTCTCAGGATTGGGTTGGAGGAGAGCCCAATCCAAAGCTTGTAATAAAAAGACCCTAATGGTATTATTGCAACAGAGATGGCTTCTTTTTGGTCTTTGGGGTTTCACAAATGCATCCTGACACAACACATTCTCAACAGCCACATGATGGCTTACAGCTCCAACTCCAGCACTATCCTAGGCTTCACAGGCCCCAGGGCATTCACATGATACAGAGTGTAGGACATGAACCATTGTGAGTTTCAAGTCAGCCTGGGATACATATCAAGATTGTCACAAAACCAGGAAAATATTCTGTTCACCTAAGAGTCTGAATCATGATCAAAACATATCAAGTGCATGCACATTTGGCTAGCAGAGATTGGCTTTAGACAGTACTGAGATCCTCCAGCACCTCTTCCAGCCCAGCTATATTGCTCAGCCTAGCTTAGAACTCCTGATATCAAGAAGTGACATGTCCCTCCAACCTCAGTGTCGTAGGATTCTAAGTGGCAACATCAGGAGCCTCTTTAAGGGGAACGGAGCAGAAGGGGCCTAGTGACCGTGGGACTCATCAGATGGGACAGAGAGGATTCTTTGCAAGCCAGGCCAAGTGTGACTTCAAGCCACCAAACAGTCTCTTCTCTGGTGCTGTTGATGCTTAAACACTTTACTGCTTAGACCATGGTGATCTGACAGGATTTGTGGGGTTATTTCAGTTTTCTTGTATCTGTTGAGGCTTGTTTTGTGACCAATTATATGGTCTATTTTGGCAACAGTACCATGAGGTGCTGAGAAAAAGGTATCTTCTTTTGTTTTAGGATGAAATGTTGTATAGATATCTGTTAAATGCATTTGGGTCATAACTTCTGTTAGTTTCACTGTATCTCTGTTTATTTTCTGTTTCCATGATCTGTCCATTGCTGAGAGTGGGGTGTTGAAGTCTCCCACTATTATTGTGTGAGGTGCAATGGGTGCTTTGGGCTTTAGTAAGGTTTCCTTTATGAAAGTGGGTGCCCTTGCATTTGGCGAATAGATGTTCAAAATTGAGATTCATGTTGGTTGACTTTTCCTTTGATGAGTATGAAATGTGCTTCTTTATCCTTTTTGATAGCTTTAAGTTGAAAGTGGATTGTATTCGATATTAGAATGGCTACTCCAGCTTGTTTTTTTAGGATCATTTGCTTGAAAAATTGTTTTCCAGCCTTTTACTTTAAGGTAGTGTCTGTCTTTTTCACTGAGGTGGGTTTCCTATATGCAGTAAAACCTTGGGTCCTGTTTATATATCCAATCTGTTAGTCTGTTGGGAGCCGACACCTAGCAGAAAGCAGCTATCATGCTTGCAGCCATATGGAGCCATATATTTGTTTTTCAACAGCCTACAACAGGTGAGCACACTCTGATAAACATATTGTTTTTCTAACATATCTTATTTTGCTGTTTAGTCCTCCGAGCTGCAAGGCACACTTGGTAAAATACCTCCAGCTGTGTTCAGCAGCTTATCCATGGTGGCAAGGCATATGGTAAAGTGTATAAATACCCAGGATTTCCTTTCGCTATATGGGACATAATCACACACCCTGTCTTGTCTCCAGTATTCGTGTCTCTTGTCCCTCCATCCCCACTCTCTCTCTCTCCCTAGACCCTGGTGACTGATTTGAGGACCTGAGCAGTAGCTCAGGCAGGGACATTAGTCTATGTATTTTTGGGGAGAATTGAGTCCATTGATGTTAAGAGATATTAAGGAAAGGAGATTGTTGCTTCTTGTTATTTTTGTTATTGGCACTGGCATTGTTTCCGTAGCTATCTTCTTTTAGATTTGTTGGAAGAAGATTACTTTCTTGCTTTTTCTAGGGTATGTATAATTTCCCTCCTTGTATTGGAGCTTTCCCGCTACTATCCTTTGGAGTGCTGAGTTTGTGGAAAGATATTTTGTAAATTTGATTTTGTCATGGAATATCTTGGGTTTTCCATCTATGGTAATTGAGAGTTTTGCTGGGTATAGTAGCCTGGGATGGCATTTGTGTTCTCTTATTGTCAGTATGACATCTCTCCAGGATCTTCTGACTTTTATAGTATCTGGTGAGAAGTCTGGGGTAATTCTGATAGGTCTGCTTTTATTTGTTACTTGGCCTTTTTCCCTTACTGCCTTTAATATCCTTTCTATGCTTTGTGCATTTAGTGTTTTGATTATTATGTGATGGGAGGGATTTCATTTCTGGTCTAGTCTATTTGATGTTCTGTAGGCATCTTGTATTTTTATGGGCATCTCATTCCTTAGATTAGAGAACTTTTCTTCTATAATTTTGTGAAGATCTTTATTGGTCCTTTAAGTTGGGAATCTTTACTGTCTTCTATACCTATTATCCTTATGTTTGGTCTTCTCATTGTGTCCTGAATTTCCTGGATGTTTTGGGTTAGGAACTTTTTACACTTTGCATTTTCTTTGACAGTTGTGTCAATATTTTCTATAGTATGTTCTGCCTGTTAGATTCTCTCTTCCATCTCTTGTATTCTGTAGGTGATGCTTGTGACTCTGACTACTGATTTCTTTCTGTCACCAGGGTAGTCCCCCTTTGTGATTTCTTTATTATTTCTACTTCCATTGTTATATCCTTTATGGTTTTGTTCAGTAATGTCAAAAACAATGGAAAGCTCACATTCATGTGGAAATGGAACAACACTCTACTCAATGATAGTGTGGTCAGGGAAGTAATAAAGATAAAA
>NW_021621433.1:3667-7013 GCF_004785775.1 Grammomys surdaster
CTGTCACCAGGGTAGTCCCCCTTTGTGATTTCTTTATTATTTCTACTTCCATTGTTATATCCTTGATGGTTTTGTTCAGTAATGTCAAAAACAATGGAAAGCTCACATTCATGTGGAAATGGAACAACACTCTACTCAATGATAGTGTGGTCAGGGAAGTAATAAAGATAAAAATTAAAGACTCTCTAGAATTTAATGAAAATGAAGACACATCATACCAAAACTTATGGGACACAATGAAAGCAGTACTAAGAGGAAAAGTCATAGCTCTATGTGCTTACAAAAAAAAAAATGGACAGAGCATACACAAGCAGCTTGGCAATACACCTGAAAGGTCTAGAACAAAAAGAAGCAAAAACACCAAAGAGGAGTAGACGGCAGGAAATAATCAAACTCACAGCTGAAAAGAACCAAGTAGAAACATAAAAAAAACTATGCAAAGAATCAATAAAACCAGGAGCTGGTTCTTTGAGAAAATCAACAAGGCAGATAAATCCTTGCCAGACTAATCAGAGGTCAGAGAGACAGTATCCAAATTAATAAAATCAGAACTGAAAATGGTGACAGAACAACAGAAACTGAGAAAATGAAAAAAAAATCAGATCCTACTACAAAGGCCTATGTTCAACAAAATTGGAAAATCTCGATGAAATGTACAATTTTCTAGACAAATACCAGGTACCAAAGTTAAATCAGTCCCAGATAAACCATGTAAACAGTCCAACAACCCTGAAAGAAATAGAAGCAGTCATTAAAAATCTCCCCACCAAAAAAAAGTCTTGGACCAGATGATTTTTGAGCAGAGTTATATCAGACCTTGAAAAAAGACCTAATACCTATTCTTTATATACTGTTCCACAAAATAGAAACAGAAGGAACACTACCCAATTCGTTCTATGTATCCACAATTAGGCTCATACCTAAACCACACAAAGATCCAACAAAGAAAGAAAGCAGACCAATCTCACTTATGAATATCGATGCAAAAATACTCAATAAAATTCTGGCAAACAGAATCCAAGAACACATCAAAACAATTATCCATCATGATCAAGTAGGTTTTATCCCCCGAATGCAGGTATGGTTCAAAATACGGAAATCCATCATTGTAATCCACTATATAAACAACCTCAAAGGGAAAAAGAACACATGATCATATCACTAAATGCTGAGAGAGCATTTGACAAAATTCAACACTGCTTCATGATAAAAGTCTTGGAAGGATCAGGAATCCAAAGCCCATACCTAAACACAGTAAAAGCAATATACAGAAAACCAGTAGCCAACATCAAACTAAATGGAGAGAAACTTGAAGCAACCCCACTAAAATCAAGAACTAAACAAATCTACCAACTTTCTCCCTACCTATTCAATATAGTACTGGAAGTCCTAGCCATAGCAAGTAGCCAACAAAACGAGGTCAAAGAGATACAAATTGGAAAGTAAGAAGTAAAAATTTCAGTCTTTGCAGATGATATGATAGTATACTTAAGTGACCCCAAACTTTACAACAGAGAACTCCTAAACCTGATAAACAAAGTTAACAAAGTGGCTGGATATAAAATTCACTCAAACAAAACAGCAGCCTTCCTCTACTCAAAAGATAAACAGGATTATAAAGAAATTATGGAAATTACACCCTTTACAATAGTCACAAATAATGTAAAATACCTTGGTGTAAATCTAACCAGTCAAGCAAACAATCTGCATGACAAGAACTTCAAGTCTTTGAAGAAAGGAATCAAAGCAGATCTCAGGAGATGGAAAGATCTCCCATGTTCTTGGGTTGGAAAGATTAATATAGTAAAAATAGCCATCTTGCCAAAAGCAATTTACAGATTCAATGCAATCCCCATCATAATTCCAACTCAATTTTTCACAGACATAGAAAGAGCAATTCTGAAATTCATTTGGAATAACAAAAAAACCCAGGATAGCAAAGACTATTCTTAACAATAAAAGAAATTCTGGGGGAATCACCATACCTGACTTCAAGCTGTACTACAGAGGAATAGTGACCAATACTGCGTGGTATTGCCACAGAGACAGGCAGGAAGGTCAATGGAATAGAATAGAAGACCCAGCAATGAACCACCATACCTATGGTCACTTGATCTTTGACAAAGGAGCAAAAACCATCCAGTGGAAAAAAGACAGCATTTTCAACAAATGGTGCTGGTTCAACTGGAGGTCAGCAAGTAGAAGAATGCAAATTGATCCATACTTATGTCCTTGTACAAAGCTCAAGTCCAAGTGGATCAAAGACCTCCACATAAAACCAGATACACTGAAACTAATAGAAGAGAAGATGGGGAAGACCCTCGAATACCTAGGAACAGGGGAAATGTTCCTGAACAGAACACCAACGGCTTATGCTCTAAGATCAAGAATTGACAAATGGGACCTCATAAAACTGCAAACCTTCTGTAAAGAAAAGGACACAGTGAATAGGACAAAGTGGCATCCAACAGATTGGGAAAAGATCTTTACCAGCTCTAGATATGATAGAGGGCTAATATCCAAGGTACACAAAGAACTGAAGAAATTAGACTCTAGTCAATAAAATAATCTGATTCAAAAATGGGGTAAAGAGCTAAACAAAGAATTCTGAACTCAGGAAACTGGAATGGTCGAGAAGCACCTAAAGAAATGTTCAACATCCTTAGTCATCAGGGAAATGCAAATCAAAACAACCCTGAGATTCCACCTCACACCAGTCAGAATGACTAAGATCAAAAACTCAAGTGACCTCAAATGCTGTTGATTATGTGGAGAAAGAGGATTACTCCTCCATTGTTGGTGCAGTTGTAAGCTGGTACAACAACTGTTTAAAGCAGTCTGGCAGTTCCTCAGAAAACTGAACATAGTATTACCTGGGGACCCAGCTATAACACTCCTTTTGGGTATACCATATACCCAAAAGATGCTCCAACATACAACAGGGACACACGCTCCACTAGTTCATAACAGTGTTATTTATAATAGCCAGAAGCTGGAAAAAACCCAGATGTCCTTCAACAGAGCAATGGGTACAGAAAATGTGGTAAATTTACACATTGGATTACTACTCAGCTATTAAAAACAATGAGTTCATGAAATTCTTAGACAAATGGATGGAACTGGAAAACATCATCCTGAGTGCAGTAACCCAATCACAAGAGAACACACATGGTATGTACTCACTCAGAAGTGGATATTAGCCCTAAAACTCATAATACCCAAGATGCAACACACAGACCACATGAAACTCATTAAGAAAAAAACC
This sequence comes from Grammomys surdaster, assembly GCF_004785775.1. Lineage (NCBI taxonomy): Eukaryota > Metazoa > Chordata > Mammalia > Rodentia > Muridae > Grammomys > Grammomys surdaster. The sequence continues at coordinate 6,933 of NW_021621433.1, forward strand.
AAAGTTTCGGTGATTTAGTTCTTCTTAGAAGGGGTATCAAAATACTCAACTAGAGCTCCCGGGGTCTAAACCACAAGCTAG
>NW_021621434.1:0-1329 GCF_004785775.1 Grammomys surdaster
AGCAATAGAAACCCTAACTAAGACAGGTAGCCTGGGGTACAGGGATAAAACAGAGGTCATCTGGTGATTAATGACAGGTGGCTTAGGGTGCTACAGAGAGGGCAGAGCTGGAGAAGTGAGACCAGACCTTTGGACCAGCTCAGAAGATCATACGTGGATCCCAGACACTGAACCAAGGAGCTATAACATTGAAGTTACCTTGGAGATCGCAAAATGTTCAAGCCTCAGGGTTCTACTTGTCTGGGTTCTGGCCACTGCTTTCTTTTGCCCTAAGGCCCTCCTAAGTCTCCATGGTCCTTCTTGCCATAAGAGGCTACCTTAATTTAAAATCTGAGGCCTTGGATTGGCTTCATGGAAGGAGAGAATCTGTCCTCTGAACTCCACATATGCATGTTCTCACAGATAAACACATACAAACAATATATAAATCTAACAAAAAATTTTAACCAATTTTATCGGATTATAAAACTCGGTCCTATTTTTGAATACTATTTGAAGTGGGAACAGTTCAGAAAGCAGAAATGTCGGTCTGTGTCCTACAGATCAAGTTAGGGAATCCCATTTCAAAATGAAAGTTTGCAAAGGCTGCTGCCATGTGACCTGCCTCAGGCTTGTTTCATCCATTAAGAGGAAGTGTATCAGCAGCCCCCTTTGCCTTGTGGTAATCCTATGAAGAGCAGATGAGAGGAATCATTCAAAAGGTTTCAAACAACAGCAACAGGAATGTAAAGCACCATTATCTCCTCCACTGCGACATGGAAATAATAGCACTGACCAGCTTCAGCAGGCTGTGCTGAAAACTGACAGTTTGCAATGTCTCAAACACAAACCGGCTTTGAGGTTGCCATCCAAATATGAGCTGCAGCACCTTTCTAGGGCCTCTCTAGCTCTCTTGTTTCTGCTGCTTCCATAATTTGCAGAAAATGTAGTGCTTTCTGGGTAATTTTGACCACAGTGAGGAGAAATATTTGTGGTCTTGTGAAAGATCTAGGTGAAAAGATCAATCTGAAGACAGTGGGCCACCGTGTACATTTCCCCTTCCGGAGCAGCAGGCAGCAAGGCGACCTGTCTATAGGCTACCAGGCTGGAGTGGAGGGGGGAGGAGCTAAGAGGCAGGGGAGGCGTGGAAGCGAGATGTAGGGGCGGGCCCTCAGATCATTGTCCAATCAGAGCGAGGCCCGGCAGCGACCAATCACAGCTCACCTAATCTGGCCACTCTGTCCTGCAGTGGGGGGCGGAGCCGCCAGAGTCCGGGGGCGGCAGTTACTCTTCTGAGAGCCCTTCGGAAAAGCACAGGGCAGTGGGCAGAGAAGCCAGGGGACAGGGGTG
>NW_021621434.1:1339-3547 GCF_004785775.1 Grammomys surdaster
AGCAGCTCAGACACTGGCCACTGTTACCTGAATAACACAGGAAGCAGCAGAGTAAGAATGTCCATGTCCCATAGTCATCATTTTCTGTTGTGTTACATTGTTTGTTTTTACTTTCTATGTTCTGATACAAGGACTTGCACTGTAGCCCATGTTGGACTTGAAGTCACTAAATAGACTCCTCTAGCTTCCATTTGAAGCAATCCTCCTGCTTCAGTCTCCTGAGCTCAGACCATTCTCTACTGTGGACAGAGCTAAACTGAATAGACTGTTTAGCTCCCCTTAGGTAAAAAAGCCACAGGAGACCTGTGACAACTTTGCAGCCCATTCCTTGTTGCTATACACTGTACTACTGATGCTCTAGACCAGCCTCTTCACAAGCACCTTAGGAAATGAGAAGTCTAGGCCAAAGAGATGGGTGGGAGAGTTAGGAAAGAAACAGGGTTTTGGTCCAGCATCCTTCCTGCCCTCTTTCTTCCCTTGCTGGCTTGGAGCATCTCATCTTCCCTGCTGCTGTCTCTCCCTGCCCTGGATTCTCCTTCTGAGTTTCAGCTTTCTCCCACTGATGTGGCCTGGCCCTGCCTTACCCACCTTCTTCAGGGCCATCCTGTCTTGGGTGACTATCACTTCTCCAGTTCCCAGGTGGCTCTGTTGTCTCAGGTTGTGGACATTTACTTCCTTCTCCTCCTCCCTACCCTCTGGGCATCCTGTCATTTCCTATGAAGTTGAACTCAGGACCACTTGGTGATTTCTGTAACTGTCTTCCCTGTGGGTATACACTTGGTCCTCCCCTGGGTGACATGGAGACAAAATAACTGGGGGTTGAGAGGGCCCAGGATAAAAAGGCCTTTGCTCAGATTGGGAAGGCAGACCAAGTGTGCTGCATCTAAAAGAGATTCAGGGGTCATTTCAAAGGTGGACATAGTAGACTGTATATCAGTATTGTGTTGGATCATAGCTCTGAGTTGGACCCAGAACCAAGCAGTTCTTTTGGTGACTTGAGGCTGTGGAAAACCAAGAGCAAAGTGAACCAAATAGTCTTGACTCCGTAATAATTAAAACTTATCACAAGACACCAAGTGATCTCTCAAGCAGGAATGCTTTGTTGTGGAAGCTGCTGCTGCTGCTGCTGCTGCTGTTGTTGCTCTTGTTGTTGTTTTGTTTCTGTAGTGCTGGAGAATGAGCCCAGGGCCTCACACATGCTGAGTGAGCACTTCACCTATACTCCTCGCCATCTTTTCATGTTTTATTTTGAGAATGGGTCCTGTTAGATTGCCCAGGCACACTTTAGACTTGCTGTCTCAATGCTTGACCTGTGGAGTAGCTAGTGACAAGAACCTGTGCTGCCAGCCCTGCTGTGTTTCACTCTGGAGAGTCACAGTGAAGAACAGAGAAGCCACAACATTGGTGTTCCTACAGGACATGTTTTCTCTTGTACTTTCTGCACCCCTCCTCACCATCAAGCAAAAAGAACAAGAATTCAGGAGTCATCTGTTTCTGTTAGAAGTGGGATCATGGGCTAGCTGCAGGGGTGAAGGTCTATAATCTCAATGGTAGCATCACTGAGACAAAAAGATCTCAAGTTCAAGGCCAGCCTGGGTTGTGTAACAAGATAGTGACTCAAAGCACCGAAAGCCGAAAGGATGTAACTCTGGTAGAGCACTTGCCTACCATGCACAAGCCCTTCGGTTCAATTCCCAAAGCACCACAAAATATACATAAATGAATAAATAATAAATAATAAATAAAGACAAGATTGTGGATTAGTTAAGAGTGTAACCACTGAGCCTGGATTTTCTTCTCCCAAGTATTGAAACCCTGGGGTTCATATGAGAACTAATTCATACAGTATGATTTCCAGTATAAAATAAGCTCTATACAATTATTATTATTAATATTATTATGTGTCTTTTTAAAACCAATCACACAATCCAAAGCTTGAGCCTAGATGGAACAAGAGGCCTGGGATGCAATCTATACCCTCAGGTAATTTATAGTCTAGTTAAGGAGCCCACTATCCAATTAAGCCCTGAGAGTCCCTCTGAACAGATTACCAACATTTGACCAGGCCACACCCCTAGGATGGTGAGAATTCAGGACAGGATAGGAGCCTATGGTGAGCACCTGCCTAGCTGTGAGCACCGAGGAAGTCTAAATTGCAACATAGACAGCTGATCAAAAGAGCTGGGAAAAAAATCTCTTTTAGCTATC
>NW_021621435.1:0-7638 GCF_004785775.1 Grammomys surdaster
CTTTCTGCCCTGCTGCTAATACTTCAGCATATTAAGCTCCATATAAACAATCCAAACTGCCAGAAACGAATTTTCTACAAACAAAATCATGGACAGACTTATCACAATGATAAACCAGTCTGTGGAACGCACCTTTATGTTAGTTAAGGATTCATCATAGTGAAGAGACCCCATGAGTAAGACAACTGTTACTGAGAATGACAATCAATTTGGGCTGACTTACAACTTAAAGATTCTTTCTATTAACACGATTGCAGAAATTAAAAAACCATTCAGGATGACACAGTACTAAAGGTGCCAAGGTAGGCAGGTAATTCTCTTCCACAGGCTGCCAGGTGGATAATTTTAACCAAGCTGGCCTGACCTGAGATTTTGATGAATACTCCACAGTGAAACACTTCCTATGACAAAGCGACCCCATCCTGAGTAAGGCCCCGTATCTGATTAGTGCTAAATTCATGTAGGCTATGCATAGTAAAACAATCAAAACCATTCACTGACACTAATTTGTCTCTGCAAAACAAAAAAAAACAACAACAAAAAAAAAAAACAAATGAGATTATGGGGGCTATACCAAACCAAAGGATGTTAGAAACTATCCAATGCCAAAATACCCATAGTCTAGTCAGACTCAACAAAGCTCAGAATCCTAAATATCCTTTTCTCTTCCTGAAATCTCTAAAATTCATTCCAGCATCAAATAAAAGCTTAACATCAGATCACATATGTAAAACATCATAGGGTATATATAATCATTTCAAAATTTCACAGTGATGATACTCCTTTAAATGAAGCCAAAAATCCAACTGCAAAAATTTCAATTCCTGCATTGATTTTATTGATGTCCAACTCTTTTCAGGTTTGCAAACTATAATCCACTTGTGCTGAATAAAAGAAACTGTCACTTATGTCTTGTGCTGGTTCCAATTCCTGATAGCTACTTCCTCAACAGGCATCCCACAGGGTTCACTGAGGATCATCTGGACTCTTACAAAAAGAGCTTGGGTTTCACCATGCAGATCTAGTTTCTGTGTAACCATAAGCTCCTGCCAATAGTACTCCACTGTTGCTGCTCTTCCTTATGGTCATCGCATTTTACTGGACTCTCAAATACACCCAGTTCTTCTGCTTCCACCAGGCAGCACTTTCACCATGAGCCTCTCCGAGGCAGTCTTCAAGGTACCAATACTCAACTTTTTTGTATTACCCCTTTCAGTCCTTGGACTTCAACAGACACTGAAGTAGCAATTTCCCCAATGGCCTTACCTAGCCACTCACAGTATCACGCCTCAACTGCCCTTCAGGATCCCTTCATTCCTTCATTACCACATAGAAGATTCTTACAAATTATCTGGCTGCCTGCAGGAGGGCTATCTCTGGAACACAGCTTCTTGGTGCTCTCATAAAATACTTCCAATATATTATACCTCAACGATGACAGTTTCTAAGTCACTGGCAATGTCTTAGCTCAAACTAACTTGATTCAGCTATTCAAGTAAAGTCTACTATTCGGTATTCTAAAGCCATAGCAACATGCCCAAAACTTCCAAGTTCTATCAGTTGCTGGTGCTGGAACATGGCCCCTAGTTCAATGGCATTTATCCCAAAAATCTAGCCTCAATGGTTTGCTCACTGCCTAAGTATTGCTGTCATGGAACATGATGTGTAGACTAACCTTGAACCCAGAGATCTGCTTGCCTCACACACTTGACTTGTGCACAACCGTGCTTGGAACTAATCTTTTCTTTACCTTTTCCAAATAAAGAAAACTATTCTTTACTTTCTTTGTTCTAGGTTGGCCTTGAACTCAGAAATTACCTTGCCTCTCTCTCTATTGGGATTAAAGATATATACTATAATGCATAAACACAAATCTTTTCAGAGCCAGTATTCTCAAGATCTCTATCAACAGTTACTGTTATACCACAGCATGATTTGGACCAAAACCCTCTGTTATCTAGCCCTTGATCTGGATCTCTTCTTTTTCTCCTATTTTTCTCCCATGTATGGATATTAGTTCACCACATATGTAGTCATGTTGACAAGTGACCGCAGCCATCCCCGTCCATCTCTTGGCCATTTGAATCAGAATCATATCTTCTTTTGTCCAAATGAAAAAAAAATAACTGCAGCATTAAAAGGCATATATAATAAAAACCATCCCTTTCTCAACTGAAAATCTACAAAGAGAATCCCTAGCTGGTCAGGATATTTCCCCCTGGTCAATTCTCAGTTCCTTCCATTTAGTATCTTTGAATACAAGATTTAACACCATTCTACTTCCTGATACCCTGTTGTGAACACTATTTTGAACCCCTCCATTTTGGGCTTTTGGTTTTCCATTTTACTCTACTCCTTGAAATGTTTCCCGTAAGAGTCAACAACATAACAAAGTCTAATCTAGGTCTCTTAGATGTTCCCAATATTGATGTTATTAATTTACATCTCTTTAAATTACCCTCCACAAAACTCTTAAGACAAGTGCACAAAGAAGCCCTCTTCTTCACCAAAATACCAAAAGGTATTTTCTAAGCCTCATAGTAATACTCCTCTCATCTGAAATCTACTGCGCCAAGCTCCCTTATTTAAAGTCACTCTTAGCACCACTCTCTGCCCTGATGCTAATACTTCAGCATATTAAGCTCCATTTAAAGCATCCAAATTGCCAGAATTGAATTTCCTACTAAAAAAACATGGATAGACCTATCACAATAAAAACCCAGTCTCTGGAACCCCTTTCTATGTTACTTAAGGATTCATGACAGTGAAGAGAATCCATGTGTAAGACAACACTTAGTGAGGATGACGGTCAATTTGGGCTGACTTACAACTTAAAGATTTCTTCTATTAACACGATGGCAGAAATTCGGACACCATTCAGGATGACCTACAACTAAAGGCGCCAAGGAAGGCAGGTTATTCTCTTCCGTGGGCTGCCAGGAGGATGGTTTTAACCAAGCTGGCCTGATCTTATGATTTCATGAATCCATCATTGTGACACACTTCCTATGACAAAGTGACCCCATCCTCAGTAAGGCCACATATCTGATTAGTGCTAAATTCATGTAGGCTAAGCATAGTGAAACAATCATAACCATTTCCTGGCACTAACTTGCCTCTGCAAAAAAAAAAAAAAAAAAACAAACGAGAGAGAGAGAGAGATTATGGGATCTATATCAACCCAAAGGACCTTAGAAACTATCCAATGCCAAAATACCTATAGTCTAGTCCAGACTCAATAAAGCTCAGAATCCTAAATGTCCTTTCCTCTTCCTGAACTCTCTAAAATTCATTCCAGCATCAAGTAAAAGCTTAACATCAGATCACATATGTACAACATCATAGAGAATATATAAACATTTCAAAACTTCAGAGTGATGATACTCCTTCAAATGAAACCAAAAATCCAACTGCAAAAATTTCAATTCCTACAATGACTTTACTGATGTCCAACTCTTTTCAGGTTTGCAAACTATAGTATACTTGTGCTTTATAAGAGAAACTGTCACCTTTGTCTTGTGCTGGTTCCAATCCCTAATAGCTGTTTTCCACAACAGGCATCCCACAGGGCTCACTGAGGAACTTCTGGGATCTTACAAAAAGATCTTGGGTTTCACCTTTCAGTTCTAGTTTCTCTGTGACCATAAGCTCCTGCCAATAGTACTGAACTGTTGATGCTCTTCCTTGTGGTCATCCCATTATAGTGGACTCTCAAATACACCCAGTTCTTCTACTCCCACAAGGCAGCACTTTCACCATGAGCCTCTCCTAGGCATTCTTCATGGTATCATTCCTCAACTTCATTGTATAAACCCTTTCAGTCCTTGGACTTCAACAGACACTGAAGCAGCAATTTCCCCAATGGCCTTACCTAGCCACTCACAGGACCAGGCCACAACTGCTATTCTGATCCCTTCATTCCTTCAGTACCACCTGGAAGATTCTTACAAATTATCTGGCTGCCTGCAGGAGGGCTATCTCTGGAACACAGCTTCTTGGTGCTCTCATAAAATACTTCCAATATATTATACATCAACGATGACATTTTCTAAGTCACTGGCAATTTCTTAGCTCAAACGAACTTGATTCAGCTATCCAAGTAAACTCTAATATTTTGGATTCTTAAGCCATAGCAACATGCCCAAAACTTCCAAGTTCTATCAGTTGCTGGAACACAGCCCCTAGTTCAATGGCATTTATCCCAGCAACCTAGTCTCAATGGTTTGCTCACTGCCTAAGTATTGCTGTCATCGAACATGATCTCTAGACTAACCTTGAACCCAGAGATCTGCTAGACTCACAGACTTGATTTGTGAACCACCTTGCTTGGAACTAATCTTTTCTTTAACTTTACCAAATAAAGAACACTATTCTTTTCTTTCTTTGTTCTTGGTTGCCCTTGAACTCAGAAATTACCTCGCCTCTCTCTCTTGGGATTAAAGTTGTATACTATCATGCATAAACACAAAGCTTTTCAGAGCCAGTATTCTCAAGATCTCTATCCAAAGTAACTGTAATACCATGGCATGATTTTGAACAAAACCCTCTGTTTTCTAGCCCATGATCTTGATCTCTGATTTTTCTCCCATTTATGGATTTTAGTTCCCATCATATGTAGTCATGTTGACAACTGACAGCAGCCATCCCTGTCCATCTCTTGGCCATTTGAATCAGAATCATATCTTCTTTTGTCCAAATGAAAAAAAAATAACTGCAGCATTAAAAGGCCTATATAATGTAAACCATACCTTTCTCAACTGAAAATCTACAAAGAGAATCCTTAGCTGGTCAGGATATTTCCCCCTGTTGATTTCTCAGTTACTTTCATTTTGTATCTTTGGGTACATGATTTAACTCCATTCTACTTCCTGATACCCTGTTGTGAACACTGTATTTGAACCCCTACATTTTGGGCTTTTCCTTTCACACTTTCCTTTACTTCTTCAAAATATTCCCCATCAGAGAGTACCGCTGAACAAAGTCTAATGTAGGTCTCTTTGAGGCTTCCTTAATTAATGTTATTAATATACATCTCTTTAAATTATCCTCCCGAAAACTCTTAAGATCACAAGGAAGCCCTATTCATCACCAAAATTCCAAAAGAAATTTTCTAAGCCTCATATGAATATTCCTCTCATCTGAAATCTACTGTGTCAACACCCCTTATTTAAAATCACACTTAGCACCACTCTCTATCCTGCTGCTAATATTTCAGCATGTTAAACTCCATTTATATCATCCAAACTACCATAATCATGCTTTAATTATGTATAATTAAATCGTGTATAGATACTTTAATGTATTTTTTTACATTATAAAATGTTTTTCTGATATGTCTAATTAGTTCCTGGCAGAGAATATTGGCATTTTCCCATGCAAGTTGTTTTTGTAATGTGTAAGAGCTCTCAGAGGTAGGAAGCATCCTGTGTAACTCTTCCTCCATTTTAGTAACAAAGTCTTCATATGGCTCATCTTGTTTTTGTTTGATTCCTGCTAATAGAGTTGTCTTTCCATCAACAAGAGAAAGCCTTCTCCAAGTATCTACTGCTATCTTGGAAACTTCTTCTAGTTCTTCCCTCTCTAAACCAACTTATTTCTGGGAGACGTTATAGTCTTTTCTACCCAAGAGCATTGATATTGTAAGTATATCCTCCTTCTTCTTGACGGCTAAATTCTGAACCACTTCCCATGCTCTATCCTCATATTCAGTCCTCCACACTATAAAATGTGCAGGGCTAAGAGTGGACTCTTTAGTCTGATGCCAGTTGTAAGGAGTTATCCACATGCTACCCAACATTTCCACAATCTCTAGAGTGTATCAAACATTCGGCCCAATGCTTTTTACAGAACATTGGAGTTCTTTAAGAGTTTTTAAAGGGAGAGGTTCCCATTGGGGTGTCTCTCCTTCAAAAATTGTTGCTGGGAATCAAAAGTCCAAGTCTCCTTTTGGCCTTGCTTCTTTTATGGCCCCTAAAAATCCCCTATTCATTGGCATTTTTCTTTCAAGCTTGGATGATATTGTTTTAAAAGTAGAAGAGGCAGTAGCTGAGGCAAAAATATCGTCTATTTCTGTCCTAGAAAGATTTTTATCGTGTAAAGGATCCCTTCCTTTAGCAAGATCATACTCCTCCGTTCTTTCATCCAGTTCTTGTTATTCCTCATCACTTAACCAATCATCTCCCAGTTGTGCCTTGAGGAGATTAGTGGTAGATGAGGAAGTATTATATGACTTAGTTTATGTCCTCAGAGGAGTTACCTCATCCTCTGAGGGCGCTTCTTCTGCAAAGAATTCCACTTCTGGTTTTTCTTAAAGGAGGTCTCTAATTTGTATCCAAAATGAGAATGCTTGACTCAGGACCTGTCTAGGGCCATGACATTGATAAAACCTCCTCATCACTTGTCTTACCTTTTCCCAATTTTCTAAAGACATGCTTCCTTCCTCTGGGAACCATGAGTTGACACTCAGTACAAAGTCATAAAATGCTGTCAAACTCTTCTTTGAAGTTTTAGCACCTCTACTTTCTAACATATGATTTAATACCACCAGGAACAAGCCCCTGTTCTTGGAGTGTGAATGCCCCATGGTTTTTAACCTCTTGTTGTCTTAACTCGATTATTCTCTATCTAGGAGTCTGCAGCAATCTGAAGAAGTTCTATCCTTACCTGGAAATGTGTTTTTGTTAGAAAGAGGATTGAGAAAGCTTACCTACTTTGAGCCCCATATTTGGGCACCACAAAGTAATCATATTTTCAGAACTACAATGCTCATAGAAGAATTGTGAATGTTGTAGATAGCATAAGCTGTAAGACATTGATTATTTTAATCAGACATTAGAAAATGTGATGGCATAAGAGGCGAGTCTTCCCAATACAAAGCTTCTTCCACATCATGCTTGTGTATAGTTAGAAGCAGTGAATGAGCAACAAACAGATTCCAGAATGTTGACAACTTAAATGAGAAAATAAAGAGCTACCATCACATGCTTGTTGATTGCAATTTTAGTTTCAAGTTAAAAACTGTTTTTGATCTGGGTCTGTTTCTAAGATGCTCATATTTTTAAAATGTTATATTATTAAAATGTTATGCTCATATCAAACTCAGAATGGGAAAAGCTCACCATCAAACATGGTCTTAGCTTTTGGTGGGTAACTTTACTTGTAGGATGGATTCTGCTGAAACCAGCATGGACTCCCTCATTTTCCCCCTGCATCTTAGATCCCTTGTCACTGCTTCAGAGATGTACTGCTATGTTTTATTTCTGGTTTTTGAAACTGGAGATTGGAAATACAATCAGCATAAAATGTTTTGAAAATAATTACACACTGTTTTGTGCCTTGTAAGGACTTTACCAGCTGGGACATTTTGTAAAATTACTTGTTAGCTGCTGCCATTTTTTGGCTCTCTCTGCCTTCTTAAGGGCATTGAAATTGTTCTCTTCCAGCCCAGTCCTAAGAAAGGCCCATTGAGATTTGCTAACACTATCACGAAAATGATATAATACAAATAGCATTAGCATCTATTGAGAAAATACAGGAAGATAGCCAAGTAGAACTTATGAAGGAAAGATGATACAGTGATACACAATTTCTCTCCCTCCTCACCCCTCTATTTTTATGACTTGATTTCTCTGTGTAAAC
>NW_021621436.1:0-2444 GCF_004785775.1 Grammomys surdaster
GTCAGCAAGCACTTCTTAGCATCCACAATAGTGTCTGCATTTGGTGACTGTATATGGGATGGATCCCCCTGGGGTGGGGGCAGTCTTCGGAGAGAATCCTTCAGTTTCTGTTCCACAATTTGTCTCCATATTTGCTCCCATGAGTATTTTGTTACTCCTTCTAAGAAGACCTGAAGCACCCATATTTGGCCTTCCTTCTTCTTGAGCTTCATGTGGTCTATAAGTTGTATCTTAGATATTGCCAGCTTTTGGGCTAATATCCACTTATCAGTGAGTGCAAACCATGTGTGTTCTTTTGTGACTGGGTTACCTAACTAGAAAGGATAATACTTTCTAGTTCCATCCATTTGCCTAAGAATTTCATGAATTCATAGTTTTTAATAGCTGAGTAGTACTCCATTGTGTAAATGTATCATATTTTCTGTATCCATTTCTCTGTTGAAGGACATCAGGGTTCTTTCCAGCTTATGGCTATTATGAATAAGGCTGCTATGAACATAGTGGGGCATGTGTCCTTGTTATATGTTGGAGTATCTTCTGGGCATATGCCCAGGAGTGGCATAGTTGGGTCCACAGGTATTACTATGTTCAATTTTCTGAGGAACCACCAAACTGATTTCCAGAGTGGTTGTACCATCTTGCAATCCTACCAACAATGGAGGAGTGTTTCTCTTTCTCCACATCCTCACCAGCATCTGCTATCACCTGAGTTTTTGATCTTAGCCATTCTGACTGGTGTGAGGTGGAATCTCAGGGTTGCTTTGATTTGCATTTCCCTGATGACTAAGGATGAGATTTCTTTCTTCTTCTTCTTTTTTAAAGATTTAGTTATTTATTTTAAGACTGTGAATACACTGTCACTGTCTTGAGAAACACCAGAAGAGGGCATCGAATCTCCATTACAGATGGTTGTGAGCCACCACATGGATGCTGATAATTGAACACAGGACCTCTGGAATAGGAGTCAGTGCTCTTAACTGTGGGACTGTGGAATCCTGGGTGTTCGGCCACTCTCCCAGAACCCAGCCCAGGTAGAGAGCGGGCTAACAGGTCTCCCAAGCCCCTCCTCTCCCCAATATAAGCAAACCCCTTCTGACATTTTTTGGGAGATCTTGTCACCATCTGAACCCACCGCCATGCCAATAAATCTGTATGTCTCCAGCTCCACGTGTCTCTTTGAAATCCTGGACTCATTGTGTAAGTCAAGACTCGTGCAGGCCCCTGTCCGCGTGGAGGGACGGGGAAGGGAGAGAAGCCTTTTCCACCTGCCCCAGTGCTCTCTGCACGTTAGCGGGCCTGCGGGACACTTTCTCCTGACAACAGTGGCCCGTGCACCACCTCTGCGAGGCCACTGGCCTGCTGAGCTGTGGGTCCCAGGACGGCCCTTGGTTCGTCAGTCTGAGCTGTTGAGTCCCGCTGGGAAGTGCCGCCACTGCCCAGGCGAAAGCCTTGCCCAACACTTAACCACTGAGCCATCTCTCTAGCCCCATGAACATTTCTTTAGGTGCTTTTTGATCACTCGAGTTTCCTCAGTTGAGAATTCTTTGCTTGCCTCTGTACCCCATTTTTAATAGGGTTATTTGGTTGTCTGGAGTCTAACTTCTTGAGTTCTTTGTATATTAGCCTTCTATCAGATGTGCGACTGGTAAAGATCTTTTCCGAATCTGTTGGTTGCTCTTTTGTCCTATTGACAGTGTCTTTTGCCTTACAGGAGCTTTGAAATTTTATGAGGTCCTATTTGTCAATTCTTGATCTTAGAGCATAAGCCACTGGTGTTTTGTTCAGGAAATTTTCCCCTGTGCTCATGTGTTCGAGGCTCTTCCCCACCTTCTCTTCTATTAGTTTCAGTGTATCTGGTTTTATGTGAAGGTCCTTGATCCACTTGGACTTGAGATTTGTACAAGGAGATAAGAATGGATCAATTTGCATTCTTCTACATGCTGACCTCCAGTTGAAGCAGAACCATTTCACATGAAGGGATCCATGGCTAAAGCTGTATATGTAGTAGAGGAGGGTCTTGTCAGGCTTTGGTAGGTGAGTAGGTCCTTGATGCTGTGATGGCTGGATGCCCCAGTGTGGGGGAATTTGAGGGCAGAAAGGGGGTAGTGGGTGGATGGGTCCAGGCATACCCTTCATAGAAACACCAGGAGTGGGGACAGTGTTAGGGGTTTAGGGGAGGAAATGGGGTAAGGGAGAACATCTGAAATGTAAGTAAATAAAATATCCAATAAAAAAAACCACAAAACACCAAACAACAACACAAAAACAAACAAACAAAACAAAACCAAAAGAAAGTTAATGAATGGTGTGATCCATGATGACACAGTGGTTAAAGATCAGGTTTCAACTGCCTTTTGGGGACATTTTTTAATTAATTAATTATTCTGTCTTATTTTATTTTTACTTAGTCACTTTACATCCCACTCACTGCCCCCCTTCCCAGT
>NW_021621437.1:0-2772 GCF_004785775.1 Grammomys surdaster
ATCCAGCAGAAAGTCAACTGGGCACCGCCCCTTCCAAAATTTACTCTGGGCTCTGGAGGGAACTCCAAGTCTCTATTCATTCAGCAAGAGTGTTTATGGTGGGCTTCAGCTCATAGAATTTCCTAGGATTCTAGGAACATGACCTTTAACTGTCTCACTTCTTTGCAGTATGCACACTGGTCTCTAAGGAGCCTCAAATGAGGTGGGTGACCAGGCTTATTTTTGCTGAACTTGAGCCAGTGGAAGACGTTCCCCATCCTCCCAGTTGTCACTGCACTGCCATCAAAATCTTTGGCAATTTCTTAGCTTATTTTTCCACTGGACATTACCAATTGTTGAAGTCCTTTGAGCAATCTCCATGATTTCAGACAAATTCTTACCTTCAAATCCTTCAATCTTCTGGATCTTCTTGTGGATATCTGACTCACAATGTCAAGATTGATAAGCTGTTGACTCTATGGCACATCTGGGTCGATCAGTGTGTAAGTTCTGTAGGTATCCAGGAGCCACTCCAGGAAAGTAGCTGGAGGCTCTGTTCTATTTCACTCATTTTAGATAAATTTGTAGTGTGCCTGGCTGCCACCTGGAGAACTCTCTAAGAATCTGATGAAAACTTATCAAGTGTTTATCTTCAGCTGAATTGGTGTCCCAGTCAGGAATGGTCTTGGGGAAGGCAGCATCAATATCTGCTCAATTCTTGGAACATATGCTTTCTTTTCCTGGGACTAAATTGTGGGCCTCCCACCCAGTGTGATCCTGTTCCTCTGAAGTAAACAGAATCTGAAGGAATTATTAGATGTCTTCCAAGAGAATGGTGGGTGAGAAAGATAGTCTCAAGTGGAGAAATAAAACCTGAGGTTTCACAGAACAAGTGAGATTATCAGCCTTCCATCATAAATATCACAGGTGGAGAAGGATTGGTAGACCATAAAACGTCTCTCATCTGCAGCAGAGGGAGGTGCTATGATGTGCTAGGAAGGTGTTTCCACGAAAGGATGGAAGGAAGATTGCCTGACCTTGTGATGAAGGGACTAGACAAGTGGGGAAGGGAAGGGAGAGCTGAGGGAACAGGAGTGGCCTGGTGGAGGAGTGAAGCTTCTTAGAGCACTCAGTAGGGAGGATTCACGGGTTCCCTGTCACCCTATAGGATTAGGATGACAGAACCTCATTTGCTGTAGCCTTGGACAGCCTTCTTAACAGTATAGATGTCTTTCAGATCTGATCCTGAAAATTCCCAGACCAGAGCAGATAGCTTCTTCTCCTCTGTGGGCTAAAGGGAAAAGGAATAGACCTTTTAAAGATTTAGGAATGTCAAAGAGAAGAAAATGCTAGGCAATGACATCAATGACCTGGTCGGGGTCTCCCAGGGTGGTGGAGAACTAGAGCTTGTATGGGAAGGAGAACAGCAAAATGGAACAAACCCTTCGGAAAATGTAACCAGTTCAAGAGAGTGCTATTTGATCTCGTAGAGAGTTTGGAGACTCCCAGGAAAAATTTGGATTTCTAAAACAGCATTGGCCTTTTGGAAATGTTTTAAATGGCCCAGAAAACCTTCAACAGGGTTTTGAGGACTAGAGGAAGACTGGCCCATAATGGGGAGTGGAGAAGAAGAACAAGATGAAGAATGGAGTTTTTGAAAAATGAGGTTAAGAATAACAGGGCTAAGGAAAAAATGGGAAAGCAAGACAGAAGTTGAGGCAGAAATGAGAATTAAAGAAAGTTCTTGGGTGTGAGTTCCTCTCAAGACCAAAAATGTCCTTAGAGATCTGTGCCCTTGTGCAAAATGGAGAATCCCTGGTCTCATGGCTTGAAGAGCAATATTGCTATCAGTTTCTCTTCTTTGAGCCACCAAAAGGTCTGGAACACAAGCAGAACAAATCCAACCCTCTCCCTACCCCCAAAAATCACTTATCTAGGGTCAGAATGAACAGTTGGCTTGGTGTTGCTCACTGATACTGACTGAGGGGTAGTAGATGGTCTGGTGCTTTCCAGGACAACACACCAAATGCTGAGGTTCAGCATTAGCCTCACAAACCACTCAGGCACTGGTTTCAGTCAGATACGTTTGGTTTATTAAACACATATTCAAGACAGATTAATCCGTGGCACAGCCAGGAGTTGGGAGCCAAAGTACAACCCTTAGCAGTTAGCTCTCAGGGCCAGTTTTTACATGGGAACATCACATCAGGTACATTTGCAACATTTAATCTATCTAAACAAAGTAGTGCTATCTGACATTTAAGCTGATTGGCTGGGTCAAGAGGCAAGGAGGATTGGCTGTTTCCAGAGTCCACCAGACTCTGACAAAGCACAAAAATATGACTTTATGGTCAGAGCAAGAAACATTAGCACAGGTTAAGGTCTTAAGCTATTAAATTAAGGTTGAGGCAACATGTCAGAACTGTTGTCAGCTATTGACATTTAACACTAATGTATGTTCACAGAACATTTATCCCAAACACAAAAGCATGTACCCCCTTCTCTGTAACTCACAGTTCTTTCTCTAAACTTGACCACATACTCTTGACTCAAAGCAAGAACTCACAGTCACAAGAACATTGAAATAACCCCATGCATCCTACTGGACCACAATAGATCAAAGCTAGATACAAAAAACAGCAGAAACAACAGAGAGCTTAAAAACTCACAGAAACTCAATATTTCTTTATTAAATGAAATCAAAAACCATGTCAAGACAAGAAGAGAAGCAGTATAGATTTACTGTAATTCAAGGAAAAATGAATAAACAGTACTGTCAAACTTGTAAGACAC
>NW_021621438.1:0-10561 GCF_004785775.1 Grammomys surdaster
ATTGGGCCATCCCAAGCTCTTCTCTCTTTTCGCACTGCAAAGCTTTGGTCACAGCAGATTCTTCTGTCCCTGTAGCCGATGGATAATGCAAGACACACACAAAATATTTATTCTCCAGACAAGAGTAAAAGAATTCACAAAACTAGAGTCAGTAAGATATTCAGCAGGTAAGAAAGGGTGTTTTCCAAAGAGCTGACCTGAATTCAGTCCCCACATGGTAGAACGACAGAACTGATTCCCACAACCTGTTCTCTGACTTCCACATCTGTGCCACTACACTCATACACACATATACACAACACACACATACAAAAGATAGATACATGACAGATAGATAGATAGATAGATAGATAGATAGATAGAGTAGTATTCATTTTTTGAATTACTTCTTTGATACTTCCATGCAGTGTCCTTTGATCATATGGACCTACCTACTCCTCCCAGATCATCCCCTCTTCCCAACTTTTTGTTCTTTTTTTTTAATCTATCAAGTACAGTTTCTGCTGCTCATATTCTCTCAAATGTGTCCCTTTTCTATTAGGAGGATGATAGCTTCCATCAGCTACCTCGTCAAGAACTGGCTTCCCTTCTTCCATCAGCTATCAGTCATCAATATGTTCTTAATTAGTAGTAGGACTTTGTGTTCACCTTTCCTCTCTTTGTTGATATCTTGTCTAGCTTAACCTTGTACAATTTTGCACATGCTGTCACAAATGTTTTTATTTCACATATTCAACTGCCCTGCTGTGTCTGGAAAACACTGGTTTCTTGTAGTAATTTACTGTGTCTTACCATTGTTCTGACTCCATTTCCACAATAACCCCTGAGCTTTGGAAAGAGTATAACATAAATGTCCCACTAAGGGATGAACATTCCAGATTCTCAATCTCTGCACCTGGACTGGTGGTAGATCTCTGTGTTAATCGTATCAACTGCAAAAAGATGCTTCTCTGATGATGGTTGAGAGATGTATTAATATATAGATACAACAAGCCATTAAAAGTTATTTATACTCTGCCCATTAATAGTAAGTTCTCTCTTACTTCTGGTGACCTATCTAACCATAGGTTCTTAGCACAATAACAGTGTAAGGTATGAATTTCAACTGATAGAAAAATCACTGGTCACTACCATCATATTCATCGTATTCATACCACTGTTGTACTAGTGGGAATGTCTTGCCAGGCTGTTTGTTACTGTAGCTTTTAGGATTCACAACGGAGTTAGAATGATGATTATTTTTCTGCTCTGATAGTATACATGGCACTTCTCAGCACTATGAGGCATAACCAGTAGGAATAAGGCCCCTAGTGAGTACTAACTTGACTACTTCTTGTCCTGTCATTTAAATATGTAGTGTCTTCAGCAGTGGGGGTCTTACTATCTAGTTCTGGGTGAGGGAATCAGAAGTATTGGGAATAACTTGTAATGATTAAGGGGTCTATGAGACCTCATTAGGCAACATCTCCGATAGAGTTAGCCCGTCCATGGCATTGGGATTTTATTTGTTCTTATGTACTGTTTAATAGAGGCATACTAAACCCATTATTTGATTATAGGGTAATTCCATTTAAGCTCTTTATTTATTTGTATGCATATATAAAAGAGTATTTACATTTTGTGGTGATGAAATGTAGGCAGGAAAAATATCCACTTAAGGGATTGCAACTTAATTGCACTATGTAAGTATTTTTTAAAAAAAAGTTTATTTATCATTAAACTTAAGTATACATCTAAGGAATAATATATTTACTCATATACTTATACACATTGATATGTGTTATAAATTATAACAATATATGAATAAAGGGGTTGTACATTAATGGAATTGGACTTAGAACATAGCAAACTGTGAATATAATTATCTCTGCCTTTTTCTTCTGATCTTCAAACTCTGTTCTGGTTACATGATAGATAGAGGAGCAAATAAGATGGAATCATAATTTTAACAGTTTACTCTCCATAAGTGTACTAATATCCAAGAATTATGAATGACTTTTGAAAGGCAAACTAAAACAAATGCTTTAAATAGTTAAGTGTTATCTTTCTATCCCCAAGTGAAGAGAGAAATGACCATTTCAATTTTGCCTTAAAATAACCAATAACTGTAAAACTGAACTCTTTTCACTATCCTTATTATTTTAAATCATTTCAATTTTACTCTTTGTAAGTTACTCATTTATGTTATTTGATGACCTTTATCCGAGGAGCTATATCATTCACTAAGCTTGGAGAGGTCCCAGTTGTAGTATGCATGGTCACTCTGACTCCACTTTTTCCTCCTAAAATGACTAGAAAATGTTTTTTATTAACATTCTAGTGGCTCTGAACAAAGGGCATAAGAAAAGACAGCAACATTTAAGAAAGCCACCATGCAAAAAGATGAATAACATAGGTAAACAAAGAGAGGCTGTCCCTCTTAGCTGAGGGAGGTGCACACAAGTTGAGTTGGTGTTTCTATCCTCCTTGAAGGCTGAGAAGTGAGAAGACCTGAGTACCTCAGAAAGATGAACTTCAAACATCATTATCTAAAAACTCTCTAAGAAAGATGTCTTCTCCACCAACTCCTGCATCTGAGAGCTCTTTTAGTGGCACATGGAAGAGAAGAGCAACCCGTAGTGGGAATACTGTCTGACATCATAGACATGAAGACATCTTCAAACAGGCTTCCAAGATGCTGGCTGCAAGTCATCTGTGAGGAAAACCGAGGACTCTTGAGGAAATATGATAAGCCTTGGAGAGAAGGACAGCAGGTCCATGTGGACAAGTTCTCCCTCCCTGTTAGGAAAGCCACCCATGAGCAAGCCGCTGGTTAAGACACCTCAATTGCAAATGCCACTCTCATTTGACTTGAGTCTCTGACATGACAGAGACCAAAACTGAAAAAGTGACTGTTAGGTCTCAATTAGAATAAAGAATCCTCAGACAACTAGTAGGACTGTGTACAGAGAGAGTCCAGTAAGTGGCACTGAGTCTGAATTATGAGGGGAAATGTCCCTGTATGTGGGAAAGGTCCAGTCATCTCAGGACTCAAGTAGAACTAGAGGGTCAAGGAAAGGCTAAGTCTTTCTCCATGACCTGGACCTGGGATGCCTTTCATCTCTAGCCCTTAGATAAGAGAATTCCAACATCCTTTGAATTCAGCCTTTGGGAAGTAGGGAGTTGGGAAGCAAGCTAAGGCCTTCTATTATGAGTTTAAAGCCTTATGGAAACACTGAGATCTTTTACCTGCAAATGTGAAAGCATCCACTGACACTCATTCCACATTCAAATGATTTCTGGAAAAGTAAATAGTAGACTAATGTATCTATAATAGAATAATGAATGTTATGTTATTAAATTAATAGGATCGAGTAAAGTCACAGTTCTAACTTCCTCTCAAAGCCAACTGTTGTCATGAAGAAGGAAATGGAGAACAAAGTAAATTTCTTTAAAAAATTGTAGGTAGGATAGGTGTGCACCAACTCCTTTGAACTCAGCACGAGGATGGAGAATGGAAGAAGAGAGTGACCTTGAATTTCTTTAACTCTGCTCTAAGTTCAGCAAAGTCTTTACTTCTGTTTCACTTCCTCTCTCCTATTATTTCTACTGAAACATGGCTTACTCTTTTCCTATAAACATTACATGGGAGATTGTTCAAATCTTTTTATCATCTGGTGTTATTTTTCTTTTCTTCTGTTTTTTCTTTATTTATTCATTTTATGTATGTGAGCACACTGTTGCTCTCATCAGACACACCAGAAGAGGGCATCGAATCCCACTATAAATGATTGTGAGCCACCATACAGTTGCTGGGAATCAAACTCAGGACCTCTGGAAGAGTAGTCAGTGCTCTTAACTGCTGAGCCATTTCTCCAGTGTTATTTTTCTTTTTTATCAAGAACGTGGGGGAGGGGTGTGTGTGAGTATGCACACACAGGTGTGTTTTCAAACTAAATCTATTTTTTTCTTTTTTAAACAATGAATCCCAAAATATTTTTGAGGTAAAATGATTCTTACCTAGTGTCCTAAAACCCTCCAACTATATGATCTTCCCTATTTAGGCAAATATTTTTCTCTTGATATTGCCTTCAAGTCAAATAATGATATGTTGGCAATGCCAGATATTCATACTATGCAGACCAGGGGACCTGAAAATAAGAGTTGACAGGTTCTAAGTCCAGCCTCACCTTGCCCCAGTACAAATAGGGACCAGGGTCAACTTAGCATCAGGTAGGAGGGACACTAGTACCTACACAGCTTTTATAGCCCTACAAATCTGTGCTAATGCTCCTTTAAGAGTCAGATGAGGGGGGCTGGAGAGATGGCTCAGTGGTTAAGAGCACTGACTGCTCTTCCAGAGGTCCTGAGTTCAAGTCCCAGCAACCACATGGTGGCTCACAACCATCTTTAATGGGCTCTGATGCCTTCTTCTGATGTGTCTGAAGAGAGCAATGCTGAATACATAAAATAAATAAATAAATCTTTAAAAAAAATAGAGTCAGATGAGAACAATGGATTTGTGGTTTCTAAAGCTACTTTCATCTGTAATATCAATATATTGTCCTTTATGCCACTACGATGGTAAAGTAAGATTTTAAATAAATTTCTAGGAAACATGCTAGAGACTGTAAAATGATAATGTACTCCTGATGAGGAGAGTCAGACCTGCGAAGCTTCCGTAAATCTGGGTGGCAGAGCTATCTTCCATGACTCTTTGTTTCTTCCTGCCTGAACAGTCTTTGTCTGGCAATTCAATGTTCTCTACCACTGCAGCTACTCTCTGTATCTGTCTTGGTAAGATCTAAAATTACCTTGGAGATGGACCCTGAACACCCTTGCAGAGTCTTATTTTAACTAGATTAATTGAGGATGGAAGACCCACCCCACTGTGGGAGGCTCCATTCCCTGGGCTGGGAGCCTGGACTTTATGAAAAAGGAGCAAGTGAGTTGAGCACAAGCATTCATCACTCTCTGTGTCTTGGTCACAATGTGTCTTGCTGCCTGGAGGTCTTGGTAATATGTCTTCCCCACCAAAATTGACTATAGCCTTGGGCTATGATGTAAGCTAAACCTTTTTCCCCTTAAGTTGCTTTAATCTGGATATTTTTTCACAGCACCAAGAAAAATATCTAAGACACCTCACCTTGCCTCTGGCTCCTGGTCAAGATGTGTGTCCGCTGCTTCTAGTTATGTGATCCCCAGCTGATTCCACTTTGTTGATCACAAACCTACTCCATCCCAGCCTAGTCACTCTTCTTGTAGTTCCAGTCTACAACTGTTCATCTGAGGCTGGATCTCATCCTGGTCACTGTTCTCTCTACATGGACTGTTCTCATGTTCTCTGCCTGTTCAAAAGTAACCCCATCTCCCAGTGTCTCCTTCTTCAGTTAAGACTTTTCAAGTCTTGGGTGACCTGTGCTCTATATAAAAGCATCTACCATTAATAAACTGTCTTGTGCATATTCACTTTATTCATCTTGGATTTCTCTTCCCAAATATTTCAAAGGACTCTTGAGGGCAAGACTGATCATCAGTCAGATAAACAGAACAATAGAGACCAATAATTTTTATAACTGTGTATATGTTTATCATGAGAATAACTCAAAGATTATGGAAGTAAATCAGTCACATGATCTTCTGCCATCTGCAAGATGGAAGACAAAGAAAGCCTGTGGTGTAATTAAGTCCAGATTTTAAAGACTTGGGAACTAAGAGAGTTGGTGATATAGTAACCCTAGTGAGAGGCCCATGGATTAAAAACTAGGGCAAGTCAAAGGGGACTTGGGGTATGGGAAGAAGGCTGACCCAGTTCAATCAGAGACAGCAAACTCGTACTTCCTCCCCTTTTTATTCCATTTGGGTCCTTATTCATTGGATAGTCCTCACACACATGAGTAAGGGTGGATTCTTTTATGATTCTTAAGAATTTTTATGTGTATAATATATCTTGATCAAATCCACCCTAATTCCTATTCTTCAATTTTTCCCATACCACCTCTCATACCACTTTTCCCTGATAATGTCTTATACTCTTGTTTTAAGCCCAGTGTAACTACTCAGTGCTGCCAGTGAATGCATGGATATAGGCCCAGCTGCTGCGAGCTAGGCACCCTATCAAGAGCCACAGCCTATCAAGAGCCTCAGCCCATGTCCCATCCCAACCTACTACTTCAAATGCTAATCCTCTCTAGACACACCCTCACAAACACAGAAATAATGCTTTACCTGAGCATAAAATTAAACATAAACCTTGTCTTTTATTGATTTTTATTGTTAATAAATAATAAATTTAAAGTAATTCTTTTGTATAAATATAACTTTAGCATTTGTTAAAAATGAAAACAAATCTGTGTGCTGAGATAGAAGGATTTGCTTGTCTTGAAGACACTAATCCAAAATGAGGGTAGAAAATATATTATTTTTGAGAATCTTGTTTTTGCAATTAGGCCGTTGTTCCTACAAAAGCAGAAAATTTTGTGTGTAAGGCAAAACTGCTGACATTCTTAGCATAAAATAGTCTTTAACTTGTGCTGAGATATCCCTGCAGTGTTATTTTGCATTCTGTAGCTTCGGGGCATGCACAGTATGGAGTGTGCATGTCCTGTGTTCAAAATCAAGGCCCCTGAGAATCTGTGCATCAAAGTAGGACAGGCACTGCCAGAAACACATTGGACTCATTGAATGTTTGATTTGGGATTAATTGTTGGTCTTTGAATGTCTTGAAACCTTTTATTGTTGCCAATAATTTTTGTACCATCGCCACAGTCCATGACAAAGTACCTGGTAGGTACTTGGATAGGGAGCCTTGTCTGTTACATTTCCTGAACTCAAGGTCACACATCAGCTCAGATAGCTCTGCCTAGAATAATGAAGTCTAGGACTGGTTTTTCTGTGTCTCTGTCACGGCCAACCTTTCTGTTTCTTGTATCCACACCCTTACATGACAACTATCACACTGTAGAACTATAAATTCCTTCTAGACAGCCAAATTGACAGCTTTTCATATCATCGCCAATTCTTAACATAGAACCTGGCAAAAGGCTGTTTGATAAGTGCTTGATAAATGATCAATTTCTAATATCAGCTTTTCAATTTTATTTCTTAATCTGTAAATGACCTGTTTTTAATGTCTTCTCATGATCCCTAGAATAAAACAGGAAACAATCAAAATAAAATAAGATACCAACTTGAAAACAAAATGAAATTGGCATAAAGTATTCCCATAGAATTTTAGTTGACCTTTTCCAGTAACTTTAAATTCCTTACTTGTAGCATTAAATCTACAACGTAAACTACAACAAACTAGAGAAGCATCCCACTTAAACACTTGCCTCAGTTTATGTCATTAAGAAATGAAATATAAAAGCATTTTTCTTCTATGCTTGGCTTTGATGCTATTTTTTTAACTGACAGAATGATTCCTAATCTGTGATATTCATCAAATATTAAAATTAAGATTTAGCACAGCCTACATATACAACTCTTTCATAAAATTGTCGCAGGTGCTCAAAACACGTCTTTATTGCTCCCTTTTCCTGATGTCCCAAACATCTCTTTTCTGAAAAATCCCAATAATTACTGAGCTGAACCACAGCAAAGACCATGGAGAGAGGGAAATTTTAAAAAGAGCATTACTTGGGAATTATTCAGAGCACGAGTACTTAACAAACGCATCCCACAGAGCTGGAGGATGTTACTGGTGGTTTTAAAAAATGCCTACAGAAAGATCAAGTCAACATCTGGCCTGTCTCATCTCATCAGTTTTATTTTGATCACTACACTGGATATGTATTAGCTTTGCTAATGAAAAGCAAACACAAGTGCAGCATTTGCAGAGAGCGGCTAAGGAACATCCCATTTGCGCGCATATACATGACTTGTTTTCCCTAAAGCTATTCAGCTTCAGGATGGATTGACCACTGATTCCAGGGAACAGTTGTAAGTTTAGTTTCCTGAGAAGTTTTTGGAGGGATTATAAAGACCCAGCATGAGAAGTTATACAATGAAATACATCAGCCATCAGCTAGATTTTTCTAGACCTGTTACTGGTCATGCATGGAGCATCTCACTGCAGTAGGATAAGATGCCCTGGCGCAGAGGCTAGGCTGTGGACTCACTGAATCACTAGAAATGCCAGGAAATGAAAAAAGTGTTCATCCATGCTGGGACTGACAATGGAAGAGACAAGCTAGGGAGAAGGTGGTTGCAGCTGATAGGCTCGTCGCCCAGATCGGAGATGTCCCGCAGGACAAGAACTCCTGACACTTGTCTAACCCCTCTAGGTCAGGGCTTCTTCAACTATTTTCTGCTCACAACTCCCTTTTGCCTAAGAAATGTTTTCCGCAACCCCAGGTGTGTAGGTGTATTGTTTGTTGCTCATTACTATAACCAACTGAGAAAAAGTAACTTTGTCTTGGCTTCTAGTTTGAGAATACAGTACTCTACGGTGAGGAGGTAGTGGCAGGTGAAACATGATGTGGCTAGTCACATTGAGTCCACAGTCAAGAAACAGAGGGCGATGGATGCTTGCTTTCTGCTTTTACTTCACTTGCAGGCCCTAGTCCATGCTGAGGTGCCATCCACATTCCAGTGAAGGTTCTCTCCTCAGTGTAGCTTTTCTGGAAGCATCTGCATGGATACACCCAAAGGTATATGCCCATGGTGATTCTAAACCAACCAAGTTGACAATGAATATGAACCAGGACAATAGGTATATAATTGGCATAGAAAACTAACATTTGCTAATAAAATATCATAATCATATGCATTTTAAAACAATGTTCTTATATATTACAGAGAAAACCTATTCATGTACTGAGAATATGGAACCAATGCAATCCAAAAATATACTACTTTGATAATTTTATTCTATGGAGTAATGGTGGGAAAATACTAAAAAAATCTCCCTTGCTAGGGCAGGAGAGATAACTCAGCAGTTAAGAACATTGAGTGTTCTTCAAGTAGACCTGGGTTCAAGTCCCAACACCCACATGGTAGTTTACAACCATCTACAACAACAGTTCTAGGGAATTCAACACCCTCTTCTGACATCCATGGGCACAGCACACAGTGGTATCCAGACATGAATGCAGGCAAAAACAAACAAAAAACCCAAAACAAACAAAAAACTCACATGTATAAAATAAAACTAAATAAAAATCTCAAAAAGAAAGTTTAATCTCTGTGTCTACTATGAAATAATTATTTCTATAATTAAAACTCTGAAACTGTCTTTATACATTCAAAACACTGCAGTTCATAAAACACAATGATTTCAAATCTGAGCTGTGGTGTTTCAGGCAGTGTGTGATGGTGTTGCCTGGTTTGATGACACCCACCGTCCAAAGAGTGCAGTTGTATGTTTAGAACCAAGGCTGCTTGGCAACACAGGTAAATCAGCCAGAAGCACCATATGCATTTGCCTTTGAGTTAAGCCTTTTACTGTTAATACATCTTGTCTGTCTCCAGTCAGGGGAGTGAGTCATAGGTCCAGAAACCATGATGTCAATGTTATTAATTACCTCATTTACCGGCACAGCAATCCAATGAAGCCTAGACCCATTTTCTAACAGAAAAACTGAGGAACAGAGAAGTTAAAGAGTTTGCTCAAAGGAACCCAACTAAGTGGCAAGCAACTGGAACATGGACAGTCTCTTTAGCACCCATTCTCTTGACCCCTGTACTGTGAGTCACATCAGAGAAGATTAGCTTCCTTTCAGGCAGCAGAAGGTAGCATCTGGGAATAGGAGAGCTTCAGCCTTTGAGGAGACCCATCGATGCCCTTCCAGGGATATCTAGCTGCTTATGCTGGGATCTAGGATGGCTGGAGATAGGCAGAGGGCACTTCAAGAGCAGCCCCTAAAGCCCAAAGTCCCACCATTGTAGAAGTAATCGCCTCAGTCCTTGACTGCAAACTCCTAAAAGGAATTTTTGAAATCCTGCAACACAAAATTTAGAATATGTGTCTTTATTTATATACTTTGTTACAAATTATACATATGTCCATCATGTATTAATGTGTGGATTAATGTACATCATCAAATATGTACAAAAGGGAAAATTATTCTTTTAACAAAACAAACAACAACAAAAATACCATAAATTCACTTGAAAGAGCACTCACTTGTCCTCAAGCTGGAGAAGAAGCTTGTGGAGGTGTCCTGATCTAGATCCTAGTTTGCCTGGAATTATTCCCTCATTGTTTCAGATCACTTCTCCACAGGAAAGTGAGTCCACGAAAAAAAAAAGTGTAAAGAAAGACCCTTGATGTATTATGTCATCTTAAACCTATATATTAAAATGAAAACCAAAAACAAAAATGTTCTTTTTAAAAGCCTACAGCAGTACCACAAGAAAAAGGTCACCCTACAAGAGAAATTCTCTCTAAAATAATTCTTTTAAATGCCAGAAATAAAACCAGAGTGTCGATCTGTTCCTTTTCCATGTTTCTCTCTGCACGTCAACAGCCAGTGTATGAATGAAAATGGGGTATCAGAGTTCAAACAATCTAAGCAACTCCTGGTGACACAATATGCCTCTTTCAGGACCAAAAACAAATAGTTTTATGATTATAGCAGTA
>NW_021621439.1:0-708 GCF_004785775.1 Grammomys surdaster
CTTTCCTTCCCTCCCTCCCCTCCTTCCTTCCTACCCTCCTTCCTCCCTCCTTCTTCTTCTTTTCTTCCTTCCTCCCTCCTTTTCTCCCTCATTTAGTTTTCCTTCCTTCTCTCTTCTTCCCTTCCTCCTTCTTCTTCCCCCTTTCCCTCTTTTTGGCAAAAGCCCAAGGATATTCTAGGTAAGCTTACCTAGTAGAAAAGCTAGCTTAGGGGTCAGGACACTGATAGCTAGGGATGGAACAGTCATCATGATGAGACTGGGGCTTTCTTCTCTAGTTGGCTGCAGGGCCAGCCAGACCATATGCTAGAAAGATTGAAAAGAAAGCAGGGTGGACACAGAGAGGACTGGAGAGGAGAAGCAGAAGATGTGGTAACATGTCTGAGGAAGAGTCAGTAGGTCAGAGAAGGCCAGTGGAGCAGGAAAGTCATAGGGTATGGGAAATGGGTCAACAAGAGAATGTGGCCAGGTTGTGTGGGGTCACGTGGACCCCTGTGGAGACCTCTCCTACTCTGTGTGGTCAGCAATGGGAAGGCGGGTAATCTGAGGACTCAGGCTGTGTGTGGAAGGGCGTTCTGGGAGAGAAGGGAGCAGGAGTCAGTGGCTCCTGAAATGATCGTTCCAGAGGAGAGCTGTTGACAGTGTGAATCTAGATGGGAGCCTTTCCAAGGGTGAGAATAAGTGCACCATACACATGGGTGGGTTTAAGGA
>NW_021621439.1:718-2498 GCF_004785775.1 Grammomys surdaster
ATGGGTGGGTTTAAGGACCACTGATGGCATTGAATGACACACTACACATACTATGGAGAGTCAAGATACGTCAAAGCTGTCTGACCTTGTACAATGGATTAGAGTGGAGTCTGGATGTCGTCAGAGAGCTTGATGATACAGGCAGACGCTGTCTCTCTAATGTGGTTCTGATTCCAGGTCTAAATCCCTTCATCTCCCTCCTTCCCCATAAGGCACGCACAGGGCTCAGAGGGACTGTTCCCCTCTGCCTCACAACTGCTCTTGTCTTCTCCAGTGTCAGCTTTACTTTTTGTGATGAAGTGCTGTGTTAGCCTGCATGTGAGATACATCCATCTATCTATTCACCCGCCAACCATCAGGCCCACCTCTCCACCCTCTGGTACATCTATCCACCTACCATCAGGACATCTCTGCACCCTCTGGTACATCAATCCACCTACCATCAGGACATCTCTGCACCGTCTGGTCCATTTATTGACCTACCATCAGAACATCTCAGCATCCTCTGGTCCACCTATCCACCAACCATCAGGACATATCTGCACCCTCTGGTACATCTATCCACCCACCCACCAAACATCAGTGCATCTCTCTAACCACTGCTCCATGTATCCACCCACCCACACATCTATTCACCCATCTTTTCATTCACATACAATTAAATGTTTACTGAAGACCTACCTTGTGAAGACAGTGGTCAAAGCATGAGAGATTCAGAAGTGATGGTCAGCCTGAACATTGCTGTCTCAGGACTTAAGCTTCCTCTAGACCCTTGTGCAAAGAAGGCATTGTTTTTCCCACCTGGGACTGCCACCTACCTCACCACCTATATCCTGGCTTCTCTGGCAACTTTTGTAATATAGCACGTCTAGTCATGTAGGGGAGACCTGGGAGAGCCTTAGGATTCATATCCCTTGTCCCCAGTCATTTCTTTAGCGATCAGATGCTTAGTTACTCTAATAGCTGGACATACTGGAAGCTTCAGAGATGACTGTTAGGACACATTATTTTTTTCCAGCCCTATTTTCAAACCACACATGCCATGGTTTCTCTGGGGGGGGACTGGAAAAAACAGTTGATAAATCCAACTATTCAGGGGTGCTGTCTTGGGACCCCAGGCAGTATGGCCTAAGCTGAGTGGGCTGTTGAGGTCATGAGGATGTAGAACTTGGCCCATCCTTTGAAGAAGGACCAGCAGCTATCTTGGGAAGAGCTGCATTCAGGCTTTGAAATGAAGCTGAATCAGGTGACAAGACAGAGAAGGGGTAAGGAAAGTATCACACACAGGTAGAGACAGGGAGCATCCACTGCCACCTGAATGAGAGTCTGAGGAACACTGAGCTCCTCTTGAGGGCAAGGTCTGATTGCCCAGAACCTCAGATGAGGCCCACACAATGATGTTGAGCAGTCTCATCTGGCCTTGGAACTTCAAAGTTCAAATCCCACGGAAGTATGGACTCATCACTCAATACACAATTATCCTTCATTTTATAGACACCAAAGCTGGTGCTTACAGATGTTGTACCTGGAGCCTCCTGTTGCCACTGCAGAATGGAAAGGATTTCTGGATCTTCAGCCGAGACCCTAAAGCCAGTGCTTCAGCCTAACTGGGGCTTCTAGGCCGCACTGCCCTGCTGAGGGTCCTAGATGGCCTTGGGCTTACTGGAAATGGAAATACCTATGTATTTCAAGTTCGGTACAAATGCCAGGCCCCAAGGTGGTGACATTAGTATAATGTCTCTCTGAGTCCTCTCTGAGAGGCAAGTAGAACTGTAATACT
>NW_021621440.1:0-3774 GCF_004785775.1 Grammomys surdaster
GAAGGTAGTTCTGAGAAAAGAAACTTTAGTTTAGTGTGGCTCAAATAATCTGTTTTAAAATATACTTTTTAAATAGAACAAACATTTAATTCTTTAAAAAATTTCCATGGTGATTTGTCTGACGCCATAAAAACACACTTGATCCCTGGATTTTGTAGAAGACTCTGTTTATATTTTAAGGTGAAGCTATTACCAAAAGAGAAGTGATTTCAAGGACCACAATAATGTAGACATTAAGGACAATTAATCAACAGAACTTCATGGAGCTTAAAAGTTTCTGTACAGCAAGAGGCACCATTTGAACAAAGCAGAAGCCTGAAGAACAGGGGTAAATTGTTATTACACATCTTACACAGAGTTAGTATCTGGGATACAATAAGTAAAAAAAAAAAAGAAAGAAAAAAACACATCAAGAAAATAATATGACTAAAAGTGAGTATAAAACTAAACAGAGAATACTAAAAACATGAAACATGGATGGCCAAAGACAGTTTTTTTCCTTTCTCTTTTGTTAATGGCAAATGGTTCAAATAATGTTAAAAACAAATCATTGACTAATACAGGGCATTAAATATGAATAGATGCTTTTATTTAAAGAAAAAGAAGAAAGGTTCTATACAAAAGAGACCTACAGTCTATAGGCCAGTTTAACAAAGGAAATGTGTTTATAAAATGTCGTGAAACCTGAACCTTCCACCTCTGCTTTGGAGAAGGGCTATCATACAACATTCAGTCAGCTGAAAATGGATTGGTACAAGTGTCTATCCAGAAACTTCAAGTCATTTTTGCATGTGCAGAATTATCCAAATCTTCCCAATCTGAACTGGCTGTCCCATGGCTTTCTTCCATTTCCATATTCCCTACAAGGCTACATGAACTTCAACTCTTGATGAGCCACTTACAACAGCAGTTCCTTAGGAGCCAACATGACAGGAGACCCAGGATTTCCCTTTGAGAAACCAAGTGGCCGTGTACAGAATGTGTCACAATGAAAAAGTCTTCTCATTCCTTCTTCCAATTCAGTACAGTGTCTCATGTCAACACTATTATCCGCATCAGACTTGTTCCTTCACAAGTCTAAACCTTGAGGTTATATGTAGAAGACCAACATTAAAAAAACAAGAACTCAATCCAGAAATGAAGAAACTGGAGGTATCCAATACCTCTCAGAGAATCTTGCCATCCTTAGGACAGTCCAGTCCAGTGTACTGATAGTCTGTCAATCAATACTGGCAGCTTGAGGGTTTTTTCCCTCCGCCCATGGGTCTTTTGTTTAATGGCACCATGACATTTGGTTAACAAAGAATAGCAGCTGTCTTCATTTTAAACGCTGATAAACTTAAGACAATTCATATATAAATACAGCAGGGGAAGCTAGCCCACACTGACAAACACTTCAAGGACCACTGAGTTCATGGGCACCGTTTCATTTGGGGCTCAGTCTCATGTGGAGAGAAGGGCATTACAGAACTTTCTTCTCAAAAATGCTGAACCTTGGTATTGAATGGACAAAACAGTTACATACCAAGGGATGTAAAAGATCTAACCCTAGGGAATCCAGGATACACACAGGTACTTTAGAGGTATACTTTTTAAAGTGTCCTCATTATCCCTTTCAGCTTAAACTGTCAATCATCTCTGAGAGCTCAAGCAGAAGGTCATCTTCATCTTTCACAGGATCCAAGTCCATCCCAGCTTCTAATTCGCCCCCTGAAATTTCCCATATTAGTTTATCGAAGTCGTCTTCCACAGATTGGAGGCTTTCCGGTCGGGGCCGAGCTGAGGCAGAATGGATTTGTTGCCCTCTGGGATGAGGAAGGGCCAGATACTTCTGGAGCAAGGGTTCTCAAGAAGCTTGGGCTGAAAACAGCACAGAACTGTCTTTCGATTTTTCTATCTCAGACATGGTGATTGATTTATCCTCAGAGAGGAGTTGGACGACAGCCACAGCTGCTTTCTTGGTGGGGCTGCGTTCTTGGTGGGGCTTCCCTGCAGGGCGCTGCTGAAGCTGAAGGGCTTCACCTCTGTGATGGGGGCAGAGTGCACCTCCACAGCCTCGCCTTTGGGAGCCAATATGGGAAGTGAGACAACCTCGACCACAGATGGCTTCACATTTACTTTGGGGTTGGTTTCTACCTCCCCACTCTGGGATGACTCCACGTGGAGCCATTTTGCCAGGTGCCTAGTGATGCCAGATATAGGAGTGAGCACCCGCTTCCCCACCACTCGGGTAGAGCAAGAAGCCTCATCTCCATGCACAGATGAAAAGGCTGGTTTCTCCTTTTGTGACGTTCCTCTCCCCTGCTGTCTCTCGGTGGGTGTGTTTCTCTTTGACAGTGCCACATCTGTTGGCTGGAAGTTTTGTGGGGTCACTTACGGTCTCATCTGAAGTCTCAACAGCCTCGGTCTTGGACACACTGCTCTGGGAAGGAGCATCACCACTGTCTTCAAGTTCAAGTGTTTTCTCTTCTTTTGCACCTGCTCTCTTGGGGATGCGGAGAAGCCTCTTCGGCCTTGGGGCGGCCTCAGCTTGAGGTCGGGAGTTGCCACTACTCTCAGAGCTTTGCTGCATCCTCAGGGCCTTCTCCAGTTTAATATCCTCTAGCATCTTAACACGCACTTCCTGCATAGACCTGGCTCTTCCTGCAGGCTCCTCTGGTTGTCCTCTGCTAACAGCAACAGTTGGCAGATTCGCTGTTTTTTTCACTTCAGTATCTTCTCTTAGCTTGAGACAACCAGGATCATTTTCGGATTTCTGTCTTTCCATTTCCTGCTGCCTATGTTTCTTTTCAGCCAGTACCTCAGAGAAGGTTTTGATCTGCACTGAGGAAGAACTTCCTGTTCCTGATGGAGAATCATCAGCTCCTGAAGGTTTTTCTGTCTTCAGTTTAGTTTGCAGTTCTCCACGTTTCTGACTGGCTCTTTCTAGAAGAATCTCTTCTAAAGTCTTCACGTGAATCTCACCGACTTTATGAACTCGATTTTCTTTGGTGCTTTATCAATGTCAGTTTCTGGTCCTTCCACTCTTTTACCCAGTCTCTGTGCAAGGCTTCGCTTTAATGAGGGATCCCAGTCACCATCCCCTGAAAGCTTTCCTTTCCCCAGTCTCTCACTAAGACTCAGTCTAAGCAAGGGCTCTTCCTGTTTGCTTGATAGAGTTATGGTCCTCACCACTGTCTGAACCTTCTTCTCAGGGCCTGGATTGGACTGAGACTGATGTAAAACCCTGGAAACTCCCAAGGAGACACCTTGCTTCTTAAATTTCTCTTTCATTTTCTCTGATTTAATTTCCTCAAGAGATTTATTCCAAAATTCAAACATTCACCTTGCTTGAAACTGACTCCAGGTTTTCGGGCAGAAGCCACTTGTGATCCATTATGGATGTGAGGAGTTGGTTGCAGGGCAGGTGTTTTGTTTTCATAGCCCTCCTCAGAAAACTGACCATCATCTTCATCATCATCATCTTGAGCATCATCATCTGCAATATTGACTATAACAGTCGGATGTGTGGAGATGGGAACATTTCCTGAATTCCCTACTTTCATTTCACTCAGAAGCTGAAGGGAGGAGTTAGAGTGAACAAACACCTTGTTCCAGTGAACTGTGAGCTGGCTACCCTTTACTGCTTCTTGTGACTCAGGCACAGTGGGCAACACAGTTTTGCTTGGAGGTAAAAACACTCCATCAATATAACGACTTCTGGTGTGATGGAAAGCACAATTTAGTTTTTGACATCCCATTGGCTGATTTTCCCAATAGCAAGGAATTTCACTT
>NW_021621441.1:0-8291 GCF_004785775.1 Grammomys surdaster
ATATCTCTTTTGAAAATTAAAATCTCATTTATAATGTAAAGCAGATGGAAGGGTTTTTTTTTTATTTGTTTGTATTTTCATTTCTGAAATAGGATGAGATGGGGGCAATGACATATGTGAGCAGGTATCTGGAATGAGGATTCTCTCTCGTTAATCACTTATGTATTACCATTTGTCCACTCCAATAAAACAAACCAAACCAAACCAAACCAAACCAAACCAAACCAAACCAAAACAAGACTCCATTAGTAGCCATTAGTAGCCATTTGCGAATGTTCACAGTGACCCCATGTAGTCCCACACTTAAAGAAATTATTTTATTTAGATTGTATTTGGAACAGTATTTGGAGTAGTTCAGAGCACATTTTCCTGTGTAATTATTAATAGATGAAATAATTTAATAAATTACTTTAATAACATTTGCTTATTTGTGATTTTGATATATCTTCCTTCCTTGCTTATTATACCATAAAGAAGTTCTTACATTTCAGAAGCTAAATAATTGTGTGATACTCTGGTATTTACATAATATTTCAGGATATAGAAAAATAGTTAAATCTTGCTAAATGTTCTTTCTTTATATAGGTTATCTTGTGTATCACACACGTATAAACGTATATATTTAAGAAAAAATAAATCCATGTCACAGAAATCTCCAGTAGCAATGGAAGTCACAAGAGAGACAAAAGACCATCATTTAACTGTAAATTGTACTTAGATTTTTCAAAAGTGTAATTTTCAGGTAGGTATACCTGAAAAGTCTAGAACCCAAAAATATTTGGTTTGATTATTTGTTTGGTTCATTTCTCTTCTCTTTTGATAGTATGTAAATGCCCTTAATTATATACTTATGCGCTCAGACTAGATCCTTGATTCATACCCAGGTCAATCAGCCAATTCTCTGACCACACACACTTGGCCAGGAGTGAAGGAGCACTTGAGGTTAAGGAAACCTCACAAGACTCCAAAAAGACTTGTATTTTGATGTCATTTTTCCAACCAATATTCAGAACCTCTCTGGTGGTTAAACACTGAGTCCATGTTGTTCTGTGCTGAAAAAGAATTTAAAAGTTGAATATACTATCCAGATTAAATTCCTCAGATTTTATGAGAAAACAGTAAACATATTCTAAACCATGAGGTTTAACTAGTATAAAATATGTGGAAGAGATGTGGCTGGTTGCTATACTTAGGAATATATAAGTGACAGTTTATGCAGTGTTCTGGCAACATTTCATTGTTTTTATTAAATATTTGAAGATCTGCAACAAAGTGTGACTATAAAGAAATATATACACTTTTATATCATGAAGTATCTGGAAAAAATAAAGGTAGGTTGTGACTTTGTAGAAAAGAATACAATTCATGTTTCTTAGGAAGTTATGGCAATCTCCAACTAAATGTCGGTTTTTCCAATATAACAAAATGTTTTCAGGAAAATATTTTTTTCATCCAGCTAATTATTTCATAAAACAGAAAAAAACCCACTAACATCAGCATCCTATAGTCAAACTTTCCTCAAGTTCTAAAATTTCTGAAGTTTCTGAAATCCAGTCATATAGAGCCAATTATTTCTGACCTTAAAGAGTTTTGTACCAAATCTAATCCTGTAACAACTGTTGTACTATTAAGAGTGTTTGTTTGCTCATGTGTTGCCAGTCAGAATAGGAGCTCTAAAAAAAGCTATAGTACATACAAGAGAATAGTTCTTAGACTACAGGGAAGCTGCACTTGTCTTTGAGGACTAGATGTCAGAACTCCTAACTGGGCTCATGCTTCTGTTCTATGAACCCAAGGAACAGAGTAGCACAGATTTATGAACATTCCAGTATTACAAACAGCACATATTAATTTAATCACTTGTTCCATTTGATTTTCTGGCTTTGTAGAAATCAAATCTATATCCACCTAGCATCCCTGCTCAACTGCTTTCATAGTGCTAGAAATTGGCAAGCTATCTACCAAATTCCAACCTATCAGACAAGAAAAGCAATCATCAGTGTTATCCAGCTGTGAGCCCTGTGAGCTACAATAACAACAGCTCTTGTAAGATTTGCCAACTAGAACAGTAATTGTACAAATATTGAAGAAATCACCACCCAGTTTGTCATTGGATTTAAGACCTCCTCCACAAATTGCAACCATGCCTGCCCTTGTTATAGTGACCAAGGACCTGTGGCTAGACAATTCATAGGCCCTAGTAGACAGCCCATTACTATTACTCTGATAAATAGACATAATTGTAAACCTACTTTTGATGGCTTATACCAATAAAATAGTACATCAGTCTATCCTCATCAGTGAAGCTTCTTTGTCTCTTTGGTCCTTGTATACAAAGAGAACCAAGACTGTTCAAGGTGCTAAAAACATTAAGACTGTAGAATGTTCTGCCCTAAAGTGATCATTATATCCCTCCCTATTAAAAAATGGAGTACAGAGTTGAACTAAGAATTATCAACTGAGGAATCTCGATTGGTTGAGAAGCACCTAAAGAAGTGTTCAGCATCCCTAGTCATCAGGGAAATGCAAATGAAAACAACACTGAGATTCCACCTCACACCAGTCAGAATGGCTGAGATCAAAAACACAGGTGACAGCAGATGTTGGCGAGGATGTGGAGAAAGAGGAACACTCCTCCACGGTTGGTGGGATTGTAAACTGGTAAACCACTATGGAAAGTAGTTTGGCTGTATCTCAGAAAATTGAACATAGTGTTACCTGAGGACCCAACTATACCACTCCTGGGCATATACCCAAAAGATGTTTCAACATACAACAGGGACACATGCACCACCATGTTCATAGCAGCCTTATTATAATAGCCAGAAGTTGGAAAGAACCCAGATGCCCTTCAAGAGAAAAAGGGATGCAGAAAACGTGGTACATTTATACAATGGAGTACTACTCAGCTATTAAAAACAATGAGTTCATGAAATTCTTAGGCAAATGGATGGAGCTGGAAAATATCACCTTGAGTGAGGTGACCCATTCTCAAAAGAGCATACATGGTATGCATTCACTGATATGTCGATATTAGCCCAAAAGCTCACAATACCTATGACACAACATATAGATCACATGAACCTCAAGAAAAAGGAAGACCAAAGTGTGGATGCTTCAGTTCTTTCTAGAAGGAGTATCAAAAGTTACAACCAGAGCTCCCAAAGTCTAAACCTTCAGCCTCCAGCACAAAGGGAGTGACTCATGTCTCCACCTGTATATGTAATTGAGGGTGACCTTGTTAGACTTCAGTGAAAGTGGAAGGACATGGTCCCTAAAAGTTTGGAACCCCTACTGTGTGGGAATTCAAGGGCAGGGAGATGGGACTGGGAGGATGTTTGGAGCACACCTTCACAAAAATTAGGAGGAGGGGGTATGGGATAAGGGGTTTCGAGGGAGAATCGGAAAGTAGATAATATTGAAAGGTAAATATGTATAATATCCAACAAAAAAACACACAGATAAAGGGTCTAAAAATAAAAAAGAGAGAGGGAGAGAGTTTATTTATTTTAAACAATTTTCAAAAGTTTCTAGGAGTTGCTATTTGGCAAAGATCCTATTTTAAGCTCTCCACAAAAGAATTTAAGTCTCTGTTCAATATTCTCAAGAGAGATGTAAATCCTAATTTTCCTCAACAATTAATTGACAAAAGAGAGGTAATCTCACAAAAAGTAGAAGAAGCTATTACTAATTGATATATTATATAATCTGATTAGTTGTCGGCGGTGCTATAACAGTCTTTTGACAAAAGATTATTAATATAGATTTATATATCCTTAAATAGGGTCTTCATGACTCTCTGAGTGTGGAAGCAGTGACTGTTGGGGCTTCTGCCCTGATTTTACAAGAACTCTGAAAAATTGGCTTTAAAAACAGAAGAGGGGTAACGGCACCCCCTCAGAAGGAGTCCCCCTGAAATACTCTCCATGATGCCTTGTTCACTTTTATCTGTCTAAAGCTGAAAGCTCATGGCAAATCTGCTGCTGACTGCCTCTGGCACCACTGAGACCAACAAAGTTTGCCAGAGATATGGGGAAGGACTCTATTACCCTTAAAGGGAATGGCCCAGACCCAGTTCCCTTATGGGATCAAGGATTAATATGCCTCTCTGATACCACAGAAGGCACAGCTAACTGGCTACCAAAAAGATTAATAAAAAAAAAATAGATACCACCACAAAGACAGGCCCAACCATAAATATGATGAATGACAATTTACATCCAGGGAAGAGAAATCCCCTGAGAATTCCCTTCTCTTTCCTTTCTAGGTAAAAATGAATCACCCGTGATGTCTGCTGTTAAAAGTTCTAATCCAGATTCTTGCCTTTGAACTTACAAGACTCAGACCTTTGAAGGGCCACTGACAAGAACATCAAACAGCTAGAGATTCACATCACTAATGTGAAGAAATCCCTCGTTTCACTCTCTGAAGAAACCTCTTAAAACCTCAAAGATTCTTATTGAACTTGATTTACAGCTCTTCACTGTGTTCAGCTTTTAAAGAAGAAGGTTGCCTTTACATGGACAAGACAAGGAGGGTTAAAGAGAGCATGAAACAGGTAGTGAAGGCCCTAAGAAAAATCAGAGAGAGAAAGAGACAGATGAAGCCTGGTACAAGAATTGGTTTTCAGCTTCTCCAAGGTTGTCAACCCTATTTCCTTTCATCTTGGGACCATTATTTGGGTTCTTTTTGCTTTTTCTGCTGGTCCCTGGCTCTTAAATAGGCAGACTAACTCTGTGATACAACAGATAATTTGGTAGCAAAACCTACTCAGATACATTATCATAACTTAGCTATGGAGGACCACAAGACTCAAGATGAGGTTTTTTATACAGAGTGTTCCCAAAACCCATCTCCACCCAACCTAAAAGGGGGGACTTCAGCTCCTAAACCAAGCAGAGAGGGGCCACCCAGAACCCCCTCTGTCAGGCGATCTGAATTCTTGCTTAGGCTGCGAGGCTAAGCACTACAAGGGAATATCAATAAAAGATAAAAATATCTCTCTGGTTTCCCTGAGGGACAAGCCTGATTGCATAGGGGTTGATGTCAAAAGTATCCCCTCTCCAGGAAAAAGACATTGAGACGGGTTTGGCCCTCATGCCTCACTAGACAATGACAGGGGGACTGGAGCCAGTACAAGGTCCCCTTCAAATACTGGAGGTCAGGCCTCTATCCCTGCCTTTGCAAGTTTAGAATTGCCACAGCCCTACTATACTTAGAGAAGGGAGGAGATGTCAGGGGCAGCCCTGCTTATACACTGAAGGCCTAAAATCAGCCATAGGCCTAAAATCAGCAATAGGCCTGTCATACATGTATACTAACACCAAGTCTTGGGTCTCAGTGGAAAAAACATTGAAACAGATGGCTATAAGCTAATATAAACAGGCAGCTTTTGTGGAAATTTACAAGCCTCAGTAGTCATAGACCTTGTAAATCGGTAGCCTTGGCAGACAATACCAATTTAGATAAGGACAAGTGAGTCATAGGCAGAGTCTTAGTGACTTGTCCCCTGAACCTTCACCCAGCCAATACCTGGTTCTGATGATATCTGTATTCCCCCTGAACACCCACACTCCAGTGTCATTCCCTTCCCCACATCCTGCCTTTCTGTGTGAATGAATTACGATTTGAGAAAAAGTAAACTAAAACAATAACAACAACAACAACAACAAAAACAAGGTGCTAAAAACATTAAGACTATAGAATGTTCTGCCCTAAAGTGATCATTATATCCCACTCCCTCCTCCCAAGGCTCAGTGATTATTGAAGAAGAGGAAATGAAATAATTGTAAGAGCGATAGCTGTCTATAAGAAAATCGTGTTTTCCAAGCACAGAAGAGAAGTGGTATATATAAAGCCAACCTGATTGTTACTGAATGTCTAAGAACTATAGATATAAAAGCCAAACAGAATCCCAGCATAGAGAGGGAAGGTAGGAATGACATCAAATATTTCCTGAGGATCTATTGGAAATTGATAGATGCTAGGAGAGAGAGAATTGGCTTTCTTTAAGGGTGTAGGCCTTAGTAGATGAACCACAATCCACTGGAAGGCCTCAACTAAAGTATATGGATAACACCAGCTGTTTTTGATGTGTGTTCTGAAAGAAAAAAAGGAAAACAAGGTTCAATGGATAGGGAAGGGAAAGCAGACATGAGAGGGTTTAGAGGAGGGGTAAATATTATTAAAACACAATGAAGGCAATATTCACAAAACTAAGAAAAAATGAAGAAAAATGCAAATTTATGATACAGACATTACACTACAGATGCTTGGCCTTTTCATTTCACTCTATTTTTTATTTTTCAAATCAGTGTGTGTCTACATGTTTAAAAAATATCCTGTGTTCACTCCAGGCTTTCTTTTATTTTCCTTGCATTTAATGAAGTCATACTAGAAAATATAACACTGTCATTTATAACATCACCAGGGATTTTATTTTTAACTTTTCATATTGCTGTTGTTGACTCACGTTTTGAGACTGGATACTCTGTTGCCCTTGAACTATATAGGCAGCCTAGGATGGTCTTAATACTCCTAAATCTACTGCCTTCTTCATGTTTTACTGATTGATCCTGTACTTAATTTTTTCCACTAACTCTCATTCTATTAAATTCCTCTTTTTTGCCATAACGTTGTTATTAATTTTTCAGGGTCTTGTAAACTTAGTTAATATTTTGATTGAAAATCAAAGAAATACCTTTGTTCAGTCATTCATTCCTTAAGACAGGATTTCAAATTGTGTTTCATTTGACCAATGTCCTTAGGGTATCATCCAAATGTCAGCAGAGGTGTTCCCAGATGAGCAAAAGAATATAAGTGAAGGGATTTAGTTTGTTTTGGCTTGGTTTGGTTGGCTTGGTTGGTTTGGTTTGGTTTGGTTTGGTTTGGTTTGAACAATGGCTTGTAAGATCACATTAATCATTTTGCTACAATCTTCATTGTATTTTCTATAATCAGAAAATGATAACATATTGAATCTACATTTTTTTTACAGAGAAAAAAATGTTAGAGCTAGTCATTAGATCTCATAACCCAAGATAAAAAAGACAAAGTTATATAGTTGAGTATAAAAGTGACTTTTGTACTTACTTAACCAAAATATCTGTGAACAACTTAAAAAGAGAAATTGCTTATTCTGTTTATGTATGTATACATGTTCATTTGTGTGTACAGTTTTGTGCTACAGGGAAAATGTGCATATGTTTATATGTGTATAGAGACTGGAATTTGATGTCAGGTTTCTTCCTCCCTCACTCTGTCCAATTTATTTTTATTTTTTTATTATTTATTTATTTATACATGTATTTTTATTTTTGAGACTTGTCCCCTCAATGAACCTCAACCTTGCCAACTCAACTAGACCATAGCCTGTCTAGACTGTGAAAACACTGGTGTTATAGGTGTATACAGCTATACCAGGCATCTCCTGTGGATGCTAGAGAACTAGGTGTTCATGATTGCATAACAAACACTTTACCAATCAACAGATATCCCCAGGCCTAGATTTAGTTCATGGTTGTTTTCCCAAGCTCATGAAGAACATCATAATTGTGAAAGTGTATGGACAAAACAAAACCACTATTGTCTTCAAGGTAGAGTAAGATAGAAAGAACAGGATGAGAGGTATCCAAAGCAGGAAAGCATCTGTCCTGAGAGACCTGCTT
Organism: Grammomys surdaster; assembly: GCF_004785775.1. Classification (NCBI taxonomy): domain Eukaryota; kingdom Metazoa; phylum Chordata; class Mammalia; order Rodentia; family Muridae; genus Grammomys; species Grammomys surdaster. The sequence continues at coordinate 7,668 of NW_021621441.1, forward strand.
CCTCTACTTGCCCTCCTAAGTCTCCAGGACTCCTGAAACAGTGGTATGAAATTTGACGAAGCACTGAAATTACAGCCCATGTTAGGTTTACAAATTTAAACATCAGTTTCCATTCCGTTTTCATGGCTCCAAGGATTGACTTCCTTGTTTGTATCAATAATCTAAAGTCACAGAGCCAAACCTTGCATGGCTTCTCTATTATGGCTAAAAGAGGAGTACTATGAATCAGGAGTTGAAAATAAAGGAATGCTCGCATTGATTTAGATGCTTTGCTCTTGCTTCTGTTTGGTTTTATCTACCTGAAGCTAGTTTCTAGCAGATGTCCTCCTCACAAGGATGCCACGTCTGCTTTGAAAAATACTTATTTTCTCTGAGAATCCAGTGGCAGGATTTCAATTCAAAATATTTTTAGATTAATTAGCATTTTCAGCTTTATTGAAGTATAGGTAAGAATATTAGATGTCTTCAGGATATAGATGATATTTTCATATATGTCACTGTGAAATGACTAACACAGCTAATTCAGTTAGCATACACATCATTTCATAGACTACTGCTTTGGTGGTGAGGCTATTGCAGATCTCCATCAATACATTTCTAATTAGAGACATGTTATATTGAATT
>NW_021621442.1:0-5584 GCF_004785775.1 Grammomys surdaster
AAATTCATAGAAATAGAAAATTGATAAGGAGAACATTTGATTTGTAAGGGAGTGTGATTTAAAACAGTTTTTTCTGATAAAATTGAACATTTACTTGGCAAAAAATTCATAAAATTCAAAACACTCTGGGAAAATCTAGTGAAAAATTCAGGAAAAGTAGCGAAAACTTGAAGAAAAATTACAAAGCCAATAATGAAGTACAATCAAACAGAAGAGAAATCAAAGAATTATTTACTATTATCCAAGAATCGTGAATATTGTTTATTCCTGTTCATTTATTTCTGATTTACTATTATCTATGACTGATGACTAGTTTTTTTGTTGTTGTTTAGTTTTTTTTTTGGTTTTTTTTTTTTTTTGGATACTGTAAAATATATATATATTAGAATACACACACACACACACACACACACACTCTCACACACTCACATATATATTCTTGTTTCACCACTTCACACACTGGCCTCCAACCACACCTCTTTGCCATTCTCTCTTTTCTTCTCTGTTCTTCTTTGTGTTTCTTTCTTGTGTCCTCCCACTAAGAGCTGGAACTCATGATCATCCTCCTGTCTCAGTCTCTCAAGTGCTGGATTACAGTGGCTTTGCCTTGTCTGTCCTGGGAACTTGCTCTGTATACTAGGCTGGCTTTGAACTCACGGGGAAGATCCAGCCTGGCCCTGCATGCCTCCAATCCCAGCACTCGGGAAGCAGAGGCAGGTAAATCTTTAAGTTTGAGGCCAGCCTTGTCTGCAATGTAGGACAGCTAGTCCTACACAGAGAATCCCTACCTTGAAAAAAAAATTTTAAAGGTTTTTCTCCCTCTTTTAGTAGAATCGTCTCAATGCCATTTATTTTGGCCGATCCTTTTTCCAGCGACTAGTAACACCATTCCCATTATAAAACAAGTTCCCTTGAGTTTGTTTTCAGTTTGGCTTAACAATCTTTATTTTCCTCCAAGCGGAGATGCTTTTCTCCGAGCCTCTTTCTGGACTACCTTTCCCTTGCTCTTCAGTTCGCAGCTTGGCAGACAGCTCTCTCATATCTCCATTGTCTCTAGGCCCTTTGGGCTCCTCCACTCTGAAGGGCCTGTAGAACCCAGGGTCATTAGAATGTCGCGGATGCTAGACTGTTGCTAGGGCGGTTGTCATGGAGACTTCTGAGAGGACCAACCTTCCGCATCCTAGTGAGGGAATAAAGTTGGCGCCAGCGTCACCCGGGGGTGCGTCACTGGACTGCTGACTACTGATACTTCAGCTTTATTTATTTCTTTTATCCATGGACTAATACTGACGACTATTGATTATTCATGTTCATTTATCTGATTTAGTATTATCAACGAAAGGTGAATAGTGATTATTCAGGTTCATTATTTCTGACTTACTATTATCTATGACTGATGACTATTGATACTTCAGTTTTATTTATTTCTGATTTCCCATGAACTATGACTGATGACTATTGATAATTCATGTTCATTTATTTCTGAATTCCTATTATCTATGACAGATGACTATTGATATTTCCGCTTTATGTATTTCTGATTTCCTATTAACTATGACATATGACTTTTGGTTATTCATGTTCATTTATTTCTCCTTTACTATTATCCACGAACCATGAATATTAATTATTCATGTTCATTTACTTCTGAATTACTCTTATTTATGACTCATGTCTTTTGACATTTCAGCTTTATTAATTTCTGATTTCCCATGACCTATGACTGATTACTATTGATTGTTCAAGTTCATTTATTTCTGATCTACTATTATCCACGAATGGTGAATATTGATTATGCATGTTCATTTATCTCTGACTTACTATTATCTATGACTGATGACTATTGATATTTCAGCTTTATTTATTTCTGATTTCCTATAAACTATGACTTATGACTATTTATTATTCAAGTTCATTTTTTCATCTTTACCATTATCCACAAATGGTGAATATTGATTATTCATGTTCATATATTTCTGACTTACTATTGTTTATGACTGATGACTATTGATATTTCAGCTTTATTTTTTCTAGTTTACAATTAACTATGACTCATGACTAATGATTATTCATATTCATTTATATCTGATTTACTATTTTCCATGATAGTGAATATTGATTATTCCTGTTGATTTATTTCTGACCTACTCTTACCTATGACTGATGTCTATTGATATTTCATCTTTATTTATTTCTGATTTCCTATTAGTTATGACTGATGACTATTGATTATTCGTGATCATTTTTTTCAGATTTACCATTAACCACGAATGGTGAATATTGATTATTCATGTTCAATTATATCTGATTTCCTATTATCATCGAATGGTGAATCTTAATTTTTCCTGTTCATTTATTTCTCACTTAATATTATCTATGACTGATGACTATTGATATTTCAGCTTTGTTTATTTTTGATATCCTATTAACTATGACTGATGAATATTCATTATTCAGGTTTTTTTTTCAGATTTACCATTATCCACGAAGGGTGAATATTGATTATTCATGTTCTTTCATTTCTGACTTATTATCTATGACTGATGAATATTGTTATTTCAACTTTATTTTTTTCTGGTTTATAATTAACTATGAATCATGACAATTGATTATTCATGTTCATTTATATCTGATTTACTATTATCCACGAATGCTGAATATTCATTATCCCTGTTCTTTTATTTCTGACTTACACTTATCTATGACTGATGACTATTGATATTTCAGCTTTATTTATTTCTGACTTCCTATTAATCATGACTTATGACTATTGATTATTCATGTTCATTTCTTTGAGATTTACTATTATCCACGAATGGTGAATATTGATTAATCATGTTCATTTTTTTCTGAATTACAATTATCAATGATTGGTGAATATTGATTATTCCTGTTCATTTATTTCTGACTTACTATTATACATGGCTGATGACTATTGATATTTCAGCTTTATTTATTTCTGATTTTCTATTTACTATGAATGCGTCTATTGGTTATTCATGTTCATTTTTTTCTGATTAACTATTATCCACGAATCGTGAATATTGATTATTCCTGTTCATTTATTTCTAACTTACAATTATCTATGACGGATGAATATTGATATTTCAGCTTTATTTATTTCTGATTTCCCATGAACTATGACTGATGACTATTGATTATTCATGTTCAATTTTTTCAGATTTACCATTACCCACGAATAGTGAATATTGATTATTTATGTTCATTTATTTCTGACTTACTATTATCTATGAATGATAACTATTGATACTTCACCTTAATTTATTTCTGATTTCCCATGAACTAGGACTGATGACAATTGATTATTCATGTTCATTTATTTCTGATTTACTATTATCTATGACTCAGGACTGTTGATATTTCACCTTTATTTATTTCTGATTTCAAATAAATTACAATGGATGAATATTGATTATTCATGTTTATTTTTTTAAGATTTACCATTATCCACTTATGGTGAATATTGATTATTCATGTTCATTTTTTTCTGATTTACTATTATCAACGATTGTTGAATAATGATTATTTCTGTACATTTATCTCTAACTTATTATTATGTATGACTGATGACTATTGATATTTCAGTTTTAATTCTGATTTCCTATTAGCTATGACTGATGACTATTAATTATTCATGATCATTTATTTCTGATTTACTTTTAACTACGAATCGCAAATATTATTCCTGCTCATTTATTTCTGATTTACTATTATCTATGACTGATGACTATTTATACTTCAGCTTTATTTATTTCAGATTTCCCATGAACTATGACTGATGACTGTTGATTTTTCATGTTCATTGATTTCTGATTTACTATTATCCACGAATGGTGAATATTAATTATTCATGTTCATTTATTTCTGACTTACTATTATCTATGACTGATGTCTATTGATAGTTCAGCTTTATATATTTCTGATTTACTATGTAGTATGACTGATGAGTATTGATTACTGATGTTCATTTATTTCTGATTTACTATTATCCACCATTTTTGAATATTGGTTATTCATGTTCATTTATTTCTGAATTAATATTACCTGTGACTGATGACTATTCACCTTTCAGTATTATTTTTTTCTGGTTTACACTTAACTATGATTGATGACTGTTAATTATTCATATTCATTTATATCTGATTTACTATTATCCATGATCGTGAATACTGATTATTCCTGTTCATTTATTTCTGACTTACTATTATCCATGACTGATGACTGTTGATATTTCTGGTTTATCTATTTCTGATTTTTTATGAATTATGACTGATGAATATTGATTATTCATGTTCATTTTTTTCTGATTTACTATCATCAACGATTGTTGAATATTGATTATTTGTGTTCATTAATTTCTGACTTACTATCATGTATGACTAATGACTATTGATATTTCAGCTTAATTTCTGATTTCCTATTAGCTATGACTGATGACTATTGATTATTCGTGATCATTTATTTTTGATTTACTATTAACTACGAATCATGAATATTGGTTATTCCTGTTCATTTATTTCTGACTCACTATTATCTATGACTGATGACTATTTATACTTCAGCTTTATTTATTTCAGATTTCCTGTGAATTATTACTGATGACTATTGAGTATTCATGTTCTTTTTTTTTCAGATTTACTATTATCCACGGTTGGTGAATATTGATTATTCATGTTCATTTATTTCTGATTTGCTATTATCTATGACTGATGACTATTGATAATTCAGCTATATTTATTTCTAATTTCATATCTACTCTGAATGATGACTTTTGGTTGTTCATGTTCGTTTATTTCTAAATTACTATTATCCATGATCATGAATATTGATTATTCCTGTTCATTTATTTCTGACTTAGTGAAAAATTCAGGAAAAATAGTGAAAACTTTGAGAAAAATTACACTGTCAATAATAAACTATAATCAAACGGAGGAGAAATAAAAAAATTATTAAAAAGGAGAAATTTGCATTTAAAATTCATAAAAAATAGAAAATCGATAAGGAGACCATTTGATTTGTAAAGGAATGTGATTTAAAACAGTTTTTACTGATAAAATTGAACATTTTCTTGGCAAACAATTCATAAAGCTGAAAACACTGTGGAAAAATTAGTGAGAAATTCAGGAAAAATAGTGAAAACTTGAAGAAAAATTACATCGTCAATAATAAGCTATAAACAAATGGAAGAGAATTCAAAGAAAATTATGAAAAAGGAGAAATTTGTATTTAAAATTCATAAAAAATAGAAAATTGATAAGGAGACCATTTGCTTTGTAAAAGAATGTGATTTAAAACAGTTTTTACTGATACAATTGAAGATTTTCTTGGCAAGCAATTCATAAAACTGAAAAATTTGTGGAAAATATTAGTGACAAATTCAGGAAAAATATTGAAAACTTGAAGAAAAATTACAGAGTCAATATTAAGCTATAATCAAACGGAAGAGAAATCAAAGAAAATTATGGAAAAGGAGACATTTGTATTGAAAATTCATAAAAAATAGAAAATCGATAAGGAAACCACTTGATTTATAAAGAATTGTGATTTAAAACAATTTTTCTTG
>NW_021621443.1:0-6568 GCF_004785775.1 Grammomys surdaster
GAGCTTCATGTGGCCTGTGAGTTGCATCTTGGGCATTTCAAGGTTCTAGGCTAATATCCAATAATCAGTGAGTGAATACCATGTGTGTTCTTTTGTGATTGGCTTACTTCACTCAGGATGATAATTTCTAGTTCCATCCATTTACCTAGAAAACTCTCGAATTCATTGTTTTTAATAGCTGAGTAATACTCCATTGTGTAAATATACCACATTTTTTGAATCCATTCCTCAGTTGAAGGACATCTGGGTTCTTTCCAGCTCCTGGCTATTATAAACAAGTCTGCTATGAACATAGTTGAGCATATGTCCTTGTTTTATGTTCAAGCATCTTCTGGGTATATGCCTAGGAGTGGTATAGCTGGATCCTCAGATAATGTTTGGTTCAATTTTCTGAGGAACCGCCAGACTGATTTCCAAAGTAGTTGCACCATCTTGCAGTCCCACCAACAAAGGAGGAGTGTTCCTCTTTCTCCACACCCTCGCCAGCATCTACTATCACCTGAGTTTTTAATCTTAGCCATTCTGACTGGTGTGAGATGGAATCTCAGGAGATGGCTCAGCTGTTAAAGGCTAGGCTCACAACCAAAAATATAGTTCCATTATTCTTAACTGGTGTGTGTTTATGTGAAAAGTACACTCCTAATTTTCTCCCTTCTATTCCTTCTCTAACTTTGTAGCAGTACATACCCCCATCATACTTTATGTGTTCTTTAACCATAGGTAGTGATTGATTACAGAGAAAACCTGTTTTACTTATGGTTATTTCAATCTTTCAACTATCTGCTCCATGGTGACTTCTGAACCTTGAGAGGAGGGTTTACTCTTGTGGTTTAAGTAAGAAAGGCTTCAAATAAATTTTAGAATTTGAACACTTGGTTTCAAATATTTAATGTTGCTTGGAGTCCCGGGATAGGGGATAGGAAGAAGTATATCATCACAGTCAGAAACTCTGGGAAAGTATCATCTCACTACCACCAGTTTATTCTCTCTGCATTCTGCTTTCTGTTCAAGATGTGAACACATAATGTTCTTATCTAATCTGTACTAGAAAATGGACTTAAGAAGCAACCTGGTTTATCCACTCTAATATTCAACAAACGAGGTTTCAAACCAAAATAAATTCATGGAGACAAAAAAAGTCAACTCATATTCATCAATGAAAGATTAACCAAGGCGATCTTTTGATTCTTACTATTTATGTCCCAAATGCAGGGGTACTGACATTTGTAAACAAAATGATTAGTACTAATGCTTAAATTACATAGATTTTTACCAGACTGTTAAAGAAGGGATAATGCCAATGATACTCAAATAAATTCACAAAACATAAACAGATAGAATATTTCCAAATTCATTTCATGAGGTTACAGTTACCTTGACACCTAAACCACAAAATGATTTAACAAAGAAAGAGTATTACAGACCAATTTCTCTCCTGAACATAAATGCAAAAATAATTATAGTAAAATACTCCCAAACCAAAACATAGCAACATCATGCATCATGATCGAATATGTCTCCTCCCAAAGATGCAGACATGTTTCAACATACAAAAATCAGAAATGTACTTCATCATATAAACAAACTGAAAGAAAAAAAAAAAAACAAGATGACCTCATTGGATTCTAAAAAAGGCTTTCAAAACTATCCAGAACTCTTTATATAAAAGTCTGGAAAACATTAGGGATACAGGGCCTTACCTAAACATAATAAAATCAATTTACAGAAAGCCAATAGACAAAATCAAATTAGAGGGAAAGAATTTCAAAGAAATTTCACGTAAATAAGGAACAAGAAAAGGCTGTTACGTTTCTCATACTCATTCAATATATTAATTCAATATTTAGGAGGAGCAATAAGAAATCTGAAAGGGATCAAAGGGATATAAAATGTGAAATCAAGCTGAGAAAAAAATCAGGGAAAGAATACCTCTCAAAATAGGCACAGATAATACATAAAATTATTGTAAAATTGTAAGCAAACAAATGATATTCTTGTGTGACAAACCTTCAAGTCTTCGAAGAAAGAAATTGAAGACAATATCACAAGTTAGCTCTCTTATGTGCATGGATTGGTCAGAATAACATAGCAAAAAAATTGACAAACAAGCAAATGCAATCTACAAATTCAAAACAATTTCTATAAAAATTCCAAGTCATATCTTTCTGATCTTAAAAGGGCACTATACAGATTTATATAAAAAGAAAAAACAAATCTAAAGAATACAACAAAAGTCAAAGCAAACAACACAGGATAGCTAAAACAATCCTATACAATGAAAGAACAACTCGAATATGTTGTTCTGATTTCAAGCTATACAAAAGAGCTATAGGAACAAAAATAGTGTGGTATTGGCATAAAAACAGATCAGTTGATCAATGAAATTGAATTGATGCCTAGACATAAATCCATACACATATGGAACCTAATGTGTAACACAGAAGCTTGAAATACACAATAGAAAACAGGAAGCATCGTTAACAAATGGTGCTAGTCTAACTGGATGCCAGCATATAGAAGAATGCCAATTAAGCCATACCTCTCAAATTCAACAAAACTCAAGTCCAAGTAGATTAACTATATTAACATAAACAAATACACTAAACCTAATCAAAAAGAAGGTCAGGATTAATCTTGGATTTACTGGTACAGAAGACAACTTCCTGTCAGACCACGGAGAGCAGAGGCATTATTAAGAACAACATTAAATATATGGGAGCTTGTGAAACAGAGAAGATTCTGTAAGGCAGAGAACAACACCAAAATTACAAAAACAGTACCACACAGAATGGGAAAAGATTTTCATCAGCTCCATATCTGACTGAATGCTAATTTCCAATATATATAAAGGACTCAAGAAACCAGACATCAACAAATCCAACAATACCATTGAAAATGGGATACATTATCTCAATAGAGAATTCTCTAGATGATTTAAATTGCCTAGAAATGCTTTAAAAGTGCTCAACATCTCTAACCATCAGGAGAATGCAATTTAGAACTATTTGCTGATTCCATCTAACACCTATCCGAATTCCTAAGTTTAAGACCCATGGGACAACACAATGTGGCAATGATTTGAAACAAGAGGAACACTTCTCAATTGCTAGTGGAAGAGCAAACTAGTACATCCACTATGAAAATCAACATGATTGTTCCTCAGATTATTGGAAAGTGTTCTGCTTGAAGGTACAGCTATATCACTCTTGAGCATATACCCAGAAAACTCTCCATATTACCACAAGGACACTTGTTCAACCATCTTCATTATAGTTTTATTCATAATGACCAAAAACTGTAAACAACCTAGATATTTCTCAACTATGAATAAATAAATGTATAAAGAATAAGTGGCACACTTACACGATGAAATACTACTCAATGGTTAGAAATAATGACATCTTTAAATTTGCAGAAAGATGGATGGAACTAGAGAAGATTATACTAAGTGAGACAGAAATAAAGACAGACAGGTAACCAGAAAGACAAACATTATAAGTACTAACTTATATTTGTACATTAGCTATAAAATAAGGAAAATCATGCTATAATCCTCAGATCCAGACAGACTAGGCAAAATAAGGAGGGCTAAAGACAGGTCAGGGGGTGGGGGAGACTTATGGGTCTCCATGGCAATAGGAAATAGATTAAATTTTATTGAAGGATTTGAGTCAAGTGTTGATGAAAACTGGAGGAACATATCAGTGGGTGGTAAAGATGGAGGCACAGAGTACAGGAAGAGGTATCTTTCAAAAATACAAGATAAATAAATCCATTTGAAATCATTTGACTGTAATGGAGATTGGAATGTCAAAAGGTATTAAGAAAAACAAAGAACACTAAATAGTACTTACATTAATAAGCATTGTGAAGAAAACAATTGAAAAATCATTTATCTACATTTAATTTTCAACAAAGACATGTATCATAAAGTATGAAATTCCAGAAAAAATGATAAAAGTTTAGCTTAAAAAAAAACAAGCAAATCTAACGTATATTATTATTATCAAGAAATACGTTAACATAATGAAAAATCTTCACTGGGAAATGAATTATATTTGTCAATTTCTAGAAAAAGTCTGGGAGAATACTTTAGTTTTCAGTGAGAAGACATCAAAATGCTTCTAATTTTTATTAAATAAAAGAGGAAATTAAGAATACTATAGCCAGTATTCTCAAGATCTCTAACCAAAGCTTGTGTATCCCATGTCATGTTTCAGATCAAAAACCTCTGTTTTCTAGCCTCAGGATATAGATCTCTTATTTATCTTCCATTTATGGATTTTGGTTCGCTACATTTGTAGTCATCATGACAACAGACAGCAGCCATCCCATCCATGCCTTGGCCATTTGAACTAGAATTATATCACTTTCTGTAAAAATGAAAAAAGGAACCTCAGCATTAAAATGTCTACATAATATAAACCAGCCCTTAATCAACTGAAGATCCACAAACAGAATGCCAAGTTGGGGTGGATATTGCCCTCAGGTCAATTCTCAGCTACTTCGATTTAATATCCGTGGACACTTGATTTAGATCCATTCTGCTTCCTGATATATATTTGTGAACCCTAAATATGACCTCGTACAATTTGAGGTTTCCATTCTCAGTTTACCCTATTTCTTCAAAATGTTCCCCATGAAAATGAACCACAAAAAAAAAAGTCTAATCTAGGTCTCTTTGAGGCTCTCTTTAATAATGCTATTAATCAATATTGCTTTAAGTTACAAACCAGAAACATCTTAAGACAAGGGCATAAGGGAGTCCTATTTCTCACAAAAATGAAAAAAGAATTTTTTTCTAAGACTCATAATAATATTCCTATCCTCAGAAATCTACTGACCCAAGCTCCCTTAGTTAAAATAACTCTTAGCACCACTCTGTCCTGCTGCTAATAATTCAGCATATTAATCTCCATTTAAGCATCCAAATTGCCAGAATCGAATTTTCTACAAACAAAATCATGGACAGACCTATCACAATTATAAACCAGTCTCTGGTACCCACTTCTATGTTAGTTAAGGATTCATCACAATGAAGAGATCCCATGAGTAAGACAACTCCTATTTAGAATGATAGTGAATTTGGGCTGACTTACAGTCTAAAGACTCCTTCTATTATCACTAAGGGAGAAATTAGGGCAGCATTTAGAAAGACATAGTGCTAAAGGTTTCAAGGAAGGCAGGTTATTCTCTCCCACAGGATGCCAGAAGGATGGTTTTAACCAAGCTGGCCTGAACTGAGATTTTTAGGAAACCCACATTGTGACACACTTCCTATGACAAAGTGACCCCTTCCTGAGTAAAGCCACATATCTGATTAGTGATAAATTCATGTAAGTTAAAGATAGTGAAATAATCAAAGCTATTCCATGTCACTAATTTGCTTGTGCAAACCAATGAGAGTACGCGGGCGATACCAAGCCAAAGGACCTTAGAAACTATCCAATGACAAAATACCCATAGTCTAGTCAGACTCAACAAAGCTCAGAATCCTAAATGTCCATTTCTCTTCGTGAACTCTCTAAAATTCATTCCAGCATCAAATAAAAGCTTAACATCAGATCATATATGTACAACATCATAGGGTATATAGAAACATTTCAAAACTTCACAGTGATGATACTCCTTCAAATGAAGCCAAAAATCCAACTGCAAAAATTTCAATTCCTGTATTGAATTTATTGATGTTCAACTCTTTTCAGGTTTGCAAAGTATAATCCACTTGTGCTGTATAAAAGAAACTGTCACCTTTGTCTTGTGCTGGTTCCAATCCCTGATAGCTGCTTTCCTCAACAGGCATCCCATAGGGTTCACTGAGGACCATCTGAACTCTTACAAAAAGAGCTTGGGTTTCACATTTCAGTTCTAGTTTCTGTATGACCAAAAGCTCCTACCAATAGTACTCCACTGTTGCTGCTCTTCCTTGTGGTCATCCCATTTTACTGGACTCTCAAATACACCCAGTTCTTCTGCTTCCACCAGGCAGCGCTTTCACCATGAGCCTGTCCTAAGCAGTCTTCAAGGTATCAATCCTCAACTTCATTGTATAACCCCTTTCAGTCCTTTGACTTTAACATACACTGAAGCAGCAATTTCCTCAATGGCCTTACCTAGCCATTCACAGAACCAGGCCTCAACTGCTCTTCAGGATCCCTTCATTCCATCAGTACCACCTGGAAGATTCTTACAAATTATCTGGCTGCCTGCAGGAGGGCTATCTCTGGAACACAGCTTCTTGGTGCTCTCATAAAATACTTGCAATACATTGTATATCAACGATGATTGTTTCTAAGTCACGGGCAATTTCTTAGCTAAAACTAACTTGATTCAGCTATCCCAGTAAACTCTACTATTCTGGATTCTAAAGCCATAGCAACATGCCCAAAACTTCCAAATTCTATCAGTTGCTGGTGCTGGAACACAGCCCCTAGATCAATGGCATTTATCCCAGCAATCTAGTCTCAATGGTTTGCTAACTGCCTAAGTATTGCTGTCATGGAACATGATCTGTAGACTAACCTTCAACCCAGAGATCTGTTTGTCTCACACACTTGATTTGTGCACC
>NW_021621444.1:0-1602 GCF_004785775.1 Grammomys surdaster
CTTTAGTTCTGGAAATAAGAATACACTGCATTTCGTGTATCTTTACATTAGGTTTGTACAATATGTTCTAGCGTGCTCTTCTGCTGGAATCTAGCAACTTACTTGGAATTTCCATATCAAACAATGACAGATAAATGGCCGGATGTTAAAGGTGTTTCTGCTTTAAACCAAACACACTTCCTAACTGAAATGTCACATGTAACATGATTTAGGTGTTTTCAGCTGTGTTGTACTTGCCCTTATCTCTGGAAGTAAGAATACACTGCAATGACTGTATTGTTACATTAGGTTTGTTCAATAGGTTCAATAGTGCTTTTCTGCTGGAATCTAGCAACTTTCTTGGACATTCCATATGAAACAATGAAAGATACATGGCCGGGTGTTAAAAGTGTTTCTGCTTTAAACCAAACACACTTCCTAACTGAAATGTCACATTTAACATGATTGAGGTGTTTTCAGCTGTGTTGTACTTGCCTTTAGCTCTGGAAGTAAGAACATGCTGCAATGCCTGTATCTTTACATTAGGTTTGTTCAATATGTTCAATAGTGCTTTTCTGCTGGAATCTAGCAACTTACTTGGACATTCCATATCAAACAATGAAAGATACATGGCCAAGTGTTAAAAGTGTTTCTTCTTTAAACCAAACACACTTCCTAACTGAAATGTCACATGTAACATGATTTAGGTGTTTTCAGCTGTGTTGTACTTGCCTTTAGCTCTGGAAGTAAGAATACACTGCAATGAGTGTATCTTTACATCAGGTTTGTTAAATACATTCTATAGTGTTTTACTGCTGGAATCTAGCAACTTACTTGGACATTCCATATCAAACAATGAAAGATACATGGCCGCGTGTTAAAAGTTTTTCTTCTTTGAACCAAACACACTTCCTAACTGAAATATCACATTTTACATGATTTAGGTGTTTTCAGCTGTGTAGTACTTGCCCTTAGCTCTGGAAGTAAGAATACACTGCAATGCCTGTATCTTTACTTTAGGTTTGTTCAACACGTTCTCTAGTGCTTTTCTATTGGAATCTAGCAACTTACTTGGACATTCCATATGAAACAATGAAAGATACATGCCCGGGTGTTAAAAGTGTTTGTGCTTTACACCAAACACACTTCCTAACTGAGATGTCACATGTAACATGATTTAGGTGTTTTCAGCTCTGTTGTACTTGCCTTTAACTCTGGAAGTAAGAATATACTGCAATGCCTGTATCTTTACATTAGGTTTGTTCAATACGTTCAATAGTGCTTTTCTGCTAGAATCTAGCAACTTACTTGGACATTACATGTGAAACAATGAAAGATACATGGCCGGGTGTTAAATGAGTTTCTGCTCTAAACCAAACACACTTCCTAACTGAAATGTCACATGTAACATGATTTAGGTGTTTTCAGCTCTGTTGTACTTGCCTTGAACTCTGGAAGTAAGAATACACTGCAATGCGTGTATCATTATATTAGGTTTGTGCAACACGGTCTATAGTGCTTTTCTATTGGAATCTAGCAACTTACTTGGATATTACATATGAAACAATGAAAGATACATGGCAGGGTGTTAAAAGTGTTTCTGCTTTAAACCAAACACACTTC
>NW_021621445.1:0-38404 GCF_004785775.1 Grammomys surdaster
ACGTCCTAACTGAAATGTCACATGTAACTTGATTTCAATGTTTATCAGCTGTGTTGTACTTGCCTTTACCTCTGGATGTACGAATGCATTGCAATGCACATACATATACAATACGTTTGTTCAATAAGTTGTATAGTGTTTTTCTGCTGGAATCTAGCAACTTTATTGGACATGCCATATGAAACAATATAGTATGCATGACCGGATGGTACAAGTGTTTATGCTTTAAAGCAAACACAGGTACCTACTGAAATGTCACATGTAACGTTGTTTAAGTCTCTTCAGCTGTATTCTACTTGCCTTTAATTCTGGAAGTACGAATGCTTTGCAATGCGCATATCTTTACTGTAGGTTTGTTCAATACGTTGTATAGTGCTTTTCTGTTGGAGTATAGCAACCTTCCTGGACATTCCATATTAAACAATGAAATATACGTGGCTGTATAGTATAGGTGTATAAGCTTTATAGGAAACACAAGTCCTAACTGAAATATCGTATGTTTCATTGTTTCATATAGCATGTCCAAGTAAGTTGACAGATTCCAGCAGAAAAGCACGATACAATATATTGAAAAAACCTACAGTAAAGATACTTGCAATGCAAAGCATTCATACTTCCAGAGCTAAAAGAAAGTACAATACACCTCAAAAGAATAAACAACCTTACATGTGACATTTTTAGTTAAGACTTGCTTTTGCTTTAAAACAAAAACACTTGTACCATCGGTCATGCATACTTCATTTTATCAGATGGCATGTCCAAGTAAGTTTCTAGATTCCAGCAGAAAAGCACTTTACAAAATATTGAACAAATGTACTGTAAAGATATGAGCATTGCAATGCAACTGTATGTCCAGAGTTAAAGGAAGTACAACACAGCTTAAAGCACTGATATCCCATTACATGTCACATTTCAGTTAGGACGTTTGTTTGTTTTAAAGCACAAGTACATGTACAATCTCGGAATGAATATTTCATTGTTACATTTGGTATGCCCAAACAAGTTGCTAATTTCCAGCAGAAAAGCAGTATACAACGTATTGAACAAACCTGCTGGAAAGATATGCACATTGCAATGCATTTGTACTTCAAGAGCTAAAGGCAAGTACAACACAGCTGAGAACACTGAAATCACGTTACATGTGACATTTCTGTTAGGACATGTGATTGGTTAAAGCATAAACACTTGTACCATCTGGCAATGAATATTTCATTGGTTCATAAGGCATGTCCAAGTAAGTTGATAGATTCCAGCAGAAAAACAATATACAACAAAATAAACAAACTTACTGTAAAATGCATTGCAATCAATTCAAACTTCCAGAGCTAAAGGCAGGTACAATACAGCACAAAAAACTTAAACAATGTTACATGTGACCTTTCAGGTAGGACTCGTGTTTGCTTTAAAACATAATCACTTGTACCATCTGGTCTTGTATACTTCATTTTTTCATATGGCATGTCCAAGTAAGTTGCAAAATTCCAGCAGAAAAGCACTATACAACTTATTGAAAAAACTTACTGTAAAGATACGCACATAGCAATGCATTGGTACTTCCATAGCTAAAAGCAAGCACAACACAGCTGAAAACATTGAAATCATGTTACATATGACATTTCAGTTAGGACTTGTGTTTGCTTTAAAGCATAATCAACTGTACCATCCGGTCACGTATACTTCATTTCTTTCATATGGCATGTCCAAGTAAGTTGCAAGAACCAGCAAAAAAGCATTATACAATTTATTGCAAAAAAGTACTATAAAGATATGCGCATTACATTGCATTTTTACTTCTAGAGTTAAAGGTAAGTGCAACACAGTTGAAAACACTGACATTTCGTTACATGTGACATTTGAGTTAGGACATGTGTTTGGTTTAAAGCATAAAGACTTGTACCATCTGGCCGTGAATAACTCATTGTTTCCTATTGCAAGTCCAAGTAAGTTGCTAGATTCCAGCAGAAAAGGCCTACAAAACAAACTAAACAAACCTACTCTGAAATGCATTCGAATGCATTCAACTTCCAGAGCTAAAGTCAAGTACAATACAGCTGCAAAGACTGAAACTATGTTGTATGTGACATTTCAATTAGGACTTGAGTTTGCTTTAAAGCATAAACACTTTTACCATCTGGCCATGTATGTTTCATTGTTTCATATGGCATGTCCAAGTAAGTTGATAGATTCCAGCAGAAAAGCACTATACAACGTATTGAAAAAGCCTAGTGTAAAGATACTCGCATTACAAAGCATTCATACTTTCAGAGGTAATGCCAAGTATAACACCACTGAAAACAATGAAATCATGTTACTTGTCGCATTTCAGTTAGGATATGTGTTTGCTTTGAAGCATAAACACTTGTACTTTCCGTCCATGTATATTTAATTGTTTCATATGGTATGTCCAAGAAAGTTGCTAGATTCCAGCAGAAAAGCACTATACAACGTATTGAATAAACCTAGAGTATAGATACGTGCATTGGAAAGCATTCATACTTCCAGAGATAAAGGCAAGTACAACAGCACTGAAAACACTGAAATCATGTTACATGTAACATTTCGGTTAGAAAGTGTGTTTGGCTTAAAGGATAATCACTTGTACCATCCAGGCATTTATATTTAACTGTTTCATATGGTATGTCCAGGAAAGTTGCTAGATTCCAGCAAAAAATCTTTATACATCGCATTGAACAAACCTACAATAAAGATACGCACATTGGAAAGCATTCGTACTTCCATTGCTAAAAGCAAGTACAATACAGCTCAAAAGACTTAAACAACTTTATATATGATATTTCAGTTAGGACTTGTGTTTCCTATATAGCTTATACATCTATACCATCCAGCCAGGTATATTTCCTTGTTTCATATGGAATGTCCAAGGAAGTTGCTATATTCCAGCAGAAATGCACTATACAACGTATTGAACAAACCTACAGTAAAGATATGTGCATTGCAGACATTCGTAATTCCAGAACTAAAGGCAAGTACAATACAGCTGAAGAGACTTAAACAACGTTACATATGATATTTCATTTAGTACCTGTGTTTGCTTTAAAGCATAAACACTTGTACCATCCGGTCATGCATACTACACTGTTTCATATGGCATGTCCAAGAAAGTTGCTAGATTCCAGCAGAAAAGCACTATACAACTTATTAAACAAACGTAGTGTAAAGATACGTGCATTGCAATGCATTCGTACTTCCATAGCTAAAAGGAAGTACAACACAGCTGATACACATTGAAATCATGTTACATGTGACATTTCAGTTAAGACGTGTGTTTGCTTTAAAGCATAAACACTTGTACCATCCTGTCTCGTGTACTTCATTGTTTCATATGACATGTCCAAGTAAGTTGCTAGATTCCTGCAGAAAAGCACAATACAGCAAATTAAACATATCTACTCTAAAATGCATTGCGATGCATTCATACTTCCAGAACTATAGGCAAGTACAACATCGCTGAAAACACTCAAATCATGAAACATTTGACATTTTGTGTAGGACGTTTGTTTGCTTAAAAGCATAAACACTTGTACCATCCGGTCATGCATACAACATTGTTTCATATGGCATGTTCAAGAAAGTTGCTAGATTCCAGCAGAAAATCACTGTACAATGTATTGAACAAACCTACAGTAAAGATACGCGTATTGCAAAGCATTCCTACTTCCAGAAATAAAGGCAAGTAAAATACAGCTGAAGAACTTAAATAACGTTACATGTGACATTTCAGTTAGTACCTGTGTTTGCTTTTAAGCATAAACACTTGTACCATCCAGTCATGCATACTATATTGTTTCATATGGCATGTCCAAGAAAGTTGCTATATTCCAGCAGAAAAGCACTATACAACTTATTGAACAAACGTAGTGTAAAGTTACGTGCATTGCAATGCATTCGTACTTCCATAGCTAAAGGCAAGTACAACACAGCTGATACACATTGAAATCATGTTACATGGACATTTCAGTTAGGACGTGTGTTTGTTTTAAAGCATAAACACTTGTACCATCCGGCCATGTATATATAATAGTTTCATATGGCATTTCCAAGAAAGTTGCTAGATTACAGCAGAAAACACTATACAACATATTGAACAACCTTAATCTAAAATGCATTGCAATGCATTAGTACTTCCAGAGCAAAAGGCAAGTACAATGCAGCTGAAAAGACTTAAACTACATTATATGTGACATTTCAATTAGGACTTGTGTTTGCTTTAAAGCATAAACACTTTTACCATCTGGCCATGTATGTTTCATTGTTTCATATGGCATGTCCAGGTAAGTTGATAGATTCCAGCAGTAAAGAACTATACAACATATTGAAAAAGCCTAGTGTAAAGATACTCACTCGCATTACAAAGCATTCGTACTTCCAGAGGTAATGCCAAGTACAACACCACTGGAAACAATGAAATCTTGTTACTTGTCGCTTTTCAATTAGGATGTGTGTATTCTTTGAAGCATAAACACATGTACCATCCGGCCGTGTATATTTAAATGTTTCATATGGTATGTCCAAGAAAGTTGCTAGATTCCAGCAGAAAAGAACTATACAACGTATTGAATAAAACTGCGGTAAAGATAAGCGCATTGGAAAGCATTCGTACTTCCAGAGATAAAGGCAAGTACAACACCGCTTACAACACTGAAATCATGTTACATGTGACATTTCAGTTAGAAAGAGTGTTTGGCTTAAAGCATAAACACTTGTATCATCTGGCATTGTATATTTCATTGTTACATATGGTATGTCCAAGAATGATGCTAGATTCCAGCAGAAAAGCACTATACATCGCATTGAACAAACCTACAGTAAAGATAGGCACATTGTAAAGCATTCGTACTTCCACAGCTAAAAGCAAGTACAATACAGCTCAAAAGACTAAAAGAACTTTACATATGATATTTCAGTTAGAACTTGTGTTGCCTATAAAGCTTATACTCCTATACCATCCAGCCAGGTATATTTCATTGTTTCATATGTAATGTCCAAGAAAGTTGCTAGATTCCAACAGAAAAGCACTATACAACGAATTGAATAAACCTACATTAAAGATATGCCCATTGGAAAGCATTCGTACATCCAGAGATAAAGGCAAGTACAACACTGCTTACAACACTGAAATCATGTTACATGTGACATTTCAGTTAGAACGTGTGTTTGGCTTAAAGCATAAACACTTGTACCATCTGGCCATGTATATTTCATTGTTTCATATGGTATATCCAAGAATGTTGCTAGATTACAGCAGAAAAGCACTATACAACTTATTTAACAAACGTACTGTGAATATACTAGTATTGCAATGCTTTCGTACTTCAGGAGTTAAAGGCAAGTACAACACAGCTGATACACACTGAAATCACATTATATGTGACATTTCAGTTAGGATATGTGTTTGGTTTAAAGCATAAACTCTTGTACCAACCGGCCATGTACATTTCATTGTTTCATATGGCACGTACAAGAGAGTTGCTAGATTCCAGCAGAAAAGCACTATTCAACGTATTGAACAAAAGTAGACTAAAGACAGGCGCATTGCAAAGCATTCTTACTTCCAGAGCTAAAGCTAAGTACAATACCGCTGAAAACACTGAAATCATGTTACCTGTGACATTTCAGTTAGGAAGTGTGTTTCGTTTAAAGCATAAACACTTGTACCATCTGGCAATGTATATTTCATTGTTTAATTTTGCATGTCAAAGAAAGTTGCTTGATTCCAGCAGAAAAGCACTATACAACGTTTTCAACAAACTTACAGAAAAGATACGTGCATTGCAAAATATTCATACTTCCGGAGCTAAAGGCAAGTACAACACTACTGACAACACTGAAATCATGTTAATTTTGACATTTCAGTTAGGATGTTTGTTTGCTTTATAGAATAAACACTTTCACCATTCGGCCATGTGTATTTCATTGTTTCATATGGTATGTCCATGAAAGTTGCTAGATTCCAGCAGAAAAGCACTATACAACGTATTGAACAATCCTACTCTAAAATGCATTGACATGAATTCGTTCTTCCAGAGCTAAAGTCAAGTACAATACAGGAAAAAGACTTAAACAACATTACAAGTGAAATTTCAGTTAGGACTAGTATTTGCTTTAAAGCATAAACACTTGTACCATCCGGTCATGTATACTGCATTTTTTCATATGGCATGTCAAAGTAAGTTGCTAGATGCCAGCAGAAAGCACTATAAAAGGTATTTTACAAACCTACTCTAAAATGCATTGAAATGCATTCCTACTTCCAGAGGTACAGTCAAGTACAATACAGCTGAGAAGACTTAAACAACATTACATGTGACATTTCAGTTAGGACTTGTGTTTGCTTAAAGCATAAACACTTGTACCATCCGTTCATGTATACTTCATTGTTACATATGTCATGTCCAAGTAAGTTGCTAGATTCCAGCAGAAAAGCACTAAACAACCTATTGAACAAACGTACACTAAAGTGCATTGCAATGCATTCGTACTTTCAGACCAAAAGCAAGTACAACACAGCTGAAAACATGGAAACGATGTTACATGTGACCTTTAAGTTAGAACATGTGTTTGGTTTAAAGCATAAACACTTGTACCATCCGGCCATGTATATTTTATTTTTTCATATGGCATTTCCAAGAAAGTTGCTAGATTCCAGCAGAAAAGAACTATACATCATATTCAACAAACCTACAGTAAAGATACGCACATGGCAAAGCTTTCATACTTAGAGAGCTAAAGGCAAGCACAGCACAGCTTCAAAATATGAAACAACCTTCCTTTTGAGATTTCAGTTACGAAGTGTGTGTGGTTTATACCATAAACACTTGTACCATCTGGCCATGTATATTTCAATGTTTCATATTGCATGTCCAAGTAAGTTGCTAGGTTCCAGCAGAAAAGCACTATACAATTATTGAACAAACGTACTGTAAATACACTTGCATTGCAATGCATTCATACTTCCAGAGCTTAAGGCAAGTACAACACCGCTAACAAAACAGAAATCATGCAACCTGTGACATTTCAGTTCGGACATGTGTTTGCTTTAAGCATAAATCTTTGAACCGTCTGGCCATGAATCCTTCATTGTTTCATATGGCATGTCCAATAAAGTTACTAGATTCCTGCAGAAAAGCACAATACAACGTATTGAACAAACTTACACTAAAGATACGTGCATTGCAAAGCATTCATACTTCCAGACGTAAAGGCAAGTACAATACAGCTCAAAAGAGTTAAACAACTTTATATGTGACATTTCAGTTAGGACTTGTGTTTGCTTTAAAGCATAAACACTTGTACCATCCAGTCATGTATACTTCATTGTATCATATGGTATGTCCAAGTAAGTTGCTGGAATCCAGCAGAAATGCACTATACAACTTATTGAACAAAAGTACTGTAAAGATATGCGCATGGCAATGCATTTGTACTTCCAGAGCTAAAACCAAGTACAATACAACTGAAAACACTGAAATCCCGTTACATGTAACATTTAAGTTAGGACGTGTGTTTGGTTTAAGTCATAAACACTTGTACCATCCAGGAAGGAATATTTCATTTTTTTCATATGGCATGTCCAAGTAAGTTGAAAGATTCCGGAAGAAAAACACTATACAAAAAATTTAAAAAAATTACTGTAAAATGCATTGCAGTGAATTCATACTTCCAGAGCTGCAGGAAAGTACAATACAGCTCAAAAGACTTAAACAACATTATATGTGACATTTAAGTTAGGACTTGTGTTTGCTTTAAAGCATAAACACTTGTACCATCCGGTCATGTATACTTCATTGTTCCGTATGGCATGTCCAAGTATGTTCCTAGATTCCAGCAGAAAAGCACTACACAGCTTATTGAAAATACCTACAGTAAAGATTCACGCATTGCAAAGCTTTCGTACTTCCACAGCTAAAGGCAAGTACAACACCGCTGACAACACTCAAATCATGGTACATGTGACATTTCAGGTAGCACGTGTGTTTGCTTTAAAGCATAAACACTTGGACCATCTGTTCTTGTATAGTTCATTGTATCATAAGGCATGTCCAAGTAAGTTGGTAGATTCTAGTAGAAAAGCACTATACAAATTAATGAACAAACGTACTCTAAAGATATGCGCATTGCATAGCATTCATACTTCCAGAGCTAAAGGCAAGTACAACATAGCTGAAAACATTGAAATCACACTACATGTGACATTTCAGTTAGGAAATTTGTTTGTTTTAAAGCATAAACACTTGTCCATCAGGCCAATTATATTTCAGTGTTTCCTATGGCTTGTCCAATAAAGTTGCTAGATTACAGCAGAAAATCATGATACATCATATTTTACAAACCTACTGTAAAATGCATTGCAAAACATTCGTACTTCCATAGATAAACGCAAGTACAAAACAGCTAAAAACACTTAAACAACGTTACATGTGACATTTCAGTTATGACTTGTGTATGCTTTACAGCATAAACACTTGAACCATCCGGTCATGTATACTTCATTTTTCAATATGGCATGTCCAAGTAAGTTGCTAGATTCCAGCAGAAGAGCACTATACAATGTATTGTACAATCCTACAGTAAAGATACACGCATTGCAAAGCATTCCTACTTCCAGAGCTAAAAGCAAGTACAACAAGGCTGATAACACTCATATCATGATACGTGTGATATTTAAGTTAGGACGTGTGTTTGCTTTAAAGAGTAAACACTTCTACAATCCGGCCATGTATATTTCATTGCTTCATATGGCATTTCCAAGAAAGTTGCTAGATTCCAGCAGAAAAGTAATGTACAACGTATTGAACAAACGTACTCTAAAGATACACACATTGCAATAAATTCGTACTTCCATAGCTAAAGGCAAGTACAACACAGCTGAAAACATTGACATCACATTACATTTGACATTTCAGTTAGGACATGTGTTTCTTTTAAAGCATAAACCCTTGTACCATCCTGCCATGTATATTTCATTGTTTCATATGGCATGTCCAAGAATGTTGCTAGATTCCAGCAGAAAAGCACAATACAACTTATTGTACAAACCTACTCTAAAATGCATTGCAAGGCATTCGTACTTCCAGAGCTAAAGGCAATTACAATACAGCTCTAAAGACTAAAACAACATTATATATGACATCTCAGTTAGGACTTGTATTTCCTTTAATGCATAAACAGTTGTACCATCCGGTGATGTGTATTTCATTGTTTCATAGGGCATATCAAGTAAATTGCTAGATTCCAGCAGAAAAGCACTATAAAACGTATTGAACATACTTACTGTAAAGATTTGTACATTGCAATGCATTAGTACTTCCATAGCTAAAGGCAAGTACAACACCGCTGACAAGACTGAAAGCACATAACATGTGATATTACAGTTAGGATGTGTGTTTCCTTTAAAGCATAAACACTTGTACGATCTGGCCATGTATTTTCATTGTTTCATATGGCATGTCGAAGTAAGATTATAGATTCCAGCAGAAAAGCAATATACAAGGTACTGAACAAACCTACCCTAATGATACGCGCATTGCAATGCGTTCGTACTTCCAGAGATAAGACAAGTACAACACAGGTGAAAACATTGAAATCACACTACATGTGACATTTCAGTAAGGACATGTGTTTGGTTGAAAGCATAAACACATGTACCATCAGGCCATGTATATTTCATTGTTTCATATGGCATGTCCATGAAAGTTGCTAGATTCCAGCAGAAAAGCCCTTTAAAACAAATTAAACAAACCTATTATAAAATGCATTGCAATCCATTCGTACTTCCAGAGCTAAAGGCAAGTACAATGCAGCTCAAAAGACTTAAACAACGTTATATGTAACATTTTTAGTTAAGACTTGTTTTTGCTTTAAAGCATCAATACCTGTACCATTCGGTCATATTTACTTCATTGTTTCATATTGCACGTCCAAATAAGGTGATAGATTCCAGCAGAAAACCACTATAAAATGTATGGAGCAAATCTCCTGTAAAGATATGCGACTTGCAAAGCATTTTTACTTCCAGAGATAAAGGCAAGTACAGCACAGCTGAGAACAATAAATCCATCTTAGATCTGACATTTCAGTTAGGAAGTGTGTTTGGTTTATACCATAAACACATGTAGCATCCGGCCATGTATATATCATTGTTTCATATAGCATGTCCAAGTAAGTTGCTAGATTCCAGCAGAAAAGCACTATACAACATATTGAACAAAGAAACGGTAAGGATAAGCTCATTGTAAGTCTTTCTTACTTCCAGAGCTAAATGCTAGTACAACACAGCAGAAAACACTGAAACCACATTACACGTGACATTTCAGTTAGGAAGTGTGTTTCGTTTACAGGAATAACACTTGTACCATCCGACCTTGTATATTTCATTGTTTCATGTGACATGTCCAAATAAGTTGCTATATTCGAGCAAAAAAGCACTATACAACGTAATGATCAAACCTAATGTAAAAATACCCGCATTGCAAAGCATTCATACTTCCAGAGCTAAAGGATATTACAACACAGCTGAAAATATTGAAATCACAATACATGTGACATTTCAGTTAGATCGTGTGTTTTGTTTAAAGCATAAAAACTTGTACCATCTGGCCATGTATAGTTCATTGTCTCATATGGAATGTCCAAGAAAGTTGCTAGATTCCAGCAGAAAAGCTCTATCCAAACAAACCTACTGTAAAATGCATTGCAATGCATTCATACTTCCAGAGCTAAAGTCAAGTACAACACATCTCAAAAAACTTAAACAACGTTATATGTGACATTTCAGTTAGGACTTGTGTTTGCTTTTAAGGATAAACATTTGTACCATCCAGTCATGTATAATTCATTGTTTTATATGGCATGTCCAAGTAAGTTGCTATATTCCAGCAGAAAAGCACTATACAACTTACTCAACAAACGTACTGTAAAGATAGGCACATTGCAATGCATTAGTACTTCCATAGCTAAAGGCAAGTACAATACAGCTCAAAAGACTTAAATAACATTATATGCGACATTTCATTTAGGACTTGTGTTTGCTTTAAAGCATAAACACTTGTACCATCAGGTCGTTTAAACTTCATTGTTTCATATTGCATGTCCAAGTAAGTTGCTAGATTCCAGCACAAAAGCAATATACAACTTATTGAACAAACCTACAGTAAAGATTCGCACATTGCAAAGCATAAACACTTGTACCATCCGGTCACGTATACTTCATTGTGTTATATGGCATATCCAATTAAGTTGCTAGATTCCAGCAGAAAAGCACTGTAAAACTTATTGAAAAAACATACTGTAAAGATATGTGCATTGAAATGCATTCATACTTCCAGAGCTAAAGGCAAGTAAAACATTGCTGACAACACTAAAATCACATTACATGTGACATTTCAGTTAGGAAGTGTGGTTGTTTTAAAGCATAAACACTTATACAATCCGGCCATGAATATTTCATGGTTTCATCTGGCATGTACAAGTAAGTTGAGAGTTTCCAGCAGAAAAACACTATACAACAAATTAAACAAACCTACTGTAAAATGCATTGCAATGCATTCATACTTCAAGAGCAAAATGCAAGTACAACATCACTGACAACACTGAACCCACGTTACATATGACATTTGAGTTAAGACGTTAGTTTTCTTTAAAGCATAAATACTTGTACCATCTAGCCATGTACATTTCATTGTTTCAAATATCATGTCCAAGAAAGTTGCTAGATTCCAGCAGAAATGCAGGAATATCGAACAACATTACTTGTGACATTTCAGTTATGACTTGTGTTTGCTTTACAGCATAAACACTTGTACCATCCGGTCATGTATACTTCTTTGTTTCATATGGCATGTCCAAGTAAGTTGCTACATTCCAGCAGAAAAGCACTATACTACTTATTGAACAAACGTACTGTACAGATAGGCACATTTCAATGCATTCCTACTTCCAGAGCTAAAGGCAAGTACAACAAAGCAGAAAACATTGAAATCACATTACATGTAATATTTCAGGTAGAAGTTGTGTTTTGTTTAAAGCATAAACACTTGTAGCATACGGCCCTGTAAATTTCACTGTTTCATATGACATGTCTAAGAAGTTGGTAGATTCCCATAGAAAAGAACTTTACAACGTAGTGAAAAAAAAATACTATAAAAATAAGCTCATTGCAAAGCATTCCTACTTCCAGAGATAAAGCAAACTACAACACAGCTGACAACACTGAAATCATGTTACATGTTACATTTCAATTAAGATGTGTTTTTCGTATAAAGCATAAACACTTGTACCATCCCACCATGTATATTTCATTGTTTCTTATGACATATCCAATAAAGTTGTTAGAATCCAGAAGAAATGCCCTTTAAAACAAATTAAACAAACCTGCTGTAAAATGCATTGCAATGCTTTCATACTTCTAGAGCTAAAGTCACGTACAATACAGCTCAAAAGACTTAAACAACCTTATATGTGACATTTCAGTTTGAACTTGTGTTTGCTTTAAAGCATAAACACTTGTAAAATTCGGTCATGTATACTTCATTGTTTCATATGACATGTCCAAATAAGTTGCTAAATTCGAGCAGAAAAGCACTGTAGAACTTATTGAATAAACGTAATGTAAAGGTACGAACATTGCAATGCATTCGTACTTCCATAGTTAAAGGCAAGTACAACACATCTGAAAACACTGAAATCACATTACATGTGACATTTCAGTTAGGATGTGTGTTTTGTTTAAAGCCTAAACACTTGTACCATCCGGCTATGTATATTTCATTGTTTCATATGGCATGTTAAGCATTCATACTTCCCAAGCTAAAGGCAAGTACAACACCGCTGAAAACACTCAAATCATGATACTTGTCACATTTCAATTAGGGTGTTTGTTTGCTTTAAAGCCTAATACTTGTACAATCCTGCCATGTATATTTCATTGTGTAATTTGGCATATCCTAGAAAGTTGCAAGATTCCTAATAAAAGCACTTTATAACTTAATGAACAAACCTACAGTAAAGATACGCGCATTGCAAAGCATTCGTAAATCAACAGATAAAGGAAAGTACAATACAGCTGAAAAGATTTAAACAACCTTACATGTGACATTTCATTTAGGATTTGTGTTAGGTTTAAAGCATAAACACTTGTACCAACTGGCCATGTATATTTCATTGTTTCATATGGCATGTACAAGTAAGTTGCTAGATTTCAGCAGAAAAGCACTAGAAAACATATTTAACAAACCTACTCTTAAATGCACTGCAAGACATTCGTACTTGCAGAGCTAAAGGCAAGTACAATACAGCTGAAAAGTCTTAAACAACTTTATATGTGACATATCAGTTAGGACTTGTGTTTGCTTTAAAGCATTAACACTTGTACCATTCGGTCATATATACTTCATTGTTTGATGTAGTTTATCCAAGTAAATTTCTAAATTCCAGCAGAAAAGCACTGTAGAAGTTACTGAACAAATCTACAGTAAAGATATGCAATGCAAAGCATTAGTACTTCCATAGCTAAAGCAAGTACAACACTGTTGAAAAGATTTAAAGCAAACAAATGTCCTAACTCAAATGTCACTAGTAACGTGGTTTCAGTGATGTCAGTGATGTTGTACTTGCCTTTAGCTCTGGAAGTACGAATGCTTGCAATGCACGTATCTTTACTGTACGTATGTTCAATAAATTGTATACTGCTTATTTACTGGAATCCAGCAACTTACTTGGACATTCCATATGAAATAATGAAGTATACATGACCAGATTTTCCAAGTGTTTATGCTTTAAAGCAAACACAAGTCCTAACTGAAATGTCACAAGTATTTTCAGCTGTATTTTACTTGCTTTAGCTCTGGAAGAATGAATGCATTGCTGTGCATTTTAGAGTAGTATTGTTCAATAAGTTGTATAGTGCTTTTCTGCTGGAATCTAGCAACTTTCGGGGACATGCCATATGAAACAATGAAATAAACATGGTCAGATGATACAAGTGTTTATGCTTAATACCAAATACACAACCTAACTGAAATGTCACTTGTAATGTGACATCAATGTTTTCAGCTGTGCTGTATTGCCTTTAGTTCTGGAAGTATGAATGCTTTGCAATGTGCCTATCTTTACAGTAGGTTTGTTCAATAAGTTGTATAGTGCTCTTCTGCTGGAATCTAGCAACTTTCTTGGACATGCCACATGAAACAATGAGATATACGTGGCCAGATGTTTCAAGTATTTATTCTTTAAACCAAGCACATGTCCTAAATGAAATTTCACATGTAGTGTGATTCCAATGTTTTCATCTGTGTTGTACAGGCCTTTAGCTCTGGAAGTACGAATGATTTGCAATGCGGGTATCTTTACTGTAGTTTTGTTCAGTACGTTGTATATTGCATTTAACCTGGAGTCTAGCAAATTTCTTGGATATGACTTGTTAAACAATGAAATTTACTTGGCTGGATTGTACAAGGTTTTATGGTTTAAAGCAAACAAACGCCTTAACTCAATTGTCACATGTAATGTAATTTCAATGTTTTCAGCTGTATTGTACTTGCCTTTAGTCTGGAAGTACGAATGCTTTGTAATGTGCTTATATTTATAGTATGTTTGTACAGTAAGTTGTATAGTGCTTTTCTGCAGGAATCTAGCAACTTTCTTAGACATGCCATATGAAACAGTGAAATATTCATGGCCAGATGGTACAAGTGTTTATGCTTATACCAAACACAAGTCCTGACTGAAATGTCACATGTAACAGGACTTCAATGTTTTCAGCTGTGTTGTACTTGCCTTAAACTCTGGAAGTATAAATGCACTCTAATGCGCATATCTTTACAGTACATTTTTTCAATAAGTTTATAGTGCTTTTCTGCTGGAATCTAGCAACTTACTTGGACATGCCATATGATACAATGAAGTATATATGACTGGATGTTAGATGTGATTATGCTTTAAAGCAAACACAAGTCCTAACGGAAATGTCACATATAACATTGTTTAAGTCTTTTGAGGTGTATTTTACTTGCCTGGGGCTCTGGAAGTATGAATGCATTGCAATGCATTTTACAGTAGGTTTGTTTAATTTGTTGTATAGGCCTTTTTTGCTAGAACCTTGAAACTTCCTTGGACATCCCATATGAAACAATGAAATATACATGGACAGATGGTACATGTGTTTATACTTTAAAGCAAACAAAAGTCCTAACTGAAGTGCCACATGTAATGTTGTTTAAGACATTTTCAGGCGTGTTGTAATTGGCTTTAGCTATGGAAGTTCGAATACATTGTAGTGCATTTTTCAGTATGATTGTTCAATACATTTTATACTGCTTTTCTGCTGGAATCTAGCAACTTTCTTGGAAATGCCATATGAAACTATTATATATACATGGCCGGATGGTACAAGTGTTTATGCTTTAAACCAAACACACATCCTAACTGAAATGTCACATGTAACATGATTTCAATGTGTATCAGCTGTGTTGTACTTGCCTTTAGCTATGGAAGTATGAATGCACTGCAATGCACCTATATTTACACTACGTTTGTTCAATACGTTGTATAGTGCTTTTCTGCTGGAATTTAGCAACTTTCTTGGACATGCCATATGAAACAGTGAAATATACCTGGCTGGATTGTATAGGTGTATAAGCTTAATAGGAAACACAAGTCCTAACTGAAACATCATATATAACGTTGTTTAAGTCTTTTGAGCTGTATTGTACTTGCTTTTAGCTCTGGAAGTATGAATGCTTTCCAATGTGCGTATCTTTAATGTAGGTTTATTCAAAACGTTGTATAGTGGTTTTTTGCTAGAATCTAGCAACTTTCTTGGACATACCATATGAAACAATTAAATATACATGGCCGGATAGTACAAGTGTTTATGCTTCAAAGCAAACACACATCTTAACTGATATGCGACAAGTAACGAGATTTCATTGTTTTCAGTGGTGTTGTACTTGGCATTACCTCTGGAAGTACGAATGCTTTGCAATGCGTGAATCTTTACTGTAGGTTTGTTCACTACGTTTTAGGGTGGTTTTCTGCTGGAATATAGCAACTTCCTTGGACATTCCATATGAAACAATGAAACATACCTGGCAGGATGGTATAGGTGTATAAGCTTTATAGGAAATACAAGTCCTAACTGAAATATCATATATAAGGTTGTTTACTTCTTTTGAGCTGTATTGTACTTGCTTTTAGCTCTGGAAGTACGAATGCTTTACAATGTGTGTATCTTTACTGTAGGTTTTTTCAATACGTTGTATATTGCTTTTCTGCTGGAATCTATCAACTTTCTTGGACATACCATATGAAACACTTAAATATACATGGCCGGACGGTACAAGTGTTTATGCTTCAAACAAACACAAATCATAACTGAAATGCGACAAGTAACATGATTTCATTGTTTTCAGTGGTGTTGTATCTGGCATTACCTCTGGAAGTACGAATGCTTTGTAATGCGAGTATCTTTACACTAGGCTTTTTCAATACGTTGTATAGTGCTTTTCTGCTGGAATCTATAAACTTATTTGGATATGCCATATGAAACAAGGAAACATACATGGACAGACGGTAAATGTGTTTATGCTTTAAGGCAAACACAAGTCCTAATTGAAATGTCACATATAACGTAGTTTAAGTCTTTGCAGCTGTATTGTACTTGCCTTTAGCTCTGGAAGTATCAATGCATTGCAATGAATTTTAGAGTAGTTTGGTTTAATTTGTTGTATTGTGCTTTTATGCTGGAATCTAGCAACTTACTTGGACTTCCATATGAATCAATGTAGTGTACATGAACGGATGGTGCAAGTGTATATGCTTTAAAGCAAACTCAAGTCCTAACTGAAAAGCCACATGTATCATTGTTTAAGTCTTTTCAGCTGTATTACACTTGAATTTTCCTCTTTAAGTATGACTGCATTGCAATGCATTTTAGACTAAGTTTGTTCAATACGTTTTATAGTGCTTTTCTGCTGGAATCTAGCAACTTTCTTGAACATGCCATATGAAACTATTATATATACATGGTCGGATGGTACAAGTATTTATGGTTTAAACCAAACATATGTCCTAACTGAAATGTCACATGTAACATGATTTCAATGTGTATCAGCTGTGTTGTACTTGCCTTTAGCTATGGAAGTACGAATGCATTGCAATGCACATATCTTTACACTACTTTTTTTCAGTAAGTTGTATAGTGCTTTTCTGCTGGAATCTAGTAACTTTCTTAGACATGCCATATGCAATATTGTAGTATGCATGACCGGATGGTACAAGTGTTTATGCTTTAAAGCAAACACAGGTACTAACTGAAATGTCACATGTAACATTGTTTAAGTCTTTTCAGCTGTATTGTACTTGCCTTTTGCTCTGGAAGTACGAAAGCATTGCATTGCATTTTAGAGTAAGTTTGTTCAATAAGTTGTATAGTGCTTTTCTGCTGGAATGTAGCAACATACTTGGACATGCCATGTGAAACAATGATTCATACATGGCCAGATGTTAAAAGTGTTTATGGTTTAAAGCAAACAAAAGTCTTAATTGAGATGTCACATATAACGTAGTTTAAGTCTTTGCAGCTGTATTGTACTTGCCTTTAGCTCTGGAAGTATGAATGCATTGCAATGCATTTTAGAGTAGTTTTGTTTAATTTGTTGTATTTTGCTTTTCTGATGGAATCTAGCAACTTACTTGGACATGCCATATGAAAGAATCAAGTACACGAACCGGATGGGACAAGTGTTTATGCTTTAAAGCAAACAAACATCCTACACAAAATGCCACATGTTTCATGATTAAAGTGTTGTCAGGGGTGTTGTACTTGACTTTAGCTCTGGAAGTACGAATGCTTTGCAATGCCCGTATCTTTACTGGAGGTTTGTTCAATACATTCTACAGTGCTTTTCTGCTGGTATCTAGCAACTTACTTGGACATGCCATATGAACCAATGTAGTATACATGAACGGATGGTACAAGTGTATATGCTTTAAGGCAAACACAAGTCCTAACTGAAATGTCACATGTAACATTGTTTAAGTCTTTTCAGCTGTATTGTACTTGCCTTTTGCATAGGAAGTACGATTTTAGACTTAGTTTGTTCAATAAGTTGTATAGTGCTTTTCTGCTGGAATCTAGCAACTTTCTTGGACATGCCATATGAAATTACTATTTATACATGGGCAGATGATACACGTGTTTATGCTTTAATCCAAACACATTTCCTAACTGAAATGTCACATGTAACATGATTTCAATGTGTATCAGCTGTGTTGTACTTGCCTTTAGCTATGGAAGTACAAATGCATTGCAAGGCAAGTATCTTTACACTACGTTTGCTCAATAAGTTGTATCTTGCTTTTCTGCTGGAATCTAGCAACTTACTTGGACATGCCATATGAATCAATGTAGTATACTTGAACGGATTGTACAAGTGTATATGCTTTAAAGCAAACACAAGTGCAAACTGAAATGACACATATAACATTGTTTAAGTCTTTTCAGCTGTATTGTACTTGCCTTTTGCATTGGATGTACGAGTTTAGACTAAGTTTGTTCAATAAGTTGTATAGTGCTTTTCTGCTGGAATCTAGCAACTTTCTAGGACATGCCATATGAAACTATTATTTATACATGGCCAGATGATACAACTGTTTATGCGTTACTCCAAACACATATCCAAACTGAAATGTCATATGTAACATGATTTCAATGTGTATCAGCTGTGTTGTACTTGCCTTTAGCTATGGAAGTACGAATGCATTGCAAGGCATGTATCTTTACACAACGTTTGTTCAATAAGTTGTATAGTGCTTTTCTGCTGGAATCTAGCAACTTTCTTGGACATGCCATATGAAACAATGTAGTATGCATGACGGGATGGTCCAAGTGTTTATGCTTTAAAGCAAAAACAGGTACTAACTGAAATGTCACATGTAACTTTGTTTAAATCTCTTCAGCTGTATTGTACTTGCCTTTATTTCTGGAAGTACGAATGCTTTGCAATGCGCGTATCTTTACTGTAGTTTTGATCAATACGTTTTATATTGCACTTCTGCTGGAATTTAGCAACTTCCTGGGACATTCCATATGAAACAATAAAATATACCTGACTGGATGGTATAGGTGTATAAGCTTTCTACGAAACACAAGTCCTAACTGAAATATCATATATAAAGTTGTTTAAATTTTGAGCTGTATTGTACTTGCTTTTAGTTCTGGAGGTACGAATGCTTTACAATATGAGTACCTTTACTGTAGGTTTGTTCAATGCGATGTATAGTGCTTTTCTGCTGGAATCTAGCAATTTTCATGGACATACCATATGAAACAATCAAATATACATGGCCAGATGGTAAAAGTGCTTATGCTTTAAGCCAAACACACTTTCTAACTGAAATGTCACATGTAACTTGATTTCAGTTTTGTAAGTGGTGTTGAACTTGCCTTTATCTCTGGATGTACGATTGCTTTCCAATGCGCATATCTTTACTGTAGGTTTATACATTTCGTTGTATAGTGCTTTTCTGCTGGAATCTAGCAACTTTCTTGGACATACCATATGAAAGAATGAAATATACATGGCCGGATGGTACAAGTGTTTATGCTTTAAAGCAAACACAAGCCCTAATTGAAATGTCACATATAACATAGTTTAAGTTTTTGCAGCAGTTTTGTACTTGCCTTTATCTCTGGAAGTATGAATGCATTGCAATGCATTTTAGAGTAGTTTTGTTTAATTTGTTGTATTGTGCTTATCTGCTGGAATCTAGGAACTTACTTGGACATGACATATGAAACTATTATTTATACATGGCCGGATGGTACAAGAGTTTATGCTTTAAACCAAACACATGTCCTAACTGAAATGTCCCAGGTAACATGATTTCAATGTGTATCAGCTATGTTGTACTAGCCTTTAGCTATGGAAGTAGGAATGCATTGCAATGCCCGTATCTTTATACTACGTTTGTTCAATAAGTTGTATAGTGCTTTTCTGCTGGAATCTAGCAACTTTCTTGGACATGCCATATGAAACAATGTCGTATGCATGACCGGATGGTACAAGTGTTGATGCATGATAGCAAACAAAGGTACTAACTTAAATGTCACATGTAACGCTGTTAAGTCTCTTCAGCTGCATTGTACTTGCCTTTAGTTCTGGAAGTACGAATGCTTTGCAAGCCACGTTTCTTTATTGTAGGTTTGTTCAATAAGTTGTATAGTGCTTTTCTGCTGGAATCTATCAACTTACATGGCCATGCCATGTGGAACACTGAAACATACATGGCCCGACAGTAAAAGTGTTTATGCTTTAAAGCAAACAAAATTCCTATTTGAAATGTCACATATAACGTAGTTTAAGTCTTTGCAGTTGTATTGTACTTGCCTCTAGCTCTGGAAGTATCAATGCGTTATAATGCATTTTAGTGTAGTTTATTTTAATTTGTTGTATTGTGCTTTTCTGCTGGAATCTAGGAACTTTCTTGGATATGCCATATGAAACAATGAAGTACACGAGACCGGATGGTACAAGTGTTTATGCATTAAAGCAAACAAACGTCCTACACAAATGTCACATGTTTCATGATTTGAGTGTTTTCAGCAGTGTTGTACTTGCCTTTAGCTTTGGAAGTAAGAATGCTTTGCAATGCCCGTATCTTTACTGGACGTTTGTTCAATACATTGTACAGTGCTTTACGGCTGGATTCTAGCAACTTACTTGGACATGCCATATGAATCAATGTAGTATACATGAACGGATGGTACAAGTGTATATGCTTTAAAGCAAAAAGAAGTCCTAACTGAAATGTCACATTTAACATTGTTTAAGTCCTTTCAGCTGTATTGTACTTGCCTTTTGCTCTGGAAGTACGAATGCTTTGCAATGCATTTTAGACTAAGTTTGTTCAATAAGTTGTATAGTGCTTTTCTGCAGGAATCTAGCAACTTTCTTGGACGTGCTGTATGAAACTATTATATATACATGGCCGGATGGTACAAGTGTTTTTGCTTTAAACCAAACACACGTCTTAACTGAAATGTCACATGTAACATGATTTCAATGTGTATAAGCTGTGTTGTACTTGCCTTTAGCTATGGAAGTACGAATGCATTGCAAGGCACGTATCTTTACACTACGTTTGTTCAATAAGTTGTATAGAGCTTTTCTACTGGAAACTAGCAACTTTCTTGGACATGCCATATGAAACAATGTAGTATGCATGACGGGATGGTCCAAGTGTTTATGCTTTAAAGCAAACACAGGTACTAACTGAATTGTCACATGTAACTTTGTTTAAATCTCTTCAGCTGTATTGTACTTGCCTTTATTTCTGGAAGTACGAATGCTTTGCAATGCGCGTATCTTTACTGTAGTTTTGTTCAATACGTTTTATATTGCATTTCTGTTGGAATATAGCAAATTTCATGGACATTCCATATGAAACAATAAAATATACCTGGCTGGATATTATAGGTGTATAAGTTTTCTACGAAACACAAGTCATAACTGAAATATCATATATAACGTTGTTCAAGTCTTTTGAGCTGTATTGTACTTGCTTTTATCTCTGGAAGTACGAATGCTTTACAATGCCCGTATCTTTACCGGAGGTTTGTTCCATACATTGTACAGTGCTTTTCTGCTGGAATCTAGCAACTTACTTGGACATGCTTATGAATGTATGTAGTATACATGACCGGATAGTACAAGTGTATATGCTTTAAAGCAAACCCAATTCCAAACTCAAATGACACATGTAACATTGTTTAAGTCTTTTAAGCTGTATTGTACTTGCCTTTTGCATCGGAAGTATGATTTTAGACTAAGATTGTTCAATAAGTTGTATATTGCTTTTCTGCTGGAATCTAGCAACTTTCTTGGACATGCCATATGAAACTATTATAAATACATGGCCGGATGTTGCAAGTGTTTATGCTTTAAACCAAACACACGTCCTAACTGAAATGTCACATGTAACATAATTTAAATGTGCATCAGCTGTGTTGTACTTGCCTGTAGCTATGGAAGTACGAATGCATTGCAATGAACGTATCATTACACTACGTTTATTCAATAAGTTGTATAGTGCTTTTATGCTAGAATCTAGCAACTTTCTTTGACATGCCATATGAAACAATGTAGTATGCATGACCGGGTGGTACAAGTTTTTATGCTTTAAAGCAAACACGGGTACTAACTGAAATGTCACATGTAACGTTGTTTAAGTCTCTTCAGCTGTATTGTACTTGCTTTTTGTTCTGGAAGTACGAATGCTTTTCAAGGCATGTAATTTTACTGAAAGTTTGTTCAATACTTTGCATAGTGCTTTTCTGCTGGAATATAGCAACTTCCTTGAACATTCCATATGAAACAACGAAATATACCTGGCTGGATGCTATAGGTGTATCAGCTTTAAAGGAAACACAAGTCATAACTGAAATATCATATATAACGTTGTTTAAGTCTTTTGAGCTGTATTGTACTTGCTTTTAGTTCTGGAAGTACGAATGCTTTACAATGTGTGTATCTGTATTGTAGGTTTATTCAATGCGATGTATAGTGCTTTTCTGCTGGAATCTAGCAACTTTCTAGGACATACCATATGAAACAATTAAATATATATGGCCGGATGGTACAAGTGTTTATGCTTTAAGCCAAACACACTTTCTAACTGAAATGGCACATGTAAAATGATTTCAGTGTTGTAAGCGGTGTTGTACTTGCCTTTAGCTCTGGAAGTAAGAATGCTTTGCAATGCCCATATCTTTACTGGATGTTTGTTCAATACATTTTACATTGCTTTTCTCCTGAAATCCAGCAACTTACTTGGACATGCCATATGAATCAATGTAGTATACATGAACGGATGGTTCAAGTGTATATACTTTAAAGCAAACACAAGTGCAAACTGTATTGACTCATGTAACATTGTTTAAGTCTTTTCAGCAGTTTTTTACTTGACTTTTGCATTGGAAGTACGATTTTAGACTAAGTTTGTTCAATAAGTTGTATAGTGCTTTTCTGCTGGAATCTAGCAACTTTCTTGGACATGCCGTATCAAACTATTATATATACATGGCCAGATGGTACAAGTGTTTATGCTTTAAACCAAACACACGTCCTAGCTGAAATGTCACTTGTAACATGATTTCATTGAGTATCAGCTGTGTTCTACTTGCCTTTAACTCTAGAAACAATATAGTATGCATGACCAGATGGTACAAGTGTTTATGCTTTAAAGCAAACACAGGTACTAACTGAAATGTCACATGCAACGCTGTTTAAGTCTCTTCAGCCTTATTGTACTTGCCTGTAGTTCTGGAAGTATGAATGCTTTGTAATTCGTGTATCTTTACTGTAGATTTGTTCAATACGTGTGATAGTGCTTTTCTGCTGGCATCTAGCAACTTACTTGGACATTACATAGGAAACAATGAAATATACCTGGCTGGATGGTATAGGTGTATAAGCTTTATAGGAAACACAAGTCCTAACTGAAATATCATATATAAGGTTTTTTAAGTCTTTTGAGCTGTATTGTACTTGCTTTTAGCTCTGGAAGTACGAATGCTTTACAATGTGCATATCTTTACTGTAGGTTTGTTCAATGCAATGTATAGTGCTTTTCTGCTGGAATCTAGCAACTTCCTTGGACATACCATATGAAACAATTAAATATCCATGACCGGATGGTACAAGTGTTTATGCTTCAAAGCAAACACACATGCTAACTGAAATGCGACAAGTAACATGATTTCATTGGTTTCAGTGGTGTTGTACTTGGCATTACCTCTGGAAGTACGAATGCTTTGTAATGCGAGTATCTTTACTGTAGGTTTATTCAATACGTTGTATAGTACTTTTCTGCTAGAATCTATCAACTTACTTGGACATAGCATATGAAACAATGAAACATACATGGCCAGACGGTAAAAGTGTTTATGCTTTAAAGCAAACACAAGTCCTAATTGACATGTCACATATAGCGTAGTTTAAGTCTTTGCAGCTGTATTGTACTTGCCTTTAGCTCTGGAAGTATGAATGCATTCCAATTCATTTTAGAGTTTTTTTGTTTATTTTGTTTTATTGTGCTCTTCTGCTCGAATCTAGCAACTTACTTGGACATGCCTTATGAAACAATGAAGTACACAAGAGCGAATCATACAAGTGTATATGCTTTAAAGCAAACACAATCCAAACTGAAATGTTACATGTAACATTGTTTAAGTCTTTTCAGCTGTATTGTACTTGCCTTTTGCTCTGGAAGTACTAATGCATTGCAATGCAATTTAGAGTAGGTTTGTACAATAAGTTCTATTGTGCTTTTCTGCTGGAATCTAACAATGTTCTTTGACATGCCATATGAAACAATGAAATATACATGGTAGGATGGTACAAGGTTTTATGCTTTAAAAGAAACACACGTCCTAACTGAAATACCAAATGTAATGTGATTTTCATGTTTTAAGTGTTGTGCTTGCCTTTAGCTATGGAAGTACAAATGCATGGCAATGTGCGTGTTTTTACAGTACATTTGTTCAATAAGTTGTATAGTGCTTTTCTGCTGGAATCTAGCACCTTATTGCACATGCCATATGATACAATGAAATATACATGGCTGGATTGTACTAGTGATTATGCTTTAAAACAAACACACATACTAACTAAAATGTCTCATGTAACATGATTTCAGTGTTGTCAGAGGTTTGTTCAGTACATTGTGCAGTCATATTTTCCTGGAATCTACCAACTCTTTTGGACATGCCATATGAAACAATTAAATGTACATGGCCGGGTTGGCACTAGTGTTATTGCTGTAAAACAAACACACTTTCAAACTGAAATGTCACATATAAGGTGGTTTCAGTGTTTTCACCTGTGTTGTACTTGCCTTTAGCTCTTGAAGTAAGAATGCCTTGCAATGCGCTTATCATTACAGTAGGTTTGCTCAATATGTTGTATAGTGCTTTTGTGCTGGAATCTAGCAACTTACTTGGACATGCCATATGAAACAATGAAATATAAATGTCCGGATGGTACATGTGTTTATGGTATAAGCCAAACACACTTCCTAACTGAAATGTCACAATTAAGGTGGTTTCATTGTTTTCATCTGTGCTGTACTTGCCTTTAGCTCTGGAATTAAAAATGCTTTTCAATGTGCTTATCTTTACAGTATGTTTGTTCAATAAGTTGTATAGTGCTTTTCTGCTGGAATCTAGCAACTTTCTTGGACATGGCATATGAAACAGAGAAAGTAAACATGACTGGATGGTACAAGTTTTTATGCTTTAAAGCAAACACAAGTCCTAACTGAAATGTCACATGTAATGTTGTTTAAGTCCTTTCATCTGTATTTCCTTAGCTCTGGAATTACAAATGCATTTCAATGCATTTTAGAGTAGGTTTGTTCAATACTTGTATAGTGATTTTCTGCTATAATCTAGCAAAGTTTGGACATGCCATATGACACAATGAATATATATGGCAGGATGTTTCAAGTGTTTATCGTATAAACCAAATGAACTTCATAACTGAAATCTCTCAAGGAAGGTTGTTTCATTTTTTGCAGCTGTGGTGTATTTGCCTTTAGCTATCGAAGTATGAATGATTTGCAATGCGGGAATGTTTACTGTAAATTTGTTCAATATATTGTATAGTGCTTTTCTGCTGGAATCTAGCAACTTTCTTGGACATGCCATATGAAACAATGAAATATACATGGCCGGATGGTACAATTAATTTTCCTTTAAACCAAACACATGTCCTAACTGAAATGTCACATGTAATGTGATTTCAATGTTTTCTGCTGTGTTGTACTTGCGTTTAGCTCTGGAAGTACAAACACATTGCAATGCATTTTAGTGTAGGTTTGTTCTATATGTTGTATAGTGCATCTGCTAGAATCTAGCAACTTAATTGGACATGCCATATGAAACAATGTAGTATAAATGACTGGATGGTACAAGAGTTTATGCTTTAAAGCAAACACAAGTCCTAACTGAAGTGTCACATGTAATGTTGTTTAAGCCTTTTCACATGTATTGTACTTGCCTTTAGCTTTGGAAGTACGAATGCTTTGCAATGCAATTTACAGTAAGTTTGTTTTATTTGTTGTATAGTGCTTTTCTGCTGGAATCTAGCAATTTTCTTGGACATACCATATGAAACAACGAAATATACATGTCTGGATGGTACAAGTGTTTATGCTTTACACCAAACACATGTCCTAACTAAAATGTCACATGTAATGTGATTTTAATATTTTCAGCTGTGTTGTACTTGCCTTTAGCTCTGGAAGTACGAACGCATTGCAATATGCATATCTTTACAGTACGTTTTTACAATAAGTTGTATACTGCTTTTCTGCTGGAATGTAGCAACTTACTTGGACATGCCATATGAAACAATGAAGTATACATGACCGGATGGTACAAGTGTATAAGCTTTAAAGCAAACACACGTCCTAACTGAAATGTCACATATAACGTTGTTAAAGTCTTTTGAGCTGTATTGTACTTTCCTTTATCTCT
Organism: Grammomys surdaster; assembly: GCF_004785775.1. Taxonomy (NCBI): domain Eukaryota; kingdom Metazoa; phylum Chordata; class Mammalia; order Rodentia; family Muridae; genus Grammomys; species Grammomys surdaster. Next base: position 26,555 of record NW_021621445.1, read on the forward strand.
GGAAGTATGAATGCATTGCAATGCCTTGTATAGTAGTTTTGTTTAATTTGTTGTATAGGGCTTTTCTACTGGAATCTAGCAACTTTCTTGGACATGCCATATGAACGAATGAAGTATACATGGCCAGATGGTACAAGTGTTTATGCTTAAAGCAAACACTTGTCCTAACTGAAATGTCACATGTAGCATGATTTCAGTTTTGTTAGCCGTGTTGTACTTGAGTTAGGTATGGAAGTACGAATTCTTTGCAATGCTCGTTTCTTTACTGTAGGTTTGTTCAATTCATTGCACAGTGCTTTTCTGCTGGAATCTAGCAACTTTCTTGGACATGCCATATGAAACAATGAAATATACATGGCTGAATGGTACAACTGTTTATGCTTTAAACTAAACACACGTCCTAACTGAAATGTCAATTGTAACCTGATTTCAAAGTTGTCAGCTATGTTGTACTTGCCTTAAGCTCTGGAAGTATGAATGCACTGCAATTCGCGTGTATTTACATTATGTTTGTTGAATAATTGTATAGTGCATTTCTGCTAGAATCTAGAAACTTACTTGGACACGCCATATGAAACAATGAAACCATTGCCAGATGGTACAAGTGTTTATGGTATAACCAAACTCACTTCGTAAATCTCACAAGGAAGTTTGTTTCATTTTTTGCAGCTGTTGTGTACTTGCATTTAGCTCTCGAAGTAAGAATGCTTTGCAATATGTGTAACAGTATAGTACGTTTTTTCAAACAGTTGTTTATTGCTTTTCTGCTGGAATTTAGCAACTTACTTGGATATGCTACATCAAACAATAAAGTATAAATGTTCGGATGGTACAAGTGTTTATGCTTTAAAGCAAACAGAAGTCCTAACTGAAATGTCACATATAAAGTTCGTAAAGTCTTTTGAGCTGTATTGTACTTGCATTTAGTTCTGGAAGTATGAATGCATGGCAATGCATTTTAGAGTAGGTTTTTTCAATTTGTTGTATAGTGGTTTTCTGCTGGAATCTAGCAACTGTCTTGGACATGCCATATGAAACAATGAAATATACATGCCCAGATGGTACAAGTGTTTATGGTTTAAAGCAAACACCCGTCCTAACTGAAATTTCACATGTAACATGATTTCAGTTTTTTCTGTGTTGTTGTATTTGCCTGTAGCTCTGAAAGTTCGAATGCTTTGCAATGCCTGTATCTTTACAGTACGTTTTTTCAATAAGTTTTATAGTGCTTTTCTGCTGACATCTAGCAACTTTCTTGGAAAAGCCACATGAAACAATGAAGTTTAGGTTTGTTCAATACATTGTATAGTGCTTGTCTGCTGAAATCTAGCAACTTTCTTGGACATGCCATATGAAACAATGAAATATACATGGCCGGATGTTACAATTTTTTTGCATTAAACCAAAAACACATCCTAACTGAAATGTCACATGCAATGTGATTTCCATGTTTTCAGCTGTGTTGTACTTGCCTTTACCTCTGGAAGTACGAATACATTGCAATGCATTTTAGTGTAGGTTTGTTCAATATGTGGTATAGTGCTTTTACGCAGGAATCTAGCAACTTACTTGGAAACGCACTATTAAACAATGACGGGAAATTCACTATTAAACATGACCGGATGGTACACGTGTTTATGCTTTAAAGGAAACACAAGTCCTAACTGAAATGTTACATGTAATGTTGTTTAAGTCTTTTCAGCTGTATTGTACTTGCCTTTATTCTGGAAGTAAGAATGCTTTGCAATGCGCGTAACTTTGTTGTAGTTTTGTTCAATGCCTTGCATAATGCTTTTCTCCTGGAATCTAGCAAGTTTCTTGGACTTGCCATATGAAACAATGAGATATACTTTGCAGGATGGGTCAAGTGTTTATGCTTTAAACCAAACACACGTCCTAACTGAACTGTCACATGTAAAGTGATTTCAATGTTTTCATCTATGTTCTACTTGCCTTTAGCTATGGAAGTACTAATGCATTGCAATGTGCCTATCTTTACAGTACGTTTGTTGAGTAAGTTGTTTAGTGCTTTTCTGCTGGAATATAGCAACTTACTTGGACATGCCATATAAAAAAATGAATTATAAATGACCGGATGGTACAAGTGTTTATGCTTTAAAGGAAACAGAGGTCCTTACTGAAATGTCACTTATAAAGTTCTTTAACTCTTTTGAGCTGTATTGTACTTGCCTTTAGTTCTGGAAGTATGAATGCATTGCAATGCTTTTTAGATTAGGTTTGTTCAATTTGTTGTTTAGTGCTTTTCTGTTGGAACCTAGCAATGGTCTTGGACATGCCATAGGAAACAATGAAATATACACGCCCGGATGGTACAAGTGTTTATGCTTTAAAGCAAACACATGTCCTAAATGAAATTTCACATGTAACATGATTTCAGTTTTGTCAGCGGTGTTGTACTTGCCTTTACCTCTGGATGTTCGAATACATTGCAATGCATTTTAGTGTAGGTTTGTTCAATACATTGTATAGTGCTTTAATGCTGGAATCTAGCAACTTATTTCGACATGCCCAATGTTACAATGAAGTATACATGACCGGATGGTACACGTGTTTTTGCTTTAAAGCAAACACAAGTCCGAACTGAAATGTCACATGTAATGTTGTTTAAGTCTTTTCAGCTGTATTGTACTTGCCTTTAGCTCTGGAAGTACAAATGCTTTGCAATGCGTGTATCTTTGTTGTAGGTTTGTTCAATGCGTTGTATAATGCTTTTCTGCTGGAATCTAGCAAATTTCTTGGACTTGCCATATGAAACAATGAGATATACATGGCCGGATGGGTCAAGTGTTTATGCTTTAAACCTAAAACATGTTTAACTGAAATTTCACATGTAATGTGATTTGAATCTTTTCAACAGTGTTGTAGTTGCCTTTAGCTATGGAAGTACTAATGCTTTGCAATGCATATCTTTACTGTAGATTTGTTCAATAACTTCTACAGTGCTTTTCTGCTGGAAAATAGCAACTTACTTGGATAAGCTACATCAAACAATGAAGTATATATGACTGAATGGTACAAGTGTTAATGCTTTAAAGCAAACACAAGTCCTAACTGATATGTCACATATAAAGTTGTTTAAGAATTATCAGCTGTATTGTACTTGCCTTGAGCTCTGGAAATACCAATGCCTTGCAGTGGATTTAAGAGTAGGTTTGTTCAATACGTTGTATAGTTCATTCTGCTGAAATCTAGCAACTTACTTGTACATACCATATGAAACAATGAAATATACATGGCCGTTTGGTACAAGTGTTTATGCTTTAAACCTAACACAAGTCCTAAATGAAATGTCACATGTAAGGTTGTTTAAATCTTTTCAGTTGTATTGTACTTTCCTTTATCTCTGGATTTACGAATGCTTTGCAATGTGCATGTCTTTACTGTAGGTTTGTTCATTAAGTTATAAAGTGCTTTTATGAGGAATCTTGCAACTTTCTAGGATACGCCAAATTACACAATGTAATATACATGGCAGGATTCTACAAGTATTAGGCTTTAAAGCAAAGAAACACCCTAATTGAAATGTGACATGTATCATGATTTGAGTGTTTTCAGCGGTGTTGTACTTGCCTTTAGCTTGGGAAGTATGAATGCTTAACAAAGCCCGTGTGTTTCCTATAGGTTTGTTCAGTATGTTGTATAGTGATTTTCTGCAGGAATCTAGCAACTTTCTTGGACATGCCATATGAAACAATGAAGTATACATAGCCGGATGGTACAAGTGTTTAGGCTTTAAACAAAACACACATCCTAACTGAAATGTCACATGTAATGTGATTTCAGTGTTTTCAGCTGTGTTGTACTTGCGTTTAACTATGGAAGTACGAATGCATTGCAATGTTCGTATCTTTACAGTAGGTTTATTCAATCAGTTCTACAGTGCTTTACAGCTCGAATTTAGCAACTTATTTGGACATGTCATATGAAACAATGAAGTATACATGACCGGATTTTACAAGTGTTTATGCTTTAAATCAAACACAAGTCCAAACTGAAATGTCATATATAAGGCTGTTTAAGTCTATTGAGCTGTATTGTACTTGACTTTATCTCTAGAAGTATGAATGCATTCCAATGCATTTTACAGCAGGTTTGTATAATTTGTTGTATAGGGCATTTCTTCTGGATTCTAACAACTTAATTGGATATGTCATAAGAAACAATGAAATATACATGGCGGGATGGTACAAGTGTTTATGCTTTATATCAAACACACATCTTTACTGAAATGTAATATGTAACATGATTTCATTGTGATCAGCTGTGTTTTAGTTTGCTTTATCTCTGGAAGTAGGAATGCTTTGCAATGCGCTTATTTTTACAGTAGTTTTTTTTTACTACATTGTATAGTGCTTTTCTATGGGAATCTACCAACATTCTTGGACATGCCATATGAAACATTGAAATATAAATGGCCGTATTGTACAAGTGTTTAAACAAAACACACCTTCTACCTGAAATGTCACATGTAATGTGATTTCAATGTTTTCAGCTTTGTTGTACTTGCCTTTAGCTCTGGAAGTACGAATGCATTGAAATGTGTCTATCTGTACAGTACGTTTTTTCAATAAGTAGTATAGTGCTTTTGTGCTGGAATGTAGCAACTTACTTGGACATGTCATATGAAACAAAGAAGTATACATGACTGGATGGTACAAGTGTTTATGCTGTAAAGCAAACACAAGTCATAACCGAAATGTCACAAGTAATGTTGTTTAAGTGTTTTTAGCAGTTTTGTACTTGTCTTTAGCTATGGAAGTACAAATGCATTGCAATGCATTTCTCAGTAGGTTTGTTCAATATTCCTGCATTTCTGCTGAAATCTAGCAACTTTCTTGGACATGCCATTTGAAACAATGAAATGTACATGGCCGGATGGTACAAGTATTTATGCTTTAAAGAAATCTAACGACCTAACTCAGATGTCATATGTAACGTGGTTTCAGTGTTGTCAGTGATGTTGTGCTTGCCTTTTGCTCTTGAAGTATGAATGCATTGCAATGCATTTTACAATAGGTTTGTTTAATTTGTTGTATAGTGTTTTTCTGCTGGAAACTATCAACTTACTTGGACATGACCAGATGAAATAATGAAATATTCACGGCCAGATTGTACAAGTGTTTATGATTTAAAACAAACACACTTCCTAACTTAAATGACACATGTAATGTGATTTTAGTGTTGTCAGCAATGTTTTACGTGCCTTTAGCTCTGGAAGTATGAATGCATTTTAATGCGCATATCTTTAAAGTATGTTTTTTCAAAAAGTTTTACAGTACTTTTCTGCTGGAATCTAGCAACTTAATTGGACATGCCATATGACACAATGAAGTATACATGACGGAATGTTACAAGAGTTTATGCTTTAAAGCAAACACATGTAATACCAGAAATGTCACATGTATCATGATTTGAGTGTTGTCAGCGGTGTTGTACTTGCCTTTAGCTCTGGAAGCAAAAATGCTTTGCAATTCGCATATCTTTACAGGAGATTTGTTCAATACATTTTATAGTGGTTTTCTGCTGGAATCTAGCACCTTATTTGGACATGCAGTATGAATCAATTAAGTATACATGGCCAAATTGTACAGGTGTTGATGCTTTAATGCAAAAACAAGTCTTAACTAAAAATGTTACATATAACGTTGTTTAAGTCTTTTGAGCTGTATTGTACTTGCCTTTAGCTCTGGAAGTATGAATGGATTGTAATGCATTTTATAATAGGTTTGTTTAATTTGTTGTAAAGGGCTTTTCTGCCGGAATCTAGCGACTTTCTTGGACATGCCATATGAAACAATGAAATATACATGGCCGGATGGTACATGTGTTTATGCTTTCAACCACACACATGTCCTTACTGAAATATCTCATGTAGTATGATTTCAATGTTTTCACCTGTGTTGTACTTGTCTTTAGCTCTGGAAGTAAGAATGCATTGCATTGCACGCATCTGTACACTAGGTTTGTTCAAAGACTTGTGTACTGCTTTTCTGCTGGAATCTATAATCTTACTTCGACATGCCATATGAAACATTGACGTATACAAGACCGGATGGTACAAGTGTTTATGCTTTAAAGGAAACACACATCCTAACTTATATGTCACATATAATGTTGTTTAAGTCTTTTGAGCTGTATTGTACTTGACTTTAGCTCTGAAAGTACGAATGCATTGCAATGCATTTTAGATTAAGTTTGTTTAATTTGTTTTATAGTGCTTTTTTGCTGGAATCTAACAAATTTCTTGAATATGCCATGTGAAACACTGAAAAATACATGGCCGGATTGTACAAGTGTTTATGCTTTAACCCAAAAAACGCCCTAACTGAAATGTCACCTGTAATGTGATAACAATATTTTCAGTAGTGTTGTACGTGCCTTTAGCTATGGAAGTACGAATGCATTGCAATGTGCATATCTTTACATTAAGTATATTCAATAAGTTTTATAGTGCTTTTCTGCTGGAATCTAGCAATTTACTTGGATATACCCTATGAAACAATGAAGTACACATCACCGGATGGTACAAGTGTTTATGCATTAAAGGAATTACTAGTCCTAACTGATATGTCATATATAATGTGGTTTCAGTATTTTGAGCTATATTGTACTTGCCTTTAACTCTGGAAGTACGAATGTATTGCAATGCATTTTAGAGTATGTTTGTACAATATGTTGTATTGTGCTTTTCTGCTGGAATCTAGCAACATTCTTGGACATGCCATATGAAACAATGAAATATACATGGCAGGATGGTACAAGGGTTTATGGTTTAAAAGAAACACACGTCCTAATTGAAATGTCAAATATAATGTGATTTCAATGTTTTCAGCTGTGTTGTACTTGCCTTTAGCTTGACATTTTGTCAAGAAGGTATATAGTGCTTTTCTGCTGGAATCTGGCAACTTACTTGGGCATGCCATATGAAACAATCAAGTATACACGACCGGATGGTTCAAGTGTTTATGCTGTAAAGCAATCACAAGTCATAACTGAAATCTCACAAGTAACGTTGTTTAAGTGTTTTTAGCTGTTTTATACTTGTGTTTAGCTATGGGAGTACGAATGCTTTGCAATGCATTTTACAGTAGGTTTGTAAAATATGTTGTATCATGCTTTTCTGCTGGAATCTATCAACTTTCTTGGACAAGCCATACGAAACAATGAAATATACATGGCCTAATGGACAAGTGTTTATGCTTTAAACCAAACAAATTTCCCAACTGAAATGTCACATGTAAAGTGATTTCAATGTTTTCAGCTGTGTTGTACTTGCCTTTAGCTCCGGAAGTATGAATGCTATGCAATGCACGTATCTTTAGAGTATGTTTGGTCATTAATTTGTATAGTGCTTTTCTACTAGAATCTAGCAACTTACTTGGACATGCCATATGATAAAATGAACTATACATGACCGGATGGTACAAGTGTTTATGCTTTAAACAAACACACGTCCTACCTGAAATGTCACATGTACCATGATTTGAGTGTTGTTAGCGGTGTTGTTCTTGCCTTTAGCTGTGGAAGCACGAAAGCTTTGAAATGCGTGAATCTTTATTGTAGGTTGTTTCAATAAGTTGTGTAGTGCTTTTCTGCTGGAATCTAGCAACATACTTGGACAAGCCTTATGAAACAATGAAGTATACATGACCAGATGGTACAAGTGTTTATGCTTTAAAGTAAACACAAGTCCTAACTTAAATGTCACATATAATGTTGTTTAAATCTTTTGAGCTGTATTGTACTTTCCTGTAGCTCTGGAAGTATGAATACATTGCAATGCGTTTTACAGTAAGTTTTTTTTTATTTTTTGTATAGTGTTTTTCTTCTGGAATCTTTCAACTTACTTGGACATGCCATATGAAAAAAATGAAATATTCCTTCCTGGATGTTGCAAGTGTTGATGCTTTAAACCAAACACACGTCCTAACTTAAATGTCATATGTAACAAGATTTTAGTGTTTTCTGTTGTACTGTATTTGCCTTTAGCTCTGGAAGTACAAATGCATTGCCACGCGCATATCTTTACAGTACTTTTATTCAATAAGTTGTATAGTGCATTTCTGCTGGAATCCTGCAACTTAGTTGGACATGCCATATGATACAATGAAGTATACATGACTGGATGGTACAAGTGTTTATGCTTTAAAGCAAACAGAAGTCCTAACTGAAATTTCACATATAATGTTGTTTAAGAATTTTCAGCTGTGTTTAACTTACCTTTGGTCTGTAAGTACGAATGCATTGCAACACATTTTACAGTAGTTTTGTTCAATATATTGTATACTGCTTTTCTGCTGGAATCTAGCAACTTTCTTGGACATGCCATATGAAACAATGAAATATACATGGCTGGATGCTACAAGTGTTTATACTTTAAAGCAAACAGAAGTCCTAACTGAAATGTCACATATTACATTCCTTAAGTTTTTTGAGTTGTATTATACGTGCCCTTAGCTCTAGAAATATGAACACATTGCAATGCATTTTACCGTAGGTTTCTATAATTTGTTGTATAGTGTTTTTCTGCCAGAATCTATCAACTTACTAGGACATGCCATGTGAAACAATGAAATATACATGGCCGGATGGAACAAGTGTTTGCACTTTAAAGCAAACACACGTCCTAACTGAAATTTCACATGTAACATGATTGCAGTTTTGTCAGTGGCATTGTACTTGCATTTATCTGTCGAAGTACGAATGCTTTGCAATGCGCATATCTTTAAATTAGGTTTGTTCAATACATTGTATAGTGCTTGTCTGCTGGAATCTAGCAACTCACTTGGACATGCCATATGAAACAATTAAATATACATGGCTGAATGGTACAAGTTTTTATGCTATAAACTAGCACACGTCCTAACTGAAATGTCAAATGTAACCTGACTTCAATGTTTTGAGCTGTGTTGTACTTGCCCTAAGCACTGGAACTATGAATGCATTGCAATGCACGTGTATTTACAGTACGTTTGTTCAGTAATTGTATAGTGCTTTTCTGCTGGAACATAGCAACTTACTTGGACATGCAATATGAAACATTGGAATATACATGGCCAGATGGTACAAGTGTTTATGGTATAAACCAAACACACTTCGTAACTGAAATCTCACAAGGAAGGTTGTTTCATATTTTGCAGCTGTGGTGTGCTTGCCTTTAGCTCTCGAAGTATGAATGCTTTGCCATGCGCGTATCTTTACTGTAGGTTTGTTCAATATGATGTATAGTTCTTTTCTGCTGGAATCTAGCAACTTTCTTGGAAATGCCATATGAAAAAATAAAATATACATGGCCAGATGGTACAAGTGTTTATGCTTTAAACCAAACACATGTCCTACTAAAAGGTCACATGTAACATGATTTCCATGTTTTCATCTGTGTTTTTCTTGACTTTTGGTCTGAAAGTACGAATGCAATGCAATGTACTTTAGTGTACGTTTGTTCAATAGGTTGTATAGTGCTTTTCTGATGGAATCTAGAAACTTACTTGGACATTCCTTATGTAACAATGAAGTATACATGAACGGATGGTACAAGTGTTTATGCTTTAAGTAAACACTAGTCCTAACTGAAATGTCAGGTGTAATGTGGTTTAAGTCGTTTTGCTGTATTGTACTTGACTTTAGCTCTGGAAGAAGGAATGCATTGCAATGCATTTTAGAGTAGGTTTGTTCAATATGTTGTATAGTGCTTTTCTGCTGGAATCTAGCAACGTTCTTGGACATACCAAATGAAACAATGAAATACACATGGCCGAAAGGTTCAAGTGTTTATTCTTTAAAGCAAACACACATCTTAACTCAAATGTCACAATTAACATCATTTCAGTGTTGTCAGTAGTGTTGTAATTGCCTTTAGCTCCGGAAGTATGACTATTTTGTAATGCCCGTTTCTTTACTGGAGGTTTGTTCAATACGTTGTATAGTGCTTTTCTGCTGGAATCTAGCAACTTTCTTGGACATGCCAAGTTAAACAATGAAATATACATTGCCAGATGGTACAAGTGTTTATGCTTTAAACCAAACACACGTCCTAACTGAAATGTCACATGTAACATGATTTCAGTGTTGTCAGCTGTATTGTATTTAGCTTTAACTCTGGAAGTAAGAATGCTTTGCAATGCGCCTGTCTTTAGTCTTCATTTGTTCAATATGTTGTATAGTGCTTTTCTGCTGGAATCTAGCAGCTTTCTTGTACGTGCCATATGAAACAATGAAATATACATGCCCGGTTGGTACAAGTGTTTATGCTTTAAAGCAAACAAACGTCCTACTCAAAATGTCACATGATTCATGATTTGAGTATTTTCAGTGGTGTTGTACTTGCCTTTAGCTCTGGAAGTACGAATGCTCTGCAGTGCCCATATCTTTACTGGAGGTTTGTTCAGAAAAGCACAATACAACAAATTAAACCAAACTACTCTAAAATGCATTGCAATGCATTCATACTTCCAGAGCTAAAGGCAAGTACAATACAGCTGCAAAGATTTAAACTACATTATATGTGACACTTCAATTAGGACTTGTGTTTGCTTTAAAGCATAAACACTTTTACCGTCTGGCCATGTATGTTTCATTGTTTCATATGGCATATCCAAATAAGTTGATAGATTCCAGCAGAAAAGCAATATACAACGTATTGAAAAAGCCTAGTGAAAAGATACTTGCATTACGAATCCTTTGTACTTCCAGAGGTAATGCCAGGTGCAACACCACTGAAAACAATGAAATCATGTTACTTGTCGCATTTCAGTTATGATGTGTGTTTGCTTTGAAGCATAAACACTTTTACCATCCGGCCATTTATATTTAATTGTTCCATATGGTATGTAAAAAAAAGTTGATAGATTCCAGCAGAAATGCAATATACAACGTATTGAAAAAACCTACAGTAAAGATACGCACATTGTAAAGCATTCGTACTTCCAGAGCTAAAAGCAAGTACAATACAGCTCAAAAGACTTAAACAACGTTATATATGATATTTCAGTTAGGACTTGTATATCCTACAAAGCTTATACACCTATAACATCCGCCAGGTATGTTTCATTTTTTCATATGGAATGTCCAAGGAAGTTGCTATATTCCAGAAAAAAAGCACTGTACAACGTATTGAACAAACCTACAGTAAATATACGCGCATTGCAAAGCATTCATACTTCCAGAACAAAGGGCAAGTACAATAAAGGTGAAGAGACTTAAACAATGTTACATGTGACATTTCAGTTAGGACTTGTGTTTGCTTAAAGCATATACACTTGTACCATCCGTTCTTGTATACTACATTGATTCATATGGCATGTCCAAGTAAAATGTATTGAACAAACCTCCAGTAAAGATACGAGCATTGCAAAGCATTCGTACTTCCAGAGCTAAAGGCAAGTACAACACGGCTGAAAACACTCAAATCATGAAACATGTGACAATTTGCATAGGAATTTATTTGCTTTAATGCATAAACACTTGTACCATCCGGTCTCGTGTACTTCATTGTTTCATGTGGCATGTCCAAGTAAGTTGCTAGATTCCAGCAGAAAAGCACAATACTACAAATTAAACAAAACTACTCTGAAATGCATTGCAATGCATTCATATTTCCAGAGTTAAAGGCAATTACAATACAGCTGCAAAGACTTAAACTACGTTATATGTGACATTTCAAATAGGACTTGAGTTTGCTTTAAAGCATAAACACTTTTAAGTTCTGGCCATGTATGTTTCATTGTTTCATATGGCATGTCCAAGTAAGTTGATAGATTCCAATACAAAAGCACTATACAATGTATTGAAAAAGCCTAGTGTAAAGATACTCGCATTACAAAGCATTCG
>NW_021621445.1:38414-48577 GCF_004785775.1 Grammomys surdaster
GTACAATACAGCTGCAAAGACTTAAACTACGTTATATGTGACATTTCCATTAGGACTTGTGTTTGCTTTAAAGCATACACACTTTTACCGTCTGGCCATGTATGTTTCATTGTTTCATATGGCATGTCCAAGTAAGTTGATAGAATCCAGCAGAAAAGCACTATACAACGAATCGAAAAACCCTTGTGTAAAGATACTCGCATTACAAAGCATTTGTTCTTCCAGAGTTAATGCCAAGTACAACATCAGTGAAAACAAAGAAATCATGTTACTTGTTGCATTTCAGTTAGGATGTGTCTTTGCTTTGAAGCATAAACACCTGTACCATCCGGCCATGTATATTTAATTGTTTCATATGTTATGTCCAAGAAAATTGCTAGATTCCAGCAGAAAAGCACTATACAATGTATTGAACAAACCTACAGTAAAGATATGCACATTGTAATGCATTCGTACTTCCAGAGCTAAAAGCAAGTACAATACAGCTCAAAAGACTTAAAAAACTTTATATATGATATTTCAGTTAGGGCTTGTGTTTCCTATAAAGCTTACACACCTACATCATCCAGCCAGGTATATTTCATTGTTTCATATGGAATGTACAAGGAAGTGGCTACATTCCAGCAGAAAAGCACTATACAACATATGGAACAAACCTACAGCAAAGATACGCGCATTGCAAAGCATTCGTACTTCCAGAACAAAGGCAAGTACAATACAGCTGAAGAGACTTAAACAACGTTACATGTGACATTTCAGTTAGTACCTGTGTTTGCTTTAAAGCATAAACACTTGTACCATCCGGTCATACATACTACATTGTTTCATATGGCATGTCAAAGAAAGTTGCTAGATTCCAGCAGAAAAACACTATACAACTTACTGAACAAAGGTAGTGTAAAGATAGGTGCATTGCAATGCATTCGTACTTCCATAGCTAAAGGGAAGTTCAACACAGCTGATACACATTGAAATCATGTTACATGTGACATTTCAGTTAGGACTTGTGTTTGATTTAAAGCATAAACACTTCTACCATCCGGCCATATATATATAATAGTTTCATATGGCATGTCCGGGAAAGTTGCTAGATTCCAGCAGAAAAGCACTATACAACTTATTGAACAAACTTAGTCTAAAATGCATTGCAATGCATTCGTACTTCCAGAACAAAAGGCAAGTACAATACAGCTGAAAAGACTTAAACAATGTTATATGTGACATTTCAGTTAGGACTTGTGTTTGCTTTAAAGCATATACACTTGTACCATCCGTTCATGTAAATGACATTGATTCATATGGCATGTCCAAGTAAGTTGCTAGATTCCAGCAGTAAAGCACTGTACAATGTATTGAACAATACTCCAGTAAAGATACGGGCATTGCAAAGCATTCGTACTTCCAAAGCTAAAGGCAAGTACAACACCACTGAAAACACGCAAATCATGAAATATGTGACATTTTGTGTAGGACGTTTGTTTGCTTTAAAGCATAAACACTTGTACCATCCGGTCTCGTGTACTTCATTGTTTCATATGTCATATCCAAGTAAGTTCCTAGATTCCAGCAGAAAAGCACAATACAACAAATTAAACGAAACTACTCTAAAATGCATTGTAATGCATTGATACTTCCAGAGCTAAAGGCAAGTACAATACAGCTGCAAAGACTTAAACTACATTATAAGTGACATTTCAATTAGGAATTTTGTTTGCTTTAAAGCATAAACACTTTTACTGTCGGGCCATGTATGTTTCATTGTTTCACATGGCATGTCCAAGTAAGTTGATATATTACAGCAGAAAAGCACTATACAACTTATTGAACAAACCTACAGTAAAGATACGCGCATTGCAAAGCATTCGTACTTCCAGAACTAAAGGCAAGTAAAATACAGCTAAAGAGACTTAAACAGCGTTACATGTGACATTTCAGTTTGTACCTGTGTTTGCTTTCAAGCATAAACACTTGTACCATCCGGTCATGCATACTATATAGTTTCATATGGCACATCCAAGAAAGCTGCTAGATTCCAGCAGAAAAGCACTATACAACTTATTGAACAAACTTAGTGTAAAGATACGTGCATTGCAACGCATTCCTACTTCCATAGCTAAAGGCAAGTACAACACTGCTGATACATATTGAAATCATGTAACATGTGACATTTAAGTTAGGACATGTGTTTGGTTTAATGCATAAACACATGTAACATCCGGCCATGTATAAATAATAGTTTCATATTTCATGTCCAAGAATGTTGCTCGATTCCAGCAGAAATGCACTATACAACTTACTGAACAAACTTAGTCTAAAATGCATTGTAATGCATTCGTACTTCCAGAGCAAAAGGCAAGTACAATACAGCTGAAAAGACTTAAGCAATGTTACATGTGACATTTCAGTTAGTTCCTGTGTTTGCTTTAAAGCATATACACTAGTACCATCAGTTCTTGTATACTACATTGATAAATATGGCATGTCCAAGTAAGGTGATAGATTCCGGCAGAAAAGCACTATACAACGTATTGAAAAATCCTAGTGTAAAGATACTCGCATTCGAAAGCATTTGTACTTCCAGAGGTAATGCCAAGTACAACACTACTGAAAACAATGAAATCATGTTACTTGTCGCATGTCAGTTAGGATGTGTGTTTGCTTTGAAGCATAAACCCTTGTACCATCCGGCCATGTATATTTCATTGTTTAATATGCTATGTCCAAGAAAGTTGCTAGATTCCAGCAGAAAAGCACTATACACCGAATTGAATAAACCTACAGTAAAGATAGGCACATTGGAAAGCATTCGTACATCCAGAGATGAAGGCAAGTACAACACCAATTACTAAACTGAAATTATGTTACATGTGACATTTAAGTTAGAAAGTGTGTTTGGCTTAAAGCATAAACACTTGTACCATCTGGCCATGTATATTTCATTGTTTCATATGATATGTCCAAGAATGTTGCTAGATTCCAGCAGAAATGCACTATACATCGCATTGAACAAACCTACAGTAAAGATACTCACATTGTAAAGCATTCGTACTTCCAGAAGTAAAACCAAGTACAATACATCTCAAAAGACTTAAACAACGTTACATATGATATTTCTGTTATGACTTGTGTTTCCTAGAATGCTTACACACCTATACCATCCAGCCAGGTATATTTTATTGTTTCATATGGAATGTCCAAGGAAGTTGCTATATTCCAGCAGAAAAGCACTATACAAGGTATGGAACAAACCTACAGTAAAGATACGTGGCTTGCAAATCATTCGTACTTCCAGAACTAAAGGCAAGTACAATACAGCTTAAGAGACTTAATCAGCGTTACATGTGACATTTGAGTTAGAACCTGTGTTTGATTTCAAGCATAAACACTTGTACCATCCGGTCATGCATACTACATTGTTTCATATGGCATGTCCAAGAAAGTTGCTAGAATCCAGCAGAAAAGCACTATACAACTTATTGAACAAAGGTAGTGTAAAGATAAATGCATTGCAATGCATTCGTACTTCCATAGCTAAAGGCAAGTACAACACAGATGATACACATTGAAATCATGTTACATGTGACATTTCAGTTAGGATATGTGTTGGGATTAAAGCATAAACACTTGTAACATCAGGCAATATATAAATAATAGTTACATATGGCATGTTCAAGAAAGTTGCTAGATTCCAGCAGAAAAGCACTATACAACTTATTGAACAAACTTAGTCTAAAATTCATTGCAATGCATTTGTACTTCCAGAGAAAAAGGCAAGTAGAATACAGCTGACAAGACTTAAACAATGTTACATATGTCATTTCAGTTAGGACTTGTGTTTGCTTTAAAGCATATACACTTGTACCATCTGTTCATGTATACTACATTGATCCATATGGCATGTCCAAGTAAGTTGCTAGATTCCAGCAGAAAAGCACTGTACAATGTACTGAACAAACGTCCATTAAAGATACGGGCAATGCAAAGCATTCGTACTTAAAGAGATAAAGGCAAGTACAACACCGCTGAAAACCCTCAAATCATGAAACATGTGACATTCTATGTAGGAAGTTTATTTGCTTTAATGCATAAACACTTGTTCGATCCAGTCTCCTGTACTTCATTGTTTCATACGACATGTCTAAGTAAGTTCCTAGATTCCAGCAGAAAAGCACAATACAAAAAATTAAACAGAACTACTCTAAAATGCATTGATATGCATTCATAATTCCAGAGCAAATGCAAGTACAATACAGCTGCAAAGACTTAAACTACGTTATAGGTGACATTTCAATTATGAATTGTTTTTGATTTAAAGCATAAACACTTTTACCATCTGGCCATGTATGTTTCATTGTTTCATATGGCATGTCCAAGTAAGTTGATAGATTCCAGCAGAAAAGCACTATACAATGTATTAAAAAAGCCTAGTGTAAAGATATTCGCATTACAAAGCATTTGTACTTCCAGAGTTAATGCCAAGTACAACACCACTGAAAACAATGAAATCATGTTACTTGTTGCATTTCAGTTAGGATGTGTGTTTGCTTTGAAGCATAGACACTTGTACCATCTGCCCATGTATATTTCATTGTTTCACATGGTATGTCCAAGAAAGTTGCTAGATTCCAGCAGAAAAGCGGTATACAAGGAATAAATAAACCTACAGTAAAGATATGCGCATTGGAAAGCATTCATACATCCAGAGATAAATGCAAGTACAACACAGCTTACAACACTGAAATCATGTTACATGTGACATTTCACTTAGAATGTGTGTTTGGCTTAAAGCATAAACTCTTGTACCATCTGGCCATGTATATTTTATTGTTTCTTATGGTATGTCCAAGAATGTTTCTAGATTCCAGCAGAAAAGCACTATACATCGCATTGAACAAACCTACAGTAAAGATGCGCACATTGTAAAGCATTCTTACTTCCAGAACTAAAAGCAAGTACAATACAGCTCAAAAGACTTAAACAACTTTATATATGATATTTCAGTTAGGACTTGTGTTTCCTATAAAGCTTATACACCTATACCATCCAGCCAGGTATATTTCATTGTTTATTATGGAATGTCCAAGGAAGTTCCTACATTATAGCAGAAAAGCACTATACAACATAATGAACAAACATTCAGTAAAGATAAGCGCATTGCAAAGCATTCCTACTTCTAGAACTAAAGAAAGTACAATACAGCTGAAGAGACTTAAACAACATTATATGTGACATTACAGTTAGTACCTGTGTTTGCTTTAAAGCATAAAAACTTGCATTGTCTTGTCTTGCATACTACATTGTTTCATACGGCATGTCCAAGAATGTTGCTAGATTACAGCAGAAAAGCACTATACAACTTATTGATCAAACATACATCCAGAGCTTAAGGCAAGTACAATACCACTGAAAACTGTCAAATCATGAAACATGTGACATTTTGTGTAGGACTTTTGTTTGCTTTAAAGCATAAACACTTGTACCATCCGGTCTCGTGTACTTCCTTGTTTCATATGGCATGTCCAAGTAAGTTGCTAGATTCCAGCAGAAAAGCACAATACAACAAATTAAACAAAACTACCCTAAAATGCATTGCAATGCATTCATACTTCCAGAGCTAAAGGCAAGTAAAATACAGCTGCAAACACTAAAATTACCTTATGTTGCATTTCAATTAGGACTTGTGTTTGCTTTAAAGCAGAAACACTTTTACCGTCGGGCCATGTATGTTTCATTGTTTCATATGGCATGTCCAAGTAAGTTAATAGATTCCAGCAGTAAAGCACTATACAAAGTATTGAAAAATGCTAGTGTAAATATACTCGCATTACAAACCATTCGTACTTCCAGAGGTAATGCCAAGTACAACACCACTGAAAACATTGAAATTATGTTACTTGTCGCATTTCAGTTAGGATGTGTGTTTGCTTTGAAGCATAAACACTTGTACCATCAGGCCATGTATATTTAATTGTTTCATTTGGTATGTCCAATACAACATTTGGTAAGTACAGTACAACAGAAATCACTAAAATTCCGTTACATGTGACATTTAAGTTAGGAAGTGTGTTTGGTTTAAAGCATAAACACTTGTACCATCCAGGAAGGAATATTTCATTTTTTTCATATGGCATGTCCAAGTAAGTTGAAAGATTCAAGAAGAAAAACACTATACAAAAAATTAATAAAACTTACTGTAAAATGCATTGCAATGAATTCATACTTCCAGAGCTACAAGCAAGTACAATACAGCTCAAAAGACTTAAGCAAAATTATATGTGACATTTAAGTTAGGACTTGTGTTTGCTTTAAAGCATAAACACTTGTACCATCCGTTCATGTATACTTCATTGTTTCGTATGGCTTGTCCAAGTATGTTGCTAGATTCCAGCAGAAAAGCACTACACAACTTATTCAAAAAACCTACAGTAAAGATTCACGCATTTCAAAGCTTTCCTACTTCCACAGCTAAAGGCAAGTACAACACCGCAGAAAACACTCAAATCATGATACATGTCACATTTCAATTAAGGTGTTTGTTTGCTTTAAAGCATTATACTTGTACAATCCTGCCATGTATATTTCATTGTGTAATTTGGCATATCCTAGAAAGTTGAAAGATTCCTTATAAAAGCACTTTATAACTTAATGAACAAACCTACAGTAAAGATATACACATTGCAAAGCATTCGTAAATCAAGAGATAAAGGAAAGTACAATACAGCTGAAAAGATTTAAACAACCTTACATGTGACATTTCATTTAGGACTTGTGTTAGGTTTAAAGCATAAACACTTGTACCTACCGGCCATGTATATTCCATTGTTTCATATGGCATGTACAAGTAAGTTGCTAGATTTCAGCAGAAAAGCACTATACAACGTATTGAAAAACCTACTCTTAAATGCACTGCAAGGCATTCGTACTTCCAGAGCTAAAGGCAAGTACAATACAGCTGAAAAGTCTTAAACAACTTCATATGTGAAATATCAGTTAGGACTTGTGTTTACTTTAAAGCATTAACACTTGTACCATTCGGTCATATATACTTCATTGTTTGATGTAGCTTATCCAAGTAAGTTGCTAAATTCCAGCAGAAAAGCACTGTAGAAGTTATTGAACAAATCTACAGTAAAGATATGCATTGCAAAGCATTAGTACTTCCATAGCTAAAGGCAAGTACAACACTGTTGAATAGATTGAAATCACATTACATGTGAAATTTCAGTTAAACATGTTTTTGGTTTAATGCATAAACACTTGACCCATCCGGCAAAGTATATCTCATTTTTTCATATGGCAGGTCCATGAATGTTGCTAGATTCCAGGAGAAAAGCATTATACAAGGCATTGAACAATACTACGACAAGGATATGCACATTGCATAGCATTCTTACTTCCAGAATAAAGGCAAGTACAATAGAGCTGAAAAGACTTAAACAGCATTACAGGTAACATTTCAGTTAGGACTTGTGTTTCCTTTAAAGCATAAACACGTGTACCATCCTGTCATGTTTAATAGTGAATTTCTGGTCATTGTTTAATAGTGCGTTTCCAAGTAAGTTGCTAGATTCCTGCATAAAAGCACTATACCACATATTGAACAAACCTACACTAAAATGCATTGCAATGTATTCGTACTTCCAGAGGTAATGCAAGTACAACACAGCTGAAAACATGGAAATCACATTACATGTGACATTTTAGTTAGGATGTGTTTCTGGTTTAATGCAAAAACACTTGTAACATCCGGGCATGTATAGTTCATTGTTTCACATGGCATGTCCAAGAAAGTTGCTAGATTACAGCAGACAAGCACTATACAATGTATTGAACAAACCTAAACATCATTGTTTCATGTGGCTTTTCCAAGAAAGTTGCTAGATGTCAGCAGAAAAGCACTATAAAACTTATTGAAAAAACGTACTGTAAAGATAAGGGCATTGAAAAGCATTCGAACTTCCAGAGCTACAGGCAAATACAACACCACTGAAAAAACTGAAGTCATGTTACATGTGAAATTTCAGTTAGGACGTGTGTTTGCTTTAAACCATAAACACTTGTACCATCTGGGCATGTATATTTCATTGTTTCATATGGCATGTCCAAGACAGTTGCTAGATTCCAGCAGAAAACCACTATACAACAAATTGAACAAACCTACTCTAAAACGCATTGCAATGCATTCATACTTCCAGAACCAAATGCAAGTACAATGCAGCTCAAAATACTTTATGAACTTTATATGTGACATTTCAGTTAGGACTTCTGTTTGCTTTAAAGCATAAACACTTGTACCATCCGATCATTTATACTTCATTGTTTGATGTAGCATATCCAAGTAAGTTGCTAAATTCCAGCAGAAAAGCAATAAACAACTGTTTGAAAAAACGTACTATACTGTTACACATATTGCAAATCATTCATACTTCGAGAGCTAAAGGCAAGTACACAACAGCTACAAAAAATGAAACAAACTTCCACTTCCCTTCGGCCCCTGCCTGGTCCCTTGGGCTGGAGCAGACACAGAGTTGGTCTGCTCCTGTCCTGTGGAGAAACTGAATCCTGAGTCATCGAGAAGCCACTACACTCAGAGCAGCTGAAACTGAATCCTGAGTCATCGGGGACCCACTGCACTCAGAGCAGCTGGAGCCACTGCACTCAGAGCAGCTGACACAGAGTTGGTCTGCTCCTGTCCTGTGGAGAAACTGAATCCTGAGTCATCTAGGAGCCACTGCACTCAGAGCAGATGAAACTGAATCCTGAGTCATCGAGGATCCACTGCACTCAGAGCAGCCGAGGAGCCACTGCACTCAGAGCAAAAGGATTTCCAGATCCAAGAGGTGGCCTGAGTCCCAGGAGTTCTTCCACCCAGGAGATTAGGGGCATAAGACCACAGAGACCTCTGGACTCCGAGGAGCTCTGCAATAAGCAAGATAACTGGAAATACAGATTCCAATCTTACACAGTGAGGGCAGGTACCACTAGAGTTACCCAGATTGCGAAAGGCAAGCGCAAGAATATAAACAACAGAAACCAAAGTTTCTTGGCATCATCAGTGCCCAGTTCTCCCAATATAGCAAGCCCTGAACACCCCATCACACCTGAAAAGCAGGATTCAGAATTAAAATCACTTCTCATGATGATGATAGAGGATTATAAGAAGGAATTAAGTAACTCCCTTAAAGAAATACAAGAGAGTAAAAGTAAACAGATAGAAGCCCTTAAAGAGGAATCACAGAAATCCCTTAAAGAAATGCAAGAAAACACAAAGAAGGAATTAAACAAAAACATTCAGGATCTGAAACTGGAAATAGAAACAATAAAGAAAGTTCAAAGGGAGACAACCATGGAGATAGAAAACCTAAGAAAGAGATCAGGAGTCACAGACGCAAGCATCACCAACCGAATACAAGAGATAGAAGAGAGAATCTCAAATGCAGAAGATACGGTGGAAAATATTGACACAGTTGTCAAAGAAAATGCAAAATGCAAAAAACTCCTAACTCAAAACATCCAGGAAATCCAGGACACAATGAGAAGACCAAACCTAAGGATAATAGGTATAGATGAGAATGAAGATTCCCAACTTAAAGGGCCAGGAAATATCTTCAACAAAATCATTGAGGAAAATTTCCCTAACCTAAAGAACAAGATGCCCATAAACATACAAGAAGCCTACAGAACACCAAATAGACTAGACCAGAAAAGAAATACCTCCCGTCACATAATAATCAAAACATCAGATGCACAAAACAAAGAAAAAATACTAAAAGCAGTAAGGGAAAAAGGTCAAGTAACATATAAAGGCAGACCTATAAGAATTACACCAGACTTCTCACCAGAGACTATAAAAGCCAGAAGAGCCTGGACGGACATCATACAGACCCTAAGAGAACACAATTGCCAGCCCAGATTACTATACCCAGCAAAACTCTCAATCAATATAGATGGTGAAACCAAGATATTCCATGACAAAACCAAATTTGCACAATATCTTCCCACAAACCCAGCACTTCAAAGGATAATTGATGGAAAACGCCAACACAAGGAGGGAAACTACAACCTAGAAAAAGCAAGGAAGTAATCTTCCAACAACCCCAAAAGAAGATAACTATACAAACATAACTTTACCTCTAATAGCAAAAATAACAGGAAGCCACAAT
>NW_021621446.1:0-13571 GCF_004785775.1 Grammomys surdaster
ATACTTTATATGACCCACCAGACCAATCTGTGGCCTGTCACTCATTTTTATACTATTTGAGTAGTAGTTCCATCTAGCCAACTGCACAACAAATGTTAAGGAAGATTTTATCCTTTTCATCCTAATTACAGGCTGCTAAACTTGACATAATGTGGGGTCTAAAGTAACCATCTTCTCTCCTCTCCCATCCTTCAGGGTAGCAGAATTGTGTTATGAAACTGTTCACTGAACTCCTGGCCTTATTTCTACCCAAAGAATTTTTAAAAAATTCAACTAATATATAGTAATGACAAGAAGACTACCAAGCCTGTTGAATGAGAGGGAGTATAATAGCAGTACTCTAGAGCTGAGGATGGAAGGTCCAGAGTTCAAGGCCAGCCAGGATGACACATGGAGACTTGTCTCTCAACAAACAGAGAACAGACTGGGGTAATTCTCCGGCTCTGTCATTAAGCACACACAAACACACACTTAGCTCTGGGATGTTTGGCCTTTGAAGGCTTCAACTGTGTCATCTACACAATGGGAGGCAGACAAGCCTACATAAAACACTAGTGGGTAACTGAACAGTCCTCCAACAGTGGGTCCCTTGTCTCTGAGCCATCTCACAAGTCATCTGTGAGTATAACAGCTAAGAAGGCCAGGGAATGCAAAAAGTAGAACGGACTAGAGAACTCCCAAATAGCGATCTCATTTTAGAAACTTTTGTTGAAGTTACCTTTTATTGGAGTCCAAATACACACAAAGAAAGGGGAGGTTGGGGCAGTGTCTGGCCTGACTGTTTAGTTATGAGGTCCTGAGTTTAGATCCTAGCACCCAGAAAAAAGCCTGATAATGGGAAGAGGGAGGCAGGAGTGTCCCTGGGGCTTGGTGGCCAACATTCTAGCTGAGTCAGAAAGCTTCAATTCGTTCCTCAGGTTTAGTGAGGAAGTGAGGATAGAACCATGGTTGGTCCCACAGTATGCACAGGAAAGCAGACACACAGACACAGTACAGAAAATCTATAGACAGCAAGCGTTACATGTGCAATGAGACACATTTGTATTTGGGAAACTCGGATTCTTCCCTGCCCCTTCTCCTCCTACCCCCCACCAGCTTGCTCTAGCCCTGCTCACTCCAGCCCAAAGATTTATTTATGTATTATATGTAAGTACAATGTAGCTGTCTTCAGACCAGAAGAAGGCATCAGATCTCATAACAGATGGTTGTAAGCCACCATGTAGTTGTTGGGTTTTGAACCTCGGACCCCCCAGAAGAGCAGTTAGTGCTCTTAACCACTGAGACATCTCTTTAGCCCTCTGATTTTTTTAATTCATTCATTTTATTTTTTATCTAATTTTTTACATTTAAAATGTTATCCCCCTTGCTCATTTCCCCTCCCTAGAAACCCCGCAACCCATCCCCACCTCCTCATTTTGGCTTTTTTTTTTGGTTTTTTGAGACAGAGTTTTCTCTGTATACCCCGGGCTGTCCTGGAACTCACTCTGTAGACCAGGCTGGCCTCGAACTCAGAAATCCGCCTGCCTCTGCCTCCCAAGTGCTGGGATTAAAGGCGTGAGCCACCATCGCCCCCCGGCCTCCTCTTTTCTTTTATACCATTTGAATTCCATGCAAGTATTAAGGTCAGTTCTAGGTTGAGGAACTAGCAATACAATAGATGCAAATAGTCAAGGAACAAGCAAGGCAATAAACACAATTAGTCAAAGATCAAGCATTTACAATACTTCAGAAGGGAGAGTACTACTAATCCACACTCCTCTAATCTCAAGAATCATAGCCTGAGGCCCAAGGGTTCCAAGTTGAAGGAAAGCCTGTGGTACATAGGAAGTTGTAGCCTGAGCTACAAAGTAAGACTGCTTCTACCCTCTACTTGGAATCTAGAATAAAAGTTTATAAGTTTATAGGACATATCATTACAAATTTTTGAACATTATTGTTTATTGTTAACTGTTGTAATTTCTCCTCTTTCTCTAATTTTACTACTGTGTCCTTTTCTTTGGTTATTTTGCTAACAGGTCATTGATCTGGCTTATCTATTCAAACAAAAAAGAAAGAAGGAAAAGCATTAAGACAAAGGGGACTCAAAGTGTAGACTAAATGTCATGTCAGCATCACCTACCCATGTCTTTCATGGATATGATGCAATCAATTCCCAGGCAAAATAAAGACATTTTATAATATCTATATTTCCTCATAATTGGAGAATTAAGCTCAACTCCACAATATCAGCTGTATTTTCCCAGTCCTTGTACTTAAAAGCTATGAGTGAAAATACCATCTCATTTTATAAAAGTTGTTATTCTAAAAAGTGAATGAGAATCTACTGCCTTCTTAGTGAGCTTTTCTACAGATGCCAGTGAGCAGTGGAAGGGAATAATAGCAGGCAGGGAACTCTTGACACAGAAGCACTTATTGGTAGAGTTTCTGGAGTGTGTCTTCCACTTCCTGCACAGGCTCAATGATAAAAGCTCCCAAGGTGATTACTTCATTTCTCCACTGTGTGGTACTGGCTTCTGGAAGTGATTGACAGCATCAGGACAGCAGAAGGCCACAGAGTCAGGACCTGACACAGTGATCACTTCTGGTCCTTCTGAGTTCATGCTGAGGCTGTTAGGAGGGTCTGTTTCAGAGTTGCTCTCCTGGGGTTTGGTTCTCACACCAGGTCAAGTCATTACCCCCCCCAAAAAAACAACAACAAAAAAACAAAAAACAGATGAGGACAGCTGAGTAGAGAGACAGAACTAAGTCAGTAAAGTCTCTGATGCACATACATGTGCACCTACTCGACACCAGCATGCAGGCAGCCACACTGTAACTGTAATGCTGGGCAGTGTAGACTCTTGGAAATCGCTAACCTATCAGCCTGGATAACCACTGAGTACAAGAGAGAGACTGGTCTCATAAATAAATACATTGTCTGAGTTTAGGTTTTACAGCTGTGAAGAGGCACTATGACCAAGAACACATACAGAGGACAATATTTAATTGGGGCTGGCTTACAAGTCCACAGGTTCAGTCCATTATCAATTAGCAGGAGCACGGTAGCGTCCATGCAGGCTCTCAGGAGGAGTTGACATTTCTACATCTTGATCTCAAGCCTGCTAGGAGAACTCTAGCTCTTCTATACTCATCAGAGCTTCAAAGCACACCCCAACAGTGATGCACTTCCCTCAACAAGGCCACACCTCCTAATAGTGCTACTCTCTCTGTCACACATATGAAAACCACAATGACAATCTTCCTAAAATTTCTTTTTTCTTTGTTTTTGTTTGTTTGTTTGTTTCGAGACAGGGTTTCTCTGTGTAGTCCTGGCTGTCCTAGAACTCACTCTGTAGACCAGGCTGGCCTCGAACCCAGAAATCCGCTTGCCTCTGCCTCCCAAGTGCTGGGATTAAAGGCATGGGCCACCACTGCCCGGCCTTCTTAAAATTTCTATATACATAAAATTATTTGAATGTGCAGCCACTGATGAATGAAAGATTATCTAGGACAAATTCTCCTTCCACAGGTAAAAATTAGATTATCTTTCATCACTATTATTGATCAGATGATTTAACATGTAATAATTACTAACTTTGGCTTGGGGCTTGGTGTCTATAATTTAGTTTGTTGTTATTTTCTGTTTTTTTTTACAACATTGGTGATTTACAGTATGACAGATACCAAATACAAAAAAAAAAAAAAACTTCATTAGTTACTTTACATAAAAATTTTAATCATTATAATTTTTATTTTTTAAAAAATACAACTCCATAGTTCACGGATTGTATATGCTTGGCCCAGGGATTGGACTATCGGAACATGTTGTGAGTGGTGAGTTGGAGTACGTGTGTCACTGTGTGTCACTGTGGGTGTGGGATTTAACACCCTCATTCTAAATGCCTGGAAGCCAGTATTCTAGTAGCAGCCAGATAAAGATGTAGAACTCATAAGCTACTTATATATCATGTCTGATTAGATGCTGCCATGTTCCTGCCCTGATGGTAATGGACTGCACCTCTGATCCTGTAAGCCAGCCCCAATTAAATGTTGGCTTTATAAGAGTAGCCTTGGCCAGGTTGTGGTGGCACACATCTTTAATCCCAGCCCTTGGGAGGCAGAGGCAGGCAGATTTCTGAGTTGGAGGCCAGCCTGGTCTACAGAGTGAGTTCCAGGACAGCCTGGGCTACACAGAGAAACCCTGTCTTGAAAAAACAAAAAAAGAGTAGCCTTGGTCATGGTTTCTATTCACAGTAAGTAAACCCTAAGTAAGACCCATATATAATGCATTTCAGCCATTCCCTCTCCAACCTACCTCTTTCAGCTCCCTTAAAATCCCTTCAAATACTCTTCTTTACAAGTCTCTTTCTCACATTCACATCTTGTGACCCACAGAATTTAAACAAGGCTGTCTGTAGGATCCTGGGTTTCAGTCTTTCCACTGGAGCCAAATCAATTGTGGCCTCTCTCCCAAGATCTGCCAGTATCCAAAAGTTCAGTAGAATAAGGGATGGGCCCATGGAGTTCCACTATTCTTTACTGTGCTGGTGAGGAATCCACTCTTGTGCTAGTAGCTGTAGTGTTGGGAGAAAGACCATGGTTGCCTTGGCTGCGTAAGACCACAATGTTGCATTTCCATTCTTTTTTCTCATCTTCTGGCTCTTGGACTTATTCTCCCCATATTCCCCAATGCTCTGAGGTGCAGAGGGTGTTCTACAGGTTTCCTGTTTGGAGTTAAGTACTTGGGTGTTCCTTAGCCTTATACCGTGAGAAGACATGATTTTCTGCAGTCACCACAGTTCACAGCATAGGGAACGTCTCATCAGATGAGAGTTTGGAATCACATCTTTTTAAACAACTGTCAAAAATTCCTCTCCAGGAACTAAGAACTTCTAATATCTTCAGCTGTAAAAACTGCACATAGGTAATTGTTAAGAGGATAATCATTATACAAGCTAAAAACAGGTGACTCTCCCAGAAGAAGCCTCACAGTGAGAAATCAATGACCTGGATCCCCAAGAACACTTTACCAGGGCTGGAGTGATGGCTCAGCGGTTAAGAACACTCACTGCTCTTGCAAAGGTCAATTCCCAGCAACCACATGGTGGCTGACAACCATCTGTAATAGAATCTGATGCCCTCCTCTGGTGTGTCTGAATACAACTACAGTGTACTCATACATAAAATAAATAATTCTAGAAATAGAATGAAAAAACAGCACATCTGTAATTCAACACACACAAAGCTAATGTCAAAGTTTGTTTATTTACAGTTCTTTCTTTTACGACTCATAAGTTCAACACATCATTAAAAATTTCTCCTGTTTATTTAAATGACAGTAGTCATGATGTGCTTACTTTTTTTGTAAATATATTACGCCAATCAATTGAAAATAGTTGAGTCAGGCACCTTAGCTAATGTCAAAAACATTTCAGAGATTTGAAGCTACCATATCCACTTAAAGGAATACAGGACGAAGGCCTAATAAACTTGGAGAGTTTACAGAGTCACACTATGATCCAACTCTGTAGATTTCAAGCTCTCATTCACTTTTAAATCTGTAATGTTGTTCTCTTCAAAAGGCAAAAGCATAGATCAAGGATTGTCACTCCTGAAGTAGAAAATTCCAGCTTCCTATTGACACACAGATATTCCAAGGAGATAAAAGTTTTGACAGCATTTTGCTGACTAAGGAGACAGTCATGCACAAGAACAGAAACATGGAATTCTACACCTGGGACCAGAGGAGATCAAGAATTTCAATCAGTGAACTCCTGTCTGATTCTGTGTGGGGCTGTGGAATCCTGCGTGTTTGGCCACGCCCCCAGAACCTTGAGACCTAACATACCTAAAGCCCCGCCCTTGTCCCCTGCTTCCAATATAAGCAAACCCCTTCCGACATTATTTTGGGAGAGCTTTGTCACCATCTGAAACCACCATCATGCCAAAATCTGTCCACGTGCCTCTTTTAACTCTGGACTCCTTGTGTAAGTCAAGACTTGTATTCGCCCCTGCCTGCGCGGGGCAGGGGAGGGAGAAAAGCCTTTTCTGCCCGTCCTGTGCTCTCTGCACTCCAGTGGGCCACGGGACACTTTCTCCTGACAACAGGCCCGTGCACTGCCTCCCCGGACCGCTGGCCTGTGTCCGATCCCTCATGCCTGGAGTCTCTGCTCCCGAGACCCTGAGGTTGCCAGGGGAGTGTGGGCGGGTGAGACCGAATAGTCAACACAGAATGCTGAGAGCCGGGGGTCCCAGGATGGCACTTGGTTCATTGGTTCATCCGGTCGGCTTGTGCCTGCCCGGCCGCCCACACCCCCACGCCAACATTGCCCAACAATCCTGTACTAACTAAGATTGAAGAGAAAACCACAGCTGTGTAGCTACAGGACATCCCCAGCAGCACAGATTGAGCCTGTGGTAGCAGTGAACTTGACACCAGTTAGGACAGGAACTGCTGCTGAGAATTCTGCATCAGCTACAATTGCTGCTTGTGTCTCTCCATCCCTCTGACTCTCAGTTCCTTTGCATCTCTTAGAATTTAGCAGTTCACAAATCCACAGAAAGAGCAGATTTCTTGCTCTTGAGAGGACAGTCTGTTAGGAGGAAATCTGTGGCTGGCCCCCTCATCTTTCTCTTTCCTGTCCATGTTTTCCTGATCAGAAACTGGTAGGAAAGTTGAAAGTTGTATTAGAAAGAGGGCAGGCCACACTGAGGAAGACAAGTACTCTCTCCATACATGTTTGCTTATCAGCAATTCAAAATGAAAATTTGCAGCATTATTATTCTTAGTCATATCATTTTTATTTTTTTAAACATCCATAAAAGATTTCACATGTCAGCATATTTTCTTCTAAGCTGTATATGAAATTCATAGCAATGAAAACAATAGTAGAAAGTGAAGTTATTGCAAGATTAAATCAATGCACATTAATTTTTTTTTTTTTTTTTGGTTTTTTCGAGACAGGGTTTCTCTGTGTAGCCCTGGCTGTCCTGGAACTCACTCTGTAGACCAGGCTGGCCTCGAACTCTCGAACTCAGAGATCCACCTGCCTCTGCCTCCCAAGTGCTGGGATTAAAGGCGTGCGCCACCACCGCCCGGCTAATGCACATTAATTTTATTAAAAATTGTGTTTTCATTTTAAAAGCCTTAGACTAAAGGGAGATTTCCTATTCTGAAATATGTGTTTGTTTCATGGCAGGGCATAGATCCTCATAGGACATTTTATACACTCACACACATACACACACACACACACACACACAGACACACAGACACACACACACACCAAAGAAATACTTTTCATGCATACAGACCAATTTCGTTCAAATAGTGACTTAATCTGGTATATGGGCTGTTTTAATTTTCAATGAATGGCAAATTGGACTAAATTTGTAAGAGATTTTTTTATTGTCATTTAAATACATAGAGACAGGAAGTTAAGTACACAGGACAAAAAAAGTAATATTCTCAGTGAATTCTCTCATGAGAGGAGGTTGCAGATCAACTAGAACCAGTGTTGCAGAATGTCATGAACCACCCAGTAAGTGTGAGTGCTGTAACTGAGCCAGTGTCCTCTGGAGAAGCAGTAGTTGCTGTTTGTCTCCGAGCCACCGCTCCAGAATAATAGAACATACATTGAATAGAAGAAGACTCCCTTGAAATAATGTAAAATATTGTTATTTTTAGATGCATGTCCCAACACTGCTTAGATTCACAGCAAGAAATGTGCTCTGGGTCCTCTCAAGTTTTTATTTAGTGATGCAGAATAGGTAAATGAGTACTTTTAATTTCTAGAGGACTTAGAGATCTTACTAGGTTTGTTTTTATAATTTAGTTGGAAAAACTATCTGTCATTCATATACGATGAAACTGTTTATCCCTTGTTCTTCAGGAAACAGTGCTTGAATATACTGTTGCTAATACAACTTTGGTATCAATCTTGAAATAAGTCATTTGTACATAGATTTCTTCTTGCAGTACTTTCACTATGTTAATAATGTCAATATTTCTCTCAATATTTTTTTGTCAAATGATGTCTTATTGTTTTTGTTGGTAAATCTCATTAGTTGATTTTCAAATTATTTTTATTAGGTTCACCTGAAGAACCAATGGGTTCCCATGGAAGTTGCTTCCACATTCTTTCTCCCCCACCTCTTCAATTACTTTCTGATTCCTTCATCTCAAAACAAAAGGCCAAGTATATTCTGCAAAGCTGAGGTTTGGATGTTTCCAGATACTCATAGTTGTGCCCTAACTCATTCCTTCAACAAAACATTCTTCTCAAACATGCCTACAAGTGGTCACGGCCTCCTTTTATTCATCTGGTACTAAAACCGCATACGGGATCAGTCTCTCTGCATCATCTCATCTGACTGGGCTGGTTTGTTTGTTGCTGGCTTCTGCCAGGCAACAAGTTTGACTCCAAATTCTACAATGTCACTCTTCTCCCCCTGTTCTAATAATTCATTTCTGGTCATCTATTTTTGTAAGCACCTCACTGGTTAAGGAAGCCTGCTTCACCTATTGGAAAAACATCAAACATCTCTCTCTGGCTTCTGGATCCTGCCACACCCTCTAGGGTCCTGAACAAAGGGACAAGTAAGACAGTTACTTGTCTCCCTGTGTTGGAAACCTCTTCTTCCACAGAAGAGTCTTCCAATCCATCTTTTTAATAGAGTTCTCCTCTACCTGCTCTGACTGCTGGTCTCTTCTCCTCTAGTGTTAAGTATCGATTCAGAACTTCCCATTCTCCTTACTAGTACTACCAAAGCCACACTGGCGTACCAGGAACCCTTGTAGTCCTGCCCATTTAACATGAATAGAGACGACACTCCTCTGTGACTTGTGACACTTCTCTCCTACAAGTCTCTTACTCTTCTTGGGGCTGCCCTAGATATAAATTCTAGACATCATGTCACTTATATTTCTGAAATCTTTTTCTCAGCTAATTCATGGAGCTTTGACTTCCTTCCTTCTAGGAGCTGCAGCCCTACAGCTTCCTTCTCTCCTCTTGGACAAGTGACTATTTCCTTGCCTCTTCCTCCTCTTCCTCAGAGCTACCTGATTCATCTTCACCTGGGCCTAAGTATTGCAACCCTGTGCTCCACAACTCTTGCTACAAATTGTTTGCTATGGGCCATACTTTCTCAGTGCCCTCCTAGACTTCTAGGATACGGGAATCATCACTGGGTTGGAGGTCGTTTATTTTTCTAAACTGTTCCCTCGAAGCTCCATATAGAAGCCCAAGAGATTCCTTAGATGACCTTAAACTTTATTTCTACCCTTACCTCACCCACTTCTCACAGGTGTTTTGTCTCTTCCTTTATGCCCTTGTGGTCACAGTATGACTATCTCTTCCTCCTTGGAATCAGAAGATCCTAAAACCTCACTTTCTTTGATAAAACACTTGGCCTAATCCAGCTCACTTAAAAGCTCTGGACTCCATACTCGGTTTTCACATTATCTCCCTTTAAGGAAGCCACTCCTGTACCTGCACAAAGAAATGATGCTCAGATCTCTCATATCTAAACTGTATCTCCTCTAAATTTTAAAGCCTTTCATCTCTAAGGTTTTACCCATTACAATTCTTTTTATTCTTATCTAATACAATCCATTCTAACTGGCACTATCCCTGCTTCTAGCACTTTTCACTCCTGCCTAACTCACCTTTTCCCAACCATGACTGTCTTATGTCTTCCTCAGAAAAAAGTAGGTCTAACAGACACATTAATGAAACACCAAGATTAGATAAAAGGAGAACATGCACAAACATTCATTTCAAGCCTTGAAGAGGTCAACTAATAGGAGGGCAGGAGTCCTAGGAGCAGGTAAAAGAGTAAAAGAAAACTTCACTCCTACCCTCAGTATTCCTCAACATCCCCTACAAAGAAAACCACCAGCCAACAATCATAGCATATATGCAGTGTACCTAGTGTAGACCCATACAGGCTCGAAGATTGTGCTTCAGTATCTGGGAAACCCCAGTAATCCCGGTAAGATAATTGTGTTGCCTATGTTCTCCTTGTGTCTTTGACACCTCTGCTTTCCACAATTCCTTCTCCTCCTCTTCTCTGAGTTTCTCCAAGCTCTTAGGTAAGAAAAGCCATAGAGACTGCAAATCAGGCTTCTCTATGCCTAGTGTTTAGCTGTGGGTC
This sequence comes from Grammomys surdaster, assembly GCF_004785775.1. Lineage (NCBI taxonomy): Eukaryota > Metazoa > Chordata > Mammalia > Rodentia > Muridae > Grammomys > Grammomys surdaster. The sequence goes on from NW_021621446.1 coordinate 10,135, forward strand.
ATTTATACTACTCCCATGCCCTGCTGAAGGCAGACTTTTTCACGACAGTTGGTATAGTCACCAAACTATGAATAGAGCAGAACATCATTATTGAAGCTGATTTTTGTTGTGGGAGAGGGCAGTTATATTTGGTTTTATTGTATCATTCTGGCTTATCTTGCTTCTAGTTTCTGGTCAACCAGTCAGTGTCAGTTACAGCCTCCTTCTTCTTTCATGTGCCTCCAATTAAACCAGTCACTAATTGGCTACCACCACAAGTGTGCTACTATTGACCCAGCACATCTTGCAAGGAGGAAACATTATAGGCTGAAGGTTTTATTCCAGGATTGTTTTCCTCTCCCTTCACTTCTCCATAAATTTCCCAACCTACCATGGCTACAAGATTCACTCCTCTCCCATCCCCTTCAAAAAAATAGCAAGCCTCTTTTGGATATCCATTGAACAAGACATAATATGTGAAAATACTAATAGGCATAATTACTCATATCAAAGCTAGGCAAGGTAATTAAGTAGGAGGAAAACCATGGGAAGATTAGCCAAAGAGTCAGTCTCTCTCTCTCTCTCTCTCTCTCTCTCTCTCTCTCTCTCTCTCTCTCTCTCTCTCTCACATTCACACAGGATATCTCTCCAGTATGACTCCTTTCATGCATTGAGGCTGATATGCACAGGTTTAATCAAGTTGAATACCTTCATAGGGGTTCACTCCAATTTGTGTTTTTAATGCCTTTGAAGAACTCCAAAATGTGCAAAGGATTTACACACATTAGTTATATTCATAGGGTTTTCTCCATGTATGTGATGGTTTATGCCTTTGAAGATGACAGTGGTATGTGAAGTCTTTACAGCACTGGTGAACTTGCTAACGTTTCTCTCCAGTATGTGTTCTTTTATAACTCTGAAAATTACTGTTATGTGTAAAGGCTTTATTACACTGGTTATATTAATAGGGCTTCCCTCCAGTATGCATTTTATTATGTCTTTAAAGACTACTGTTGTGGGCAAAGGCTTTACCACAGTGGTTACATTCATTGGGCTTCCCTCCAGTATGTGTTCTTTTATGCCTTTGAAGAGTACTGTGATGGGCAAAGGATTTATCACTCATAGGGTATGTGTTCTTTTATGACTCTGAAGATGACTGCTCCATGCAAAGGCTTTACCACACTGTTTACACTCATAGGGCTTCTCTCCAGGATGTGTTCTTTTATGACTCTGAAGATGACTGTTCTGTGTAAAGGCTTTACCACACTGTTTACATTCATAGGGCTTCTCTCCAGTATGTGTTCTTTTATGACTCTGAAGATGACTGCTCCATGCAAAGGCTTTACCACATTGTTTACATTCATAGGGCTTCTCTCCAGTATGTGTTCTTTTATGATTCTGAAGATTACTGTTCCATGCAAAGGCTTTACCACACTGTTTACATTCATAGGGCTTCTCTCCAGTGTGTGTTCTTTTATGATTCTGAAGATGACTGTTCTGTGCAAAGGCTTTACCACATTGTTTACATTCATAGGGCTTCTCTCCAGTATGTGTTCTTTTATGACTCTGAAGATGACTGTTCTGTGCAAAGGCTTTACCACATTGTTTACATTCATAGGGCTTCTCTCCAGTATGTGTTCTTTTAGGGCTTTGCAGATGGCTGTGGCATGCAAAGGCTTCACCATGTGTGTTACAATCACAGGGTTTCTCTCCTGTGTTTGTTCTACTATGCAATTCAAGACCACTCTCATATACAAAGGCTCCAGTAAGCACTGTTTTATGTATCTGAGGATGACTGTGACTTGAAAACACTTCATTACATTGGACACTTTTATAGGTTTTCTCTTCAGTGTGAATTCTTTCTTCCCTTTGAAGAGGCCTGTGACATACAAAATCTTGATCACTTTGCATATATTTAGAAATTTTATCTACAGTATAAATTCTTCCATGCCTGTGTATGTGATTGGCCCTTTTGGAAGTTTTACCCCATGTATTATACTACTAAATATTTTTATATGTATGAATCACTTTTACAGTGTTTTCTAAATGTAATGAGAAATCAGATATAACAGAGTTTCATCATTTTGTTTATGTCCATGGTGTTCTCCTTTATTATGGGTTCCATTACATCTTTAAGGATATCTGTTATTGTAAAAGTATTTATCTCATGGCTCACATTCATAGCAATTTTTTCTCATATGATTTTTAAAAAATATATTTAAGAAACCGTGAAAGAACTCACAGCTTTTAAACAATGACTACAGCCAGGCAGTGGTGGCATATATCTTTAATCCCTGCACTTGGAAAGCAGAAGCAGGTGGATTTCTGAGTTCGAGGCTACTCTGGTCTTCAGAGTGAGTTCCAGGACAGCCAGGGCTATACAGAGAAATCCTGTATTGAAAAACTAAAAAAAAGAAAAGAAAAAGAAAAGAAAATCATGTCAAGTTCAACATATCTACTCAAAGTGGGTGTAATAGCTTATTGTCTAAATGTTCTGGGAGAGAGAGATGTACAGGGTTTCTATCAATATCTTTAAATAATTGGGAACTGCATCCTCCATATAAAAATATAGATAGATAGATAGATAGATAGATAGATAGATAGATAGATAGATAGATGAACAGAGATGTATGTGCCTTATAATATACTATTAAAGGTAGAATAACAAATAAAAGGTACCCATATTGCATTCACACAATTTGAATTTTTGTACTCAAGAGACATGTGTGGTATTCACATTAAGTTTTCTATGCAAATTTCTCAACCCTTATGAACTTCCACTATCACGAAACTTACCCACCTTTCTACATGTACGTGAGTAACATCTCCTTTATTGTGCACTGCTTGCGCATGAGAAGGATGTGGATGTATACACATAATACATTCAAAGTGTATCCTTCTTGTAATATTTACAGGTATTAAGATTAAACAGACTGGCAGATCTGCATTTTAGTGTCAATGGGGCTGTGCTTCAAATAGTACTATCCTTTAAGGCACTGTTTCCATGTATTCTACACTGAAGAATGCACTGCAAACGAAAATAGAATACCTGGCATAGAGGTACATGCATTTGTTAGAATTAAATACTCAATATCTTTAAAGCTCTGCTTATTTACACTGTCAGTTTTTTTCCTTTTTTTTGGTTCTTTTGAGACAGTGTTTCTTTGTGTAGCCATGGCTGTCCTGGAACTCACTGAGTAGACCAGTCTGGCCTCGAACTCAGAAATTTGCCAGCCTCTGCCTTCCAACTGCTGAAATTAAAGTTGTGAGCCACCACCACCTGGCCTACACTGTTGTTTTTAACAAAAACATCAAGAACACATGGAGATTTCTTCAGAGGCATATTTGGATCACCACATAAATAAACATTACCTTCCATGTCTTCTAGAATTTTGAGAATTCTTTTCATAACTGTGGTCTTCCCAATAATAGCCTGAAACATAGTACCAGAAAATGTA
>NW_021621447.1:0-2442 GCF_004785775.1 Grammomys surdaster
AAAAAATGAAGATTGAGAAGCAAATATATTTCTTATGAAATTGAATGTGGTTTAATAAAAATTTATGAAAATTGAATGTTTGTGAGAAAAAATGTTTGATAAAATTGAAGACATGATTGAAAAAACTAGTATTAATAATTAAGGTGAATATAGAAAACTTTGATGAAGTATAAAACTTGTTTGGGAAAAATTTAATTAAAATGATGACAAATACAGAAAAAAGTTTATTAAAAATTGAACCTGTTTTATAAAAAATTACAATAATATCGAATGCTGCATGAAAAATATTCCTTATGATATTGAATGTGATTTAAGGAAAATTTTTAATGAAATTGAATAGTTACATAGAAAATGTCTGATAGAATTGTAGTTATTGTTTAAAAAGTATTAATAAAAATTAAGATAACTATAGGAATAATTTTTGAAAAAATATAAAATATTTGTTCAAAAACTTAGGTTATAATAAAGATAAATATACAAAAATGTGTGAGAATATTGAAACTGTTAGTAGAAAAATGCCTAAAAAAATTCAAACTTGACATGAGAAAATTCATAGAAAATTGCATATGATTTAAGAAAATATTTGGAAAAAGTTGAATGTTTACATGGAAAAATATAGGATAAAAATGTAGACTTTGTTTTAAAAGTTAGAGAAAAAATCTAAAATAAACATACACAAAATTGTTGATAAGATATGAAATATTTGTAGAAAAATTTTGGTAAAAATAAAGACAACTATAGAAAAAATTACAAAAATATTGAAACTGTTTATAGAAATATTCCTAAACATTTTAAGATTAACATGGAAAACTTCATTAGAAAATTGAACATGATTAAAGAAAAATTTCAGAAAAAGTTGAATTTTTTTGGATTGAAATATATTCGATAAAATTCAAGTCTTTGATTTAAAATTAGTTAAAAAAATTAAGAGATAGAATAAATGTTGAAGGAATAAAGACATTTTTAGAAAATTTTTAGTTAAAATGAAGACAAATATAGAAAAAAAGGTATGAAAATATTGAAATTGTTTGTAGAAAAGCCCTAAAAATATTCAGGATTGAAATGGAAAAATTCGTTAGAAAAGTAAAGAAGATTTAAGAGAAATATTTTTCAAATTTTGAATATTAGCAAGAAAAAAATATTTTATGAAATTAAAGACTTAGTTTAAAAATTAGTCAAATAATTAAGATAATTATAGGAAAAATTGTTGAAAAACTATGAAATATTTTTGGAAAAATTTTGGATGAAATGACATATATAGAAAAAAGTATGAAAACTTTCTATTTTTTTTATAAAAATATTTAAAAATACTCCGATGTTTACATGGAAAAGTTCATTAGAAAATTTATAATGACTTAAGAAAATTTTCAGAAGAACTTGGATATTTGAATGGAAATAATATTTGATAAATTTGAATACATCATTTTAAAAATTGGTGGTATATATTAACATATATAAAAATATGATGAAAATATATAAAATATTTCTGGAAAAAATTTGATTAAAATGAAGACAAATATACAAAAGTATGTAATTATTGAAACAGTAGAGAAATCACTAAAACAATTCAAGATTGACATGGAAAAATTTGTAAAAAAATTGATGATTTAAGAAAATTATGGAAGAAATTTAGTATTTGCATGGACTAAATATTTGATAAAATTGAGAGATTGTTTTAAAAATTAGTGATGAAAATTAAGACAAATACAGAAAAAGTGTTGAAAATATTTGAAACATTTGTTTAAAAATTTTAGCTAAATTGAAGACAAATATAAAATAAAAGTATGAAAATACTATAAATGCTTTTAGGAAATCCCTAAAAAAATTCTAGTGTGACATGAAGAAATTCATTAGAGTCTTGAAGATGATTTTTAAAAAATTTCCAAAGATATTGAATATTTGAAAAGAAAATAATATTTGATAGAATGAAAAGCAAAAATAAATGGTAAAAATTGAGATAAATATAGGAAAAATTGTTTAAAAAATTAAAAAATTTTGGAAAAATTTTGGTTCGCATGAAGAGGAATATAGAAAAAAATGTTTGAAAATATTGAACTTTCTGTAGAATAATCCCCCCACAAAATTCAAGATTGACATAGAGAAATTCATTAGAAAATTGAAACTGATTCAAGAAAAATTATAGAAGAAATGAAACATTTACATGGAAAAACATTTCATAAATTAAAGACATTTTTTTAAAAGTCAGTGAAAAGAAATATAGAAAAATTTATGAAACTATCGAAACTGTATCTAGAAATATTCCTAAAAAAATTCAAAATTGACATGGAAATATTCAATAGAAAATTGGTGATGATTTAAAAAAATTCAGAAGAAATTGAATATTTGCATATAAAAATGTTTTAAAAAATTGAAGACTTTTTAAAAAATAGTAATAAAAATTACAATACATATGAAAAAATATTGAAAAAATATAAAATATTT
>NW_021621448.1:0-4637 GCF_004785775.1 Grammomys surdaster
AAATAGATATTGACAGAATTGGTTATTAAATAAAGATATTGACTGAAATGTTTATTAAATAAAGATATTGAAAGTATTGTTTATTAGTAAATTGATTATTAAATAACGATATTGACAGAATTGGAATTTAAATAAAGATATTGAGAGAATTGGTGTTTAAATAAAGATGTTGACAGAACTGGTTTTTAAATAAAGATATTGACAGAATATTTTATTACATAATTGGTTATTAAATAAAGATATTGATAGAATTGGCTTTTAAACAATGATATGGACAGAATTGGTGTTTAAATAAAGATATTGACAGAATTGGTTATTAAATTAAGCTATTGAAAGAATTGGTTGTTAAATAAAGATATTGACAGAATTGGTTAATAAATAAAGTTATTGACAGAATTGGTTGTTCAATAAAGATATTGACAGTATTGGTTATTACAGAACTGATTATTAAATAAAGATATTTTCAGAATTGGTTTTTAAATAAAGACATTGACAGAACTGCTTATTACAGAATTGATTATTAAACAAAGATATTGACAGAATTTGTTATTAAATAAAGATATTGACGAAATGTTTATTAAATAAATATATAGACAGAATTTGTTATTTAATAAAGATATTGACAGAAACTGTTTTTAAATAAAGATATTGACAGAATTGGTGATTAAATAATGATATCGACAGAGTTGGTTATTAAATAAAAATATTGACAGAATTGGTTTTTAAATAAAGATATTGAGAGAACTGCTTAATAAATAAATATATTGACAGAATTGGTTATTAAATAAAGATACTGACAGAAATGGTTTTTTTAATAAAGGTATTGACCGAACTGGTTATTAAAAATGATACTGACAGAATTGGTTATTAGTGAAAGACATTGACAGAATGTCTTATTAAAGATATTGACAGAATTGATTATTAAATAAAGATATTGACAGAACTGGTTTTTAAATAAATACATTGACAGAATTCGTTATTAACGAAAGATATTGAGAGAATTGCTTATTAAATAAAGATATTGACAGAACCGTTTATTAAATAAAGATACTGATAGAATTGTTTATTAAATAAAGATATTGAGAGAATTGGTTTTTAAATAAAGATATTGACAGAATTGTTATTACATAATTGATTAATAAATAAAGTTATTGAGACAATTGGTTATTAAATAAATATATTGCCAGACAGAATTGGTTATTAAACAAAGATAGTGACAGAACTGTTTAATAAATAAAGATATTGACAGAATTGGTTATTACATAATTGATTATTAAATAAAGATATTGACAGATTTGGTTTTTAAATAAAGATATTCACAGAATTGGTTTTTAAATAATGATAGTGACAAAACTGGTTATTAAATAAAGATATTGACAGAACTGGTTATTAAATAAAGATATTGACAGAATTGGTTATTACAGAATTGATTATTAAATAAAGATATTTACAGAATTGGTTTTTAAATAAAGACATTGACAGAACTGCTTATTACAGAATTGATTATTAAATAAAGATATTGACAAAGTTGTTTATCAAATAATGAAATTGACAGAAATGTGTAGTAAAAAAATTTATAGACAGAATTGGTTATTAAATAAAGATATTGACAGAACTGGTTATTAAATAAGGATACTGACAAAATTGGTTTTTAAATAAAGATATTGACAGAATAGGTTATTAAATAATTGACTATTAAGTAAAGATATTGACAGAATTGGTTATTAAATAATGATATGACTTAAGGGCAGTGAAGAGGTGGACTTCTGGAGATGCTCAGTGCTCATGAAAGGAAGGCTTGCTGGTGGACAGTGAAATACATTTCTCACAGGACCATGGCATACATCATCTTGTAAACAGAGAGGCCCTTCTACCCTAGACAATGTACCAGGAAGTGGATATATTTGCCAGCCACAAGCAGAGAGTAGGAGATGTGTCCATAAATACACATGTAGTTAGCTAGATAAGTAGGTAGATATGTATTTACTTAAGAAGTTAGGTAGATAGATAGATAGATAGATAGATAGATAGATAGATAGATACATACATACATACATACATACATAGATACATAGATACATAGATACATAGATACATAGATGGATGGATAGATGGTTAGATAGATAGATAGATAGATAGATAGATAGATAGATGATAGATTCATAGATAGATAGACACATAGATAGATACTTTGATAGACATATAAAATGATAGGTAGTTAGGTAGATTATTAGATTGATAGATAAATGATAGATAGATAGATAGATAGATAGATAGATAGATTAATAGGTAGATAGATGATAGATAGATAGATAGATAGATAGATAGATAGATAGATAGACAGATAGATATGTGGCTAGCCATCCAGTTATCATCCTGTGGTAGTGAGCATTGGAGAGAAAGTTTGAAGACACCTTGAGAATTTCTTTTTTTTTTTTTAATTTTTTTATTGGATGTTTTATTTACATTTCATATGTTGTCCCCTTACCCCATCCCCCACCCACCCTAATGGGCACACTCTAAGGTTCTTGGTGTGAATCAGTATAAGAGGAGTTGGTGAGGGCAAAGGTTGTACTGCGGGTATCTTGGTGGTACAAGTGAGAAATGCTCATTGTGCTTTTAGTCTAGGTGTCTGTCATCTTTGGTCCACTTGAATCCTTTCTGAGAGCTCTGTGTTTCATGTGTGCCTAGCACATGATAGGCAGGTTTGTGTGTACTAGGAAAGGGATAGACGGATCCATAGTGAAAGTGACTGGGGTACTTTGGAGGAATGTAGGTTATTAAAGCATCCCCTGAGTGCTGTGTGGTGGTTGGTTGAGGACTGGGGTATGGTGGAGGTGGGGTGTAGGGTTATAGAGAGGGGAGAGATTGTGAAGGAGCTGGCATTAGCTCATAATGTTTGCCTGGTTTCCTGGTCCCCTGGAGATGCTGACTTAGTAGATGCTTAGAATTGTGAGCCAAAGGCCAGGGCCTGGTTGTCAAGGGGGCAGGTAGGGATGGAATATTCATTCCTTCTTTGGATATGTCCTTGTCCTCAGTTCAGGGTGCTAGGTGGCTTGCAGGAGATATTGTGAAGTGGGCGGCCAGCCCCTGTGGACCTCTGAGGTGGTCAGATATCTGGATAACTTTGTGGGGCAACACCCACCAGAACTCATACTGAAGGGTACATGAGATACCATCCTGTATCCCCTGGTAAGTATACCTAAGTTTTGAGGGTGTGTAGTGGGCTTATTTTCACTTCCCACCATACTCCAGGCTCATACCAGGGAACCTGAAGGCGTCAAGGGCACACAGAACAGTCCACCTATTGCCCTAGGTCCTCTTTATAGCCTTCTGCAGCTAGATCTAAAACCAGTGATGGGCCTAATGCCCCATTTTTCCTTTAGACTTAACTTGTAGACCAAGCTGTCCTTCAAATCACAGATTTGTGCCTGTGTGTTGTTTGAACGTTCCTTGCTATCACTTGACTTGTTATAGTAAATTATCCACTTGTGTGCACTCATCCATTAAAAGTGTCAGTTCTCCAGGGTAGTGGTGGCACACACCTTTAATCCCAGCACTTGGGAGGCAGAGACAGGCAGATTTCTGAATTCTAGGCCAGCATGGTCGACAGAGTGAGTTCTAGCATGGCCAGGTCTATACAGAGAAACCCTGTCTCGAAAAACAAACAACAAAAAAATGTAAAATGGTTTCCCAACTTAGAAAAGGACAAGTGAGTCATAGGCAGAGTCATAGTGACCTGTCCTCTGAACCTTCACCCAGCCCATACCCGGTTCTGAAAGATATCTGTATTCCCCCTAAACACCCACTCTCCAGTGTCATCCCATTCCCCACATCCTACCTTTCTGTGTTTACAACACCTGTGTGAATGAATTACGATTTGAGAAAAAATAAATAAAGTATGTATAAAAAAGAAAGAAGGAAATGCATGCCAAAGTAGCAGGTTTCATGAAGCATCATTATATTTGGGGGTTAGCCATTATCAGTATAATAACAGAAATTTTAAATATGATTATAACTGTAGCAATGTTACCAGTAGATGTCTGATAGATGTGTCTTTTGATATGTCTTTGTAGACTTAATGTTGGCAGAATTATAATTGTTTAAAAAATAGTGTGAAAATTTAAAAAAATAAAAGGAAGTGTTAGTTCCTGTACAACCTCAGCCACAAAGAGCTGTAAATCACTGTGTTGGTCAGTGAATTGAATATAGTTCATTGTTAAGAGCAGTCAGTACTCTTACATATAGCTATCTGTAGAGCTTCTTGGAGGTGTTCTTATTTGTGATAAGAATCATGAGCTATTTTATAAAGATATTTTGCAATAAGTTATTAGCAAGTCCAGACTGAAAAATCTATAATTCACTGAAATCTTGACTATTATTCTGGCATCAAATTAGTTTTACCTTGATTAAGAATCACTTATCTGTCACACATGTTACAGGAACTAAGCTAAAGGCTTACAGGGGAGAATCCTTGTGAAATTCACCATGAACTTGATGACACTTGAGAAGAAGCCAAAATTGTAAATGCCTCTTCCAACTGACTCAAAAAATATCCTTCTATCTTTTAGTTATCAGGATGATAGCCCTGGGAAGATGAAGCATTTATGTGTCAATAGTACAGGGCTTAGAAACCA
>NW_021621449.1:0-567 GCF_004785775.1 Grammomys surdaster
AAGGCAAATAAGATACTTACAGAGTCAAGGCCATAAGTGTGTGGCAACTTTATGAGAGATATGGGCAAGAGAGTTTAAAGCTATCCATGAAATCCTCAGCTCCTTTAAAAAACAATGTTCCATATTCAAAGATGATTAGTTCAAATCCTATGGCAGCTTAACTGGAAGTTTACTTGAGCAAGTTAATAGAGTGCTAGATCCTATAGAAATTCCCTTGCACAATTCACTAATACTGGTCTGTCTAGAGTCTAGATGTTGCTTCTTGATGCTATGCCCTGGCAAACTGCAAGGAAGGAGATATTCTAAACAGGTACCTGTGCCTCCTTCCAGACTAACAAACTGTCACCTTTGTTTACAGCTGCAATATTAACCTGTTTGACAGGCATGGAGAAGTACTAGTTGAAGCTGAGCAACAAAAAGATAATACAGTTTTACACTCTAGACCTATCAAAAGAATAGACCAAGGAGCAAAGAATATTTCTGCCCAGAATGAGTCAGGCTTTTACATTCCACAGAAAACCCTGGATTCCTTTCTTTCAAAAATGGGGGGATTTAAATGCCATTTTT
>NW_021621449.1:577-1464 GCF_004785775.1 Grammomys surdaster
CAAGATATTAATCTAAATCTATATAACAAGCTTTACCTGTTCCTTTCAGAACAACAGGTCAAAAGTGTTACCATGAACTCCTAAGGACATCCAAACTAGCTCTTAGGGATGGCAGGACAACATAACCTGTTTCTGAGCTGGGGAGAAATGTACTGCCTGTCATGGCCAGGCAAGCATACATAAGGGGTAAGTACTCAGGGTCCTGAGCTCCCTCATATTTTGACAAATATACAGAGTAAAAACCAAACACTGTGGAAAGAACCAACCTTAGGATTTACTTTGAGGGAGCTACTCCCTTAAAGCAGCATGCAATATAGCCAGAACAGAAAGCTTACATTTTCAGGAAAGAGACAATGTATATTAAAATAGGGAACAAAAACTCAAGAAAGGGGAACTGTTGGAGAGGGGGAAAAACATTATTTGGTACTCCAGCTGTTTTTATCTTTGATAATTATGATGATTTAATTTGTAAATATTTGAAAAGAAAATGGGGAACATATGGGATTTCCAAGTTGACTATTTTACATCCTACAGCAGAAGTCCCATGCAAAAGACTTAAGAGAATACATGTGCAATCTATTTAACTAACAGCTTATATGAAATGTGAATCATCAAATTTATGTTAAACTATGGTTAAAGAATCAACTTCAGAACTGTCTAGACTATTTCCGGGCCAGCTACTCGATACTGCACACACTGATTCCACTCACTCGTTTTACCCCAATGCTCTCAAAATACAAACCAGATTCTGTGATCCTTCCACTGTAAACCCATGGTGGTCAATAACCTCCTTTATGATCCGCTCCTCTCTTGCACACTCTACCTTACTACAGTCTGGACACACGGCTTTCACCCTAAGAATGACCTTTACTTAAACCCATTTCCTG
>NW_021621449.1:1474-3600 GCF_004785775.1 Grammomys surdaster
TTACCAATTAAGTGTGATCAACTTGAAGCAAGATGACTCCTATGTTGAGGTATCCTCACATAGCTGTAGAATAAAACTTGCCTTTTCTATGTAAAAGCCATTCCTTTTTTGCTTAACAGGGAGTCTAAGGGGAAGGCAGCAAGCAGGGTTAGAAAGAGAAAGAGGAGGATACAGAGGCAGAGCGAACAGCAGATAATGGAGGGTCAGATCTTGGTGTGCACTCCTTCAGCCTTGGGCTCTGACCTGCAGTTGCTGAGAGCTGTCACTGAGACTGTCCTCCCGTCTCCGGGCCTCCTCCAGCATCTGTGCACTCTTCTTCTTCTCCACCTGTTCCTTGTGCTTCAGATTTGCTACCTTCTTATTCTGGTCTTTCACTTGCCTGTTGGTGGAAAAGGAAAACAAAGCTTTTCGTGTCTGCGCAGGAGGTATATGTTTATTTACATGCTTGCCTGTGACAAGGAGTACCTGAATAGCAACAAGACACTCCTGATGAAAACTCTTTTCAAAAATTCCAACTTTTTCCTCTCCAAGGTACCAAACTATATACAATAATAATGCTGCAGTTTTCTAATGGAAATGTATTCTAGCACACACAATGAAATTATCGAATAAAAGAAGGGCACAGGAGGGTGTGAATCACAGAAGCAGTCTCTTGACATTAATATACTGAAAAATTAGTTGGCGATTAAGATATGATCTTGGAACACCATCACAATCATATACTTATTTAATACTTCAAATACGCAGTAGGCAAGGTCTACTGTACGCGTGGATGACAATAACGACAGAAGCAGCTAGGAACTTAGAAAAACACAGAACAGTCTAACTTGGCAGCTCTGTATTACTCTCTATCTCGTTACACTGTCACGCTGTCCTTCACTGTGAGCAGTCTAAATATATTAAATTCAATCTGATGTTTAAAATGGCCTTCCTGTTGTGAATGTTCCTACTCATGTCTATAGTCTCAGTATTTGCAAGGGTCAGGAAGGACAGCTGGGATTTTAAGGTCAGCCAAAGCTACATGATGAGATCTAGGCCAGTCTGAAGGTACAGAGTAAGATCTGTTTCCAAACAAATGAAACGAAAACTCTTTTCTTACATGTCTATTACACATACATAGATGGCTTCATTAGGTTGCACATTTTCTAATTTTATAAGATTTCTAAGTACTTATTTTCAATATGTTGCCTAAGATTCAGAGTTATCAGTGAAAATGTCATGGATTATTTTAACCCCTCAATTTCTACTATAATATCAAATCATGCCTAGAATTTTTTACTCCATTCTCAAAGTAATAGGCAACTTTCTTGATCTGGCAAACAATGCTACTTAGTACAAAGTGACAGAACTATGAAAGAGTTTGTCAAAAGGATAAGTTCGGCTCACATACATCTTTAACAATTTCTCTCATAGGAAATACCTAATCATCTGTCACATGTCACCACATCAACTAACACTTAGCACTACACAGACACAGTGTGTCAAATGTAGGACTTTTTTATCGGGTGGGCTGGAATGCTGACATGAAACCCACGGCCTTGCACACATGCTCAGGTAAGCCCCTATCACTGCTCTACATCCTCACCCCAGCCCGGCCAATTAAAGTTCTAAAATGCAGCCTCCTGGTTATCAGGTTGTAACTCCTTTCATATAGTGTCTGGCCTTTCCTCTTTCCACCACTGTCAGTCAACTAAACTCGTTTCTTCCATTGGTTAGGACATCTTTATTTTGTTGTATGTTTCTTTGTTTAATTAATTCTTCTCTCATATATTACATCCAGACTATAGTTTCCCCTCTCTCCTTCCCTCTGAACCCCCCACACCCTCACCTCCTTTTCCTCAAGATTCACACCCCCCTTTTCCTTCAGAAAGGGGCAGGCCTCCCAGGGATACTGACCAAACACAGTATATCCAGTTGCAAGAAGACTAGGCACATTCCACTACATTAAGGGTGGACAAGGCAACCTAGTAGAAGAAAAGGGTCCCAAAAGCAGGCAGAAGAGATAGAGAAAGCCCTTGCTCCCACTGTTAGGACTCCAACAAGCTCATCAAGCTACACAACTATAACATATGCAGAGGGCCTAGGTCGGACCCATACTGGCTTCTCTGTGAGCCCCTATTAGTAGA
>NW_021621449.1:3610-3678 GCF_004785775.1 Grammomys surdaster
GCTGGCAGCTAGTGATGTCTATAGCAAGACCTGGTTATTGAAGGCATTGTGACACACAAAATAAGGAA
>NW_021621449.1:3688-16180 GCF_004785775.1 Grammomys surdaster
ATATAACATTCATATGACTTTATTAATTCAAAAACGTATAATAAAATTCTTGCAACACAGAGCATGTACCCAAACATGACTGCATGCACACACAAGGAAGATTTTAAAAGATCAGGGTGTCTGCTTTTGTCTTTATGAGTCTTTTTCTTGATTTTTTAAACAAATTATTTTTAACTTCTTTTTAACAATGAGAGCTACATCTTTTTTTTTTTGGTTTTACGAGACAGAGTTTCTCTGTGTAGTCCTGGCTGTCTTGGAACTCACTCTGTAGACCAGGCTGGCTTCAAACTCAGAAATCCGCCTGCCTCTGCCTCCCAAATGTTGGGATTAAAGGCGTGCGCCGCCACCACTACCTGCGAGAGTTACATCTTAATGGTGGGATGCAGTCCACATTCTACACACGGTTCCCTGTTTTCATTCTCAGTATCCTTTGTTTTAGTTTGTGTCCGTTACTGTTACATGCTAAAGACTAAAAACAGCCATTAGCTGGCCTCTTTCTCTATTGACTTTTCCTGACTAGGCTTGTGTGCATGACAAATGTGAGCATGGGTGTATACGTAGTGTATCCATGAAGTAACTACCATCAAGGAGAATACAGTGAGTTTCTTGCCTCACTAAACATTCTTTTCATTTATTTTCTTAGTATGGGACTTAAAAAGAAGTATCAAAATATGTTAGTAAAATAGAAGGCATATCTTGAATGTATATGTAGAAATATATATTATGAAACATCAGAACTGTGGAATAGAGATTTTCACTCTTTTTCCCCTACAAATTGAACAGTAAATGATTTTACTTAAATCTATGGATACAAGAAAATCCAAACATGTTAGAAAATCCATAATGTACTTGGAAAAATAGAATTTCAATCATTTTGTAAGATTTTTTTTTAAACTCAGATTTCAGTTGTACTTGAATTAATCTGAGTTAAATTTAGGTAAATGCATATCTTTTATTATTTTTCAAGCAGGAAAGAAGTGAGTGTAATTAATATAATATACTTTATTAAAAGTCACAACTGGATGACAATAAACAGTAAGATAATCACTGACAGACGTAACTCTGCACCATCACAGGATGGAAGCAAACAGAAGCCTAAGAAGGGAGAAAACAAAGAGATGAAGGAAATACACATTTATTCTCCATGGTCTCTGGGACCAAAGAATTTATAAGATGCTGATTTCCGAAACTGTGGGCTGCATATTAGTGAGGACTGTGCCCTTATGTTTGTTATTATTGCCCTAACTCCCTACCTCTTAAAACCAAAACTTAAATGGGTCCTTTTATTAAGCCATAACTACTTTTGGCCTCCTAACTACCATACCAGTAAAAATCTACTTGTGACATGATAATTTGTCTCTGTGTTAGGCTACGTACATGCCCTTACTTAACCTGTTGAACGTGGCTTCTGAGAACCAGCAAGATAACCTAGCAGATACAGAGGCTTACCACCAAGCCTGACAAACGGTATTCAACTCCTGGGACACACGTGCTGGAAGGAAAGGACCAACTTTGACAAGCTGGTGAAAGTTAGCTCCACACAAGGCACCATGACACGAGTGCTAAAGCACATACGCTCTACCCTCACATATACACAATATATTTAAACATGGTTATTTAGAAGAAAATGCCTTCATAGAGTCTAAAGCCAAAATTGGATATACTGACATCATTCCAGCCACAGTTTTTTGTAATATTGAATCTCTGGAAATCAATACATACAGCATGTAGACTTATATGATCATTTCAGTTGGTGCAGAAAAAAATCTTTATAAACATTCAGCATTCTTACATGATAGTGGCTCCCCACCCTGAGAAACTAGGAATAGAAGAAAATGCCTCAATGTAATAAAGCCTATGTACATGTCAATCACCTCCTGGAAGCAAGCCAATTTGTTCCCAGGAAATGAACTTTTAGTATACTGCTGAATATGATTTTAAGATTATTATTGAGATTTTTTTTGTATTCACATTCAATAAAGAAAATTGCTCTATAATTTTATTTTCTTAAAACCATTCTTTATCTGTGTGTGTCTGTGCACGCACATCCACTTACTATGGTGCATAGGTGGCGCTCAGAAGGCAACTTCTGAAAGCTGGTTTTCATTTCCCACTATGGATTCTGAGGCTCAAACTCAGATCAGCATGCTTGCGCCACCAGCCCTTTCACCCACAGAACCATTGCCCCAGACACTACAGTCCTTCTTTTCCTGTTCTGTCATTATCTAGATTTGGTTTCAGTGTAAGAAATAACTTTGTAGAATAAAACTGGTAGTGTTCTTTGTTTTTCTGATTCATACAATGGTCTAAAAAGCACTGATGTTCATCTTTTTTACTAAGTTTAAACACATTTATTTTTAGTGGAGATACATGACATTATTTTGTCCTTTAAAAAACAATGTCTCCACCAGGCAGTGGTGGCGCACGTCTTTAATCCCAGCACTTGGGAAGCAGAGGCAGGAGGATTTCTGAGTTTGAGGCCAGCCTGGTCTACAGAGTGAGCTCCAGGACAGCCAGGGCTACACAGAGAAACCCTGTCTCGAAAAAACAAAAACAAAAAACAAAAAAACCAATGTCTCCATTCCAAATAAATCATGATCAAAATAAAGAGACCGAGGTATTAGTCCTAGTGTTCTATAAATTACAAGCAGCAGCCAGTTATGGTGACCGGTGGTGATCAAAAATATTCAAAAATATTTTAGTTTGTTAACATATTCCCATTTCTAAATGATCCTTACAGAAAACCATTATCTGACTTGGCATGGTGGTAAATCCCTTTAATCCCAGCACAAAAAAGACAGAGGCAGGCAGATTTCTGTAAATTCAAGGCTAGCCTATTCTACATAGTGAGTTCCAGATCAGACTACAGAATGAAACCAATTAAAAACAAATACAAATAAGAAAATCCTATATGGAGTCACATCACCCTTATGGTAGTCCAGAAGAGCAAACACGCCATCTGGATTCATGTTTTAACCAATAATTTAAAAAAAAAATGGTAGCTACTAAAGTTAGCTGTACAAAGTGTTTACTTTCTTCTGAATCACCTGTCATAAAACATTTTGCCCTTCTTAGCCTCTATTCTTTGTGTTAGGCTTTTTGGGTGAATTAATATAATCTTTGGGGTACTTCTTGTCTGTTTCTTTTGCAAGCTTTTTTCCAACAGGTAATAGATAGTTCCTGATAGTTTCCAGACAATAATTACTGTATTTTCTGAAACTCTGCCCTCAGACTTCAGCAGAGGTATTTCCACTAATGAGTAAGTCATCCATCAGTCCTACTGATTACCATATCTTCTCCCAGGTATGGGTCACATAAATGTCAAACAACATTCCCAGCTGAGAAGGCAGATGATCATAATGGCAGCTAGAGGGATGCAGTGGCAGTAATTGCTTAGAAGAAGCTCAGACTGAGCACAGTGCA
This sequence comes from Grammomys surdaster, assembly GCF_004785775.1. Classification (NCBI taxonomy): domain Eukaryota; kingdom Metazoa; phylum Chordata; class Mammalia; order Rodentia; family Muridae; genus Grammomys; species Grammomys surdaster. Next base: position 7,112 of record NW_021621449.1, read on the forward strand.
GCCATAGTAGTAACCAAGGGGAAGGAAGGATGTGAAAATGTAGAAAACCTTAACTTCAAATACCTAGTAGATATTTCATTATCTGGTAGTTTTTTACTTGAGACACTCCATCATGACTCCAGAATTGGTGCACACCATAGATGTCTCAGTTTTGTATATATTCTACTGGTTTAACTCTGATAGGTATTCTGTTTTGTTTGTTTGTTTGTTTGTTTGTTTTTTGGTTTTTCAAGACAGGGTTTCTCTGTGTAGCCCTGGCTGTCCTGGAACTTACTCTGTAGACCAGGCTGGCCTCGAACTCTTGAACTCAGAAATCCACCTGCCTCTGCCTCCCAAGTGCTGGGATTAAAGACCACCACCGCCCGGCTTGGTATTCTGTATATAGAACCATCTCTAGACTCTCCATTTTACTGTAATATAGGCTTTCAAAGTATTCCCTAACAATTCCTCAAGTTTCATGAGAATCTATCATTATTATCTTCCATATACTTTTTAACTTTATACTTTGAATTCTCTCTCCCCTAGCATTTCCTGTCCTTCCCTCTGCCCTTGTCTGGAACCAACTGTCCCTGTATGTCCAACAGTATTTGTTTTATGAAACTAAGTATATCAACACTCTGTGCTAAGTATTAGTAATCATTATATCATATCTTTGAACTGTCTCCTTATAAATAAGTAGTCACCTATTTTTATCTTTTCTAACTTGGGCTTGAAGTCTACTTTGTCAGAATGGCAATTTTTGCCCATTTCCTGCTTCTAATCGCTTTGCATACTGACAACTTTCCATTCTTTAATTTATATTGTGTATAATTTTGCCAATAAGGTCTACCTCTTGTAGACAAGGAAGGGCTTGATTTTAATTTCTTTATATTAAGAAGAAGGGAGTTAAATTTTATATTTATTTTACATATATGGTTTTTTAACATTCATTTAAGTATATACAGCACATATGTGTTAAATGCAGGCAGAGCCCAGATAACATTATCAAATCCCTTGAAACTGGAATTATCTAAAACTGTAAACCATCACACAAGTGCTAGGAATGGAACCGGAGTCCTCTTCAAGAGGAACAAGTACTCTTAACTGCTGAGCCATCACTAGTACCTGGATCTTGAATTTTGATTCACTCAATTGGTTTACAGTCTTTTCTTGTAGAACTAGGAGCATTAACATTCCAGGGTACTACTAAAAGAATATTTGCTGGCTTCCGTAATTTTGATTTTTATTTTCTTGGTTTGTATTTTAGTTTCTGTTTCATGATAAACAGTATGAACAAAAACAACTTTGGGGGTGGGGGTGGGAATAGTTTACTTCATCCTATATGTCTAGGTAACAATCTATCACTAAGGAAGGAAAGTCAAGGTAGAAATGCAAACAGGGCAGGCACCTGGAGGCAGAAACTGAAGCAGAAATCATGGGAATCGTGGAAGGGTGCTGCTTACTGGCTTGCTCTTCATGGCTTGCTCTGACTGCTTTATTACAGCATCCAGGACCACCAGCCTAAGAGATGCACGATCCACAATAAGCTTGGCCCTCTTGCATCAATCATCAATCAAGAAAATGCACCATAGGGCAAACTGGTGGCTTTCTTCCCAAATGACTAACTTATGTCAAGCTGACACAAAACTTGCCAGCAGAGCACAAGGAAAAGGGTTTCTTTTCCCTTGGTTTTCCTTAGATGCTTATTGGTTTACTTAGATGGATATGTTTGATTCTTTTCTAGTTCTTGTTTGCTATGCTAGTCCTCTCATCACTTTATTTACTGCTATACTCTAGAGTTGCGACTGACTCTATCCTTTCTTCCCCCTGTGTATAGAATTCCTTTAAGTACGTTTTGTAGTGCTGGTTTTATGATCATTAATAGCTTTCTTTTCTGCTCATCTTAAAAAGTCTTTATTTCTCCACCACTTAAAAGATATGTATTTAGCAAATATAAAAATCTTGTCTGACAATTATTTTCATGATTTAAAGAACAGGATTCTATGCCTTCCTAGCTTTTTGGATTTCTATTGGGAACTCTGAAATTATTCCAGTAAATTTGTCTTTGTTGATGAATTGTGCTTTTCTCTGGAAGCTTTCAATAACTCTCCTTGCTCTGAACTTTTCACACTTTACCTAGGACATCTCCTGGTATGGTTTTCTTCTGATCGTGTCAACCTGAGGTTCTAAATATCTCTCCTATGTCCATATTTTTTCCTCAATGTAAAAATTTTCTGATTTGATTTAACTGAATGCTTATTCTATGCCTCATTTTTTTTCTCAGTTTCCTTTTCTACCGAATGGATACATTTGGTTGCTTTCTTATTCATGGCCCAAAGTTCTTGGTTGCAATTGTCTAAATGCACTTTTCTTCAATCCTGTGTTCTAATGCTGGTATTTTTCCTCAATGTGACATTGTATGCTGATGAAGCTTTCCACTGCATTTTTTATTTAGTGTTGTTTTCCACTCTCTTTTTTGAAAAATCTCAATTTTCTTGCTATGCTTTTCAATTTCTCATCCACACCATTGGTTTTCTTGTAGATCCCAAATATATTTCCTTACCTCACTAATTTGTTTGTTGAATCCTCTTTAGATTTCTAGATGTAGTATTTTGAATTCTTTGGAATTCCCACTATCTTTAGTTTCTGCTACTGAGGAACTGCAGGCTTTGGGAGTTTTCTCCTAGCCTGCTTTTCCATACTGCTTCTGTGTTTCTATTTTATGATGTTTTATGTGAGGAGATGGGAAGGTTTTCACAAGCTGATTTCCCCCATTAATGGGTAGTCTTCCTTCAGTTTATGATCCCCAAGACTAATAGGGGACAGAAGCAGACAGCAGTGAGGAAAGCTGACAATAAATCAAATAAACAAAAAGCAGTTGGGTTCATTTGGAACATAGTCCAAGAATGGAGTCTTGTGGGAAGAGTACTACTAAGTACTTTTGAGAAAATGCCAAGAAAAGACCATTTTTCCTGTGCCCCTATGCTCTAGTGCTACTTAGAATAACTCATTCAATCTTTACATTTGTTAATCATCCCAATTTAACAGAGTAAAACCTACACATGAGAAGCCTAGGAAAACTCAATAATCTGGGACTACTTTTCAACCTGGAGTTCATATAACATAAAGAGACAGGAAGGAAGATCAGAAATGTAAAACCAATATAGGTTACCTACTTAAATGTCCTGTCTGGGACAAAGCATACCTAAAACAAAACATCACAGCTAAATACAGTCAATTGGCTGCCTGAACCTGGAGCAATTATTTTCTTTGTGCCTACTTCCCCATGGGAATAACAATATCCCCTGCCTACTGCTAGCCATTAAATATCAAGAGATGGGCGCTTTTATAAACAGGGACTACATATCACTTCATTATTATGATAGAAAAATTGCTAGGTAAGGTATATAACATAAACAAGCTTATAATTTTAACTATCATAATTTTATACTTCAATGTATATTATTTTTGTTCCTTTCACCCTGCTTAAGTTCTTAACCAAGACATTGCTAATAAAGTGCTATCAAGATGAAAACAAGTTCTCACAGGCCATCTATCCCCTGGTGGCTCTTTACATCTTCAGTTCTTTCAGTAAAAACTCACTCAGTCATCCATTCTGAATATCCTCATTATCTTCCAAAGAACAAACATTTGCATTCACTACCTTGCGAAGCTTACTTTCTTGACATTTTGTATGCTCAGAACTAGATCTAGGCATCACTTTCCTGGAATACATTCTATCATTTTAGTCCTTATCAGAATGGAAAATAAGGTTAGTAAATGATCTCAACTATACTCTCTTTTATATCAAGCATACTGACCTTGAGGTGAGACTGAAGAAAACAGCAAATCCAGGAAGAAAACGTGAAAGAAAAAGTTAGAAAGAATTAATAAAGACAATACTTAAAATTACTGACATTCATGAGGTAAGGCATAAAACACAGAGGAACGAGGACAGGATCATGCAGACTCTTCACAGGCACTAAAACTTAGAATTTGAGATCATAACAGATACATTCTTATTAGAGTTTAATACTTCGATGAAAATTCCTTTAAAATGTTTGTCCAACATTGACCATTTCTTGGGGAGAGGAGAGCAAATTTCTTAAAGACCAAGGGGATGGATATTGTCAATTCATTTAAATAGGTAAAACTGGCACTGTGGTTTGGGTTTTAAATTCATGTAATTATTTTTATGTATGTGTAGGCATATGTAAATGTGCTATGGCTTGTGTATGGAAGTCACAGGACAACTTGTAGGAGTCTATACTCTCATCCCACCATGTGGGCTTCCGAGGATCAAACTCGGCTTATCAGGATTGGTGGCAAGCTGAGCTATCTTGCTGCCACTGGCATTCGAAGTTTTATATTAAACATCAGCATTCAGTCAGGTGAGTTTTTTTGCACTCCTCCTTAAGACTGGTTACTCCCTCACCACCCTATTTCATGAAGAGGACTCAGGTCATCCAAAGCGGAGAAAAAACACCAACACTGACAGCTTCTGTTCCTCTTAGATTATAAAACTAATATCCTTAAAAGGATTTGAAAAATTTTTCTCAAAGTCAATTTTTTTCCTTAAGCATAACTGATATTAATCAATCCAAATCTGCTAACTTTCTTGAATTAAGCAATCTAACATCAATAATAAACAAAAATGGCTCTATTTAAAAAATTTCATTTTCAACATTGTCCAGCATTAAGACCTGCCAAGTAGCCATGTTTAACAGCCCTCCAGAGCACAAATGTTCTATGAGTCATTACTGCCTTTTATAATAGGCAGGTTTCTTTTTCTGAAAAGTAGTCAGTGTAAGGGAAATCAGTACTACTTCCTCAGCAGTTAAGATTTATAATGCCCAATGTCATCATGATTGTTTTCATGACCTAATTTTTACTTTAAGAATCAAAAGCAGAGCATCCATCTCTCTCTGCCCCTTAACTGTAGACACATTGGAACCAACTGCCTCCCATTTCCACCACAATGCCTTCCCACCATGATGAACTACACTCTCAAACCATGAGCCAAAATAAATCCTTCTTCCTTTAAATTGCTTCTTGTAAGAAATCTGGTTACCACAACTAAGTAACTAATACAGTAAATTGCTACCAAAGAGTGGGACTGTTGATGTAATAAACTTGACCATGTGGTTCTTTAGCATTTGGAACTGATTTGTGAAAGTAATGTGGAAGAGTTTGAAGCAGGATGCTAGAGAGGTCCCAGAATGTAAGCCAAGATTAATGGGCCATTCTGGTAAGAGTCTGGAAGACCCAGATGCCAATAGAAACGCAGACAGTAAAGGCCTGGTAGAAAAGGTTTCAGGGGAAAATTAAGACTATCAAAGAGTGGGCTTTAACCCACTCATATTCTGGCAAATTTTTTTCTTGTGTTCCACCATGTCATATAAACTTAAGTGAGGGTGAATTCAAAAGTAATGGACTAAGCTGTTTGGCAGAAATTTCAAGATCATATAACATACAGACTGATTTCTCTTCCTCAGATTTACAGTAAAACAGCAGAAACACATGGAAATATATTTCTTAAATATATGCACTTAGGCAAGGAAAGAAACATAAGTGAGTTCAAAGTTACAGACAAGATGAGAGTGGAGGAAGCAGGTGCAATTATTAAAGTGATGAATGCAACTAAGGAAAAAAAACTCACATTCACACTTGAACAATAGGAAAGGTTCCCTGAGGACAAGATCTTACTACCTAAGGCTCCAGAGCTTGCAAAACGCATTAATTTGAAAGAGAAGACTGAACTGAGGGTGGGAATAAAGGGATTGAGTAACAGCTACCTAGGGAAATGGTTTCCCAGGCTCAGCTGCCAAAACACAGAAGCGTTAGAGCCATGGATGAGCTACACATTGTCTGTGCAGCAGAACTTGGCATCACTGTCCGTGTAGTTTCCAGGCACACAAAATTCCAGTGTGGTGGTGTCCTACAGGCTTGCACTAAGATGCCAGAGAAACACTGAGGATGGACGGTATACAGTAGAGTTGGACTGCCTGCAAAAGGACCTTAAAAGGCCAAAGGAGGACAACATACAGGTAGGAAGAGAGAGAATGGAGACTCTAGGATATCTAGGAGGCCAGAATTGTGAGACTTGGACTGAGGAAAGCCATAGGCAAAGAGTGCAGGTGGCCTGGGGAGGGTGGGGAGATGGAGGGAGGGAGGGAAGAAGGGAGGGAGAGGAGGAAGGGAGGGAGAGGGGAGGGGAGGGGGGGAGGGAGGGAGGGAGGGAGGGAGGGAGGGAACGCGCTAAAGGGTAGGGCTACTCAAGGCTGTGGGAGTCCAAATTATTCCATCACAACTCAGCAACAAATAGAACTGTAACATTTGGTGTTTGTGGGGATGGGTTTCAATGTTACTTTAGTCCATCTTCCCATACTATGTTCAAGGGGCTTTATAGTTAGAAGTTTGTTTTGATTCATTAATGAATGTTTATGTTATGTCTGTCTGTGTGTGCACATATGTATGCCATAGCACATGTATGGAGGAATGAAGACAACTGGCAGAAGTCTCTCCCACTACCATTAGATCTTGGGGCTCACACTCTGGTTGCCATGCTTGGCAGCAAGTGCCTTTGCCCACGAAGCTACCTTATCTTGCACTGTGAGATACTCATGAGCCTTTGAAGAACAGAGATGGAATGTTCTGATTTTAAATATACATTAAACTGACAAGGGAGTAGACATATGATAGTTCATCTTTATTGTCAATGTGATTGGATTTACAGCCATGTTTGTGAGGAGAGGTTTAGCTGAAAACGGAAGATCTACCCATAGGTTAGAGTTGCAGACTAAATAAAAAGGAAAAGGAAGGAAGGAAGGAAGGAAGGAAGGAAGGAAGGAAGGAAGGAAGGAAGGAAGGATGTTTTTAAAATAAAAAAGAAAGCATCAAAACATCTACCTGCACGATAACATGCTTCCTGTCATGGTAATAATGGACTAACCTCTGACTGTAAGCCAGCCCTAAGAGTTGCTGTGGTCATGGTGTCTCTTCATAGCAATAGAACAGTGACTAAGACGACAGCCAGTTCTTTCCAGCAGCTTCACTGTGAAGTACAGTGGAGAGTTGGGGCCACATTATACAAGAGACTGCTTTCATGCTAATTAGGGTAGGGTTCTAGCTAAGGAACTGAAGCTAGGGTCTCACGGGAATGCTGAGTAACAGACAAGGTGTCTAAGACAATCTGGAACTCACTGGAGAGAATGACTTTCTACAGGGAAGGGGCAGAGCCTTTCCACCACTGTCATCAAGAAGAAGATAATAATCAGTAAAAATGGGCTCATGGATTTGGAAAGAAAACAAGGGTCTTGGCTAATAATTTCTGTATTTTCAGTTTTAAAGAAGGAGATGAGACTGTAGAGACTGAGGTTGGGACAGTCAGATAACTCAGCAAAATGCTTGCTGTCCAAACGTGAAAAGCTGAGTTCAATCCTCAGAACTCATATTTAAAAATAAAAAAAGCCAGGGATATTAACATATGCTTGTAATCCCAGCATTATATTGCAGTGACAGGCAGATCTCTGGGATTCACTGGCCAGCCAACCAAGCCTAATCAGTGAATTCTAGGCCAAGTAAGTGACTTCATTGCAAAAATGAAAGGTAAATGACACCCGAGGCTGACCTCTGGTTCCCATATGAGTACATGAGAATACATACTCAGATGTGCACTTGTGGTTACACACACATAAATGCACAATCTAGAGGTTGAAGAGGATTTGAAAGGATAGGAAGGGAGCGGATAATAAAGCTTGGTGAACCCATTGATTATCGTTCCCAAGTGCACACTACTGAAAATATAGGCACACTGAAGAGAGAGACAGATCCAGACAGAACTGACTTCAGCCTGCCATTGATAGCAGGCTCCTTCTCAATCAAGGAGGCTTAATCTGTAGAATCCTCTCGGCCTGCATTCTGCTGATTAGTAGAGCCCTCAAAGATTGCCAGCCAAAGGGCACTTTCTTTTTGGGAACTTCCAAAGACGGCTGGCAGAGTGGCAGGTGATGAGCTGAGTGAAAAGTTCCCAGCAAAGCTACACTAGTTACACCACTTCGGGAAGACGGGTACAAGTGGCTCTGAGATGTGGCCCAGCAACAGAACAATCTAACTGCCAATTAATTAGTTTAAAAGTAAGTCTTTTGATCAGAAATTATGATCTAAGTTTTCTTAACTGAAACACAAGAATAATTATGGCCAGTCCATAACTGTCATCTTATAGGAAAGAGCCTGGTACACAAGTGCTGGCCCTAAGTGTTCATACTCCCTTGTCCCTACCTACTCTTCTGGTTCTTCCTGATTATCTATCCCATCAGCTAGACCTGGGCCCACCAGCTCATTCTAAAGGCTATCATTCCTGCTGCTAGTGCATGAACTGCTCCGGTATGAGCTGACAAAGAGTGGTAAGGCGTACATAGTACACATATACAGACTCTTAAATGGAATTTGAATATTACAAAGAAAAATGGGAACCTTCAAGAAGGAAGGACAGTTAATGTTTTGTGGGTATAGAGTTTCAAATGCAAATATAAAATCATTTGGTAAGTGAGTGGGGTTGATGGTTTTCAGCTTAATGCCACAAAAGTAGTTCAACAATAGAGTTTATACTAGGAATATTTTGCCACAATAAAATACTCAAATAATCGATTAAGTACCACAAGCTTCAAATGATTGGTCACCATCCTATGAAAGAATATGTGTAAGAGAAAGCAGGACAAAGCATATTCTTATAATTCTAGCACTATAGGGGGTGGGCAGGATGACAACAAATTCAAGGCTAGCCTGGGCTATTCACAGTGAAACCTTGTTTTATTTCAAAATAAAAATGAAGAGCTGAGCGATATTATTACCTAGCATACATGAAGACCTGGGTTTGACCCATAGTAAAGCAAACATGTCCCCCCTCAACACACACACACACACACACACACACACACACACACATACACATATACACGAGAGGGGGGAGAGGGAGAGGGAGGGGAGGGGAAGGGGGGGGAAAGGAGGAGAGGGGGAGGGGGAGGGGAAGGGGAGGGGGAGAGGGGAGAGGAAGGGGAGGGGGAAAGAGGAAGGGGAAGGGGGAGGGAG